>NC_091506.1:6429495-6756638 GCF_947461875.1 Haliaeetus albicilla
TGTGGTTATACAGCTGTAACTAGAGGCAGCACACAAAACTATATATGGCATGTTATCCCAGGTGATAGCCCTCAGCATCCACAGATTTAGCAATGCTTCTTTACTTACTGTTGCTCACTTACATTGCTTTGAGAACAGGAGACAGATTCCTTTCTGCAGAATTGCCAGACCTTTATGAAGTTATGTACTAGTATTATTATGCAACATATGTTTTAAAGAGATGTATTTTGCTCGCTCATTCTTAATCTTTCAGTAGGCATCAGAGAAACTAAGCATTTTGCTGCCCCTGAGTTTTGGCAAGGGAATCACTACAAGCACATCAGCTAAGGTAGCGGTTTGGGGGAGGGGAAAAAAAAAAAAAAGGGAAGAAAAAAAAGACACACACTCATTCATTGCTAGGGGTTGTGCAGATGGATAGTAGATGTTTTAGAGAAGAAGTGGCAAAGGAAAGAGACATTGAACCTCAGGCTGCAGGGAAGACATTATGCCAGAAGAGAATGAAGACTCTTAGATGCAGCACTCTGAAATCCAGTACACCTTTTAGTACTGTCAGATTTAGAAACTAATTTTTAACAAGTACAGGGCAACAAAAGCCTAGAAGAAATTACATCAATTTAAGTAGTGAAGTTTGAACTGCAAGACAGAGAAGCCTTTTTGGAGCAGGTGAAAGCACAGACAAATTCCACTTATTAACCAAACTGATTGGTTGAGGGGAGTTGCAAGCTGTTGTGGGAGGCACCTATTTTAATAAATATCTGTACAGCACTCGCAATTACAGGGTCCTGGCTGAGGGTAAGAATGGGCAGTCCAGTTCCCATACAACTGGGAGAAAGGGCACAATCTGGCTTAGTAAAGATCTTGTTTTTTTATCAACAGTCTACTGCAACAGAGTTGTAGGGGGAGAAAAAAAATAGCACACTAGTCCAGATTCATTTTTAAAAGAGTTTGCAGGGCGGGGAAGGTGGGAGAGACAAGACTGCTACCACCAGCCTGTATTAGTAGAGTAGCACTAATTCAGTAGTTTTAGTTTCTTGTTCACCGATTTATTATTTTCTACCTAGTCTTGCAGGCTGAATGCAAAATATACATTATTGCAAAGCACAGAACATCATTTACACGTGACAGTAGCTACTAGAGAAGGCAAATGGAGGGAGAAGGGCAGGGAAATGATGCAGTAGAGGCCATTACAATTCCACTACAATCACGGTAAGGTTTTTTGATACCTTGTAGAGAGATGGCAGAAGGCTGGAGAGGTCAACTTTGTTGTATGGGAGGCAGTAAGCTGAGGCTGTGGCAATAAGCACTGTACTTCCAGTATCGAGAAAGCTCTCAGCTACAATTTCCATGTCAGCCCAGCACCACCATAGCTACCAAGTATTACAATAGCTGAAAACATCACCTCTGCATTACAAGTCTGTCTATATAATTAGATGGTTTAAGAACAGGTAGAGTTGGTCATGGGCTAAGTTTAGTTTTGATCGCAGGAAGACCACTACATTAGCTGTTTCAATAATCCTGCCCTTAGGCCTGTATACAGCCCTGGAGTTCCTAAAAAGCCATGATTCATCATTTATCACTCGGGGATTCCTGTCCCATTACAGAATGAAGTGCGAGACAACAACTTAATCATCAAGTTAAATTTATTGGGAGAACTTTCTTTACTTTTCTCCCAAAGCCACAGTCGGGCCAAGCAAAAAATCTTTTTATTAAAAGGAATGGATAGTTTTTCCTCTAGTGAAGTATTATCCTGTTTCCTTTAGAGTTTTTCTCCCATCCTCTTTTAGTTCAGTGTTAGAAGAATCAGATTCACCATATACCAAAGGCTCTAAGACATGCAATAAAAAAAGATATTTGAGATCATCAAGATTCCATTCCAGGTGTTCCTCATCCGTTAGCTTTCAACTCAGAGGGTTACCACTCAATATTAAGATACTAGAATTGCAGTTCTACTATTAATCTCCACCTCCTGTGGCTCTCTTCCTCTTCCACCTCCCACCCCAGCAAAACAGTTGGAAATAAGTGGGAGATATATCACTCCTGATCTGAAGAAAAGAGATCAGAGTTCAAAGGGAAGAATTTAGAAGACCGAGTAAAAGCTGCTGCCATCCCAGTTTTCCAACCAGATATATCAAAACTGTTTACATTTTTTCCCCCAACTTCTTGGGGAGAAGAGCTGTCCCCCTGCTTTCCAGGGCCACTGTGATTTACCTACTCATTGAGAGCTGGCTACAGCATCACACTGCTAAACAAGGGTAGATGAACACACAAGTTTAGACCAAGGTGGTATAAGAACAGCAAGACCACGGAAGTCTCATTTTACCAGTCTAGTAGTCCATTGAGCTGACTGCAACATATTCCCACCAAAATTAAGAAGAAAGCCTACGCCACTGTGCCAAACCTTTAACCACCATATGCATCAAGAAGAAAAAGCAGGGTTCTCAGACTCTTCTTTCACAGAGCACAGGCCAAAGCTCCCTGCGACACAGAGTATCTTCACCAACTTAGATGCTGGGTCAAGAGCTTCAGAAGCCCTAACAAGATGCAGGCTGCTTAACAAAAAAAAAAAAAATGCATTTAGGGGAAGAATTTTAAGCCTCTGCAACATACAAGATAAGATGCACTTCAGCCAAAATCACTCTGGCCTAGCGTCTGGGCAATTCTCCAATTTAAGCATTCGCATTTGCGCATTGTTTGTTGTGAAAAGTGGAGTATTCCAGTTTCCATATTAAAAGCTTAATCATCAGCCTCTGCTGCATGTCTTGCTTAAGAGCTTTCTGGCCAATGACCCTACAGCAATACTTGAAGAGTCACATAGGCTTTGATTGAAAAGATGATTATAAGATTATTTCCCAATTCTCTTCAGGAAAGCTGGGCCTGACAGAACATCATACCAGGAGATGGTCCTGCCTCGAAGGTCTCAATCCTACCCACCAAAATGAAAGGAATGGGTACCTAATTTATTTTATATTGAAGGTTTTTTAGTATGAGCTACTAGCTCAGAAATAAGACAGGCTTGCTCCGTTCCCTGGACATAAGTTTAGAACTGTAACAGAGAGCAGAATTCATCTTGTTGTTTTTTTTTTTTTTTTTTAATTCAAAGTGAAGCTTATCTTGATCGGTCACACCGGACAGATTTAGTGAGGAAGCACAGAGCACTGTGCAGCACGCAGCCCAGTTTTTCAGAAAGCAGCAACATCCAGCACACAAACCCATGGCTGCCTTCTGCCAGGCGCAGGGTGCCCCGCGACAAGTTAGGTGCCTGCAGCCCTCTTCCTCGGGCAAAGGGACTTGAAGAGCAGCGATAAAAACAAGAGGGAGTCCTCAGATCTGTTAGACCCCCACCAACAGAGAAGTAAATAAATCCTACACCCTACTCCTAACCTGAAAAGCCCCACCTCCACAAGAGAGGCTGTAACCAGGCCTTAATTTTTTTTTTAAACGACACCAGGCAAGTCAGAGGTTTAAGGAGAGGCAGAGGAAGGGAAAGGCATCCTCCCTGCACCCCCGACATCCCACCCGGCAGCGCAGCGCCCGGGGCCGGGCCCTTTCCCGTGGCAGCGGGCCGAGCCGCAGTGCCGCCCGCCCGGGGAACGGGGCCACCCCCACCCCCCCCGGGGAACGGGGCCACCCCCCCCCCCCCCCGGGGAACGGGGCCACCCCCTCCCCGGCCGCCACCGCCGGAGGGAGAGCGAGGCCCGCGCACTGACCCCACGATGGAGACGACGGCGGCGGCCACCATCAGGTAGTTGGTCTGGTAGTAGAGCAGGTTGCTGACCACCCGGTTGTTCCATTTCGAGATGTCCTTGAAGTCAGGCCGGGCGAAACGGTCCGAACCCGGGAAGAAATCGTCCCAGGCCCGCAGCGGAGCCACCTGCACCTCCATGGCTGCCGCCGCCGACCACCGCCGCGCAGGCCTAAGAGCTCCGCGGCACCGCCCCGGGGCGGCTCCCCCGGCCGGCGGCTCCCCCGGCCCCGGCCGCTGCTGGACGCGGGGAGGCGAGTCCGCCGAAACCGTGAAGGAGCGAGCGGCAGCGGAGGCGAGAGGCGGCTGTCGGACCGCGCCGCCCTTCAGCCGCCCAGCAAAAGGCAGCTGACAGGGGTGTGGTGACGCTGCCGGCGGTGGCTCCTGTTTTCATTGTTTCTTCGGCAAAAGATGACGTACGTTTCATGTTCGGGTGGAGAAGCCAGGTCCTCTGCCAAACAGGGAGTCAGGGGCCCAGCGTGGAGGGGGCCACGAAGCGGCTGCCCCAGCCACGGAGGCACCTGGGGAGCGTCGAGCCACCCCAGGGAGACCCTGCTTAGCGGGGCTATTGCACCCCAAACCCTCCCGCTTCGGAGGGGAAGGCCGGTGGCGGTTGGGACCCCAGCAGTCCCTGTCAGAACGGTTCCTCTTCCAGCGCTTCACACCCCTCGTCCCCCACGGCTCGAGCACGCGCTGTCCCTGCTGCGCCGCCATGCCGGGCGACAAAGTCCTTCTCAAAATGGAGGGTTAGCGGGAAGCCAAGCGTGACCACCACACCGGAGGTCGGCAGTTGCTTCTCGCCCCTCGATCGGCGAAGGGTTTAGATCCCTAAAATTCAGGAGCCGGAGGCCTGAAGCGCAACCCTCGTAAGCCCTTGCTTGCCTGCTTCCCGCCCCGGCCCTAGACGCCATTCCTTGCGTTAGTTTTGGGGCGCGAAGGCTCCTGCGCGTCGAGAAGCTGTTTTACGTGTGGACCCGGGGAGAGCCCGCGACCTGGCCCCGGGGGAGCGCAGACAGGACAAAAACCATTTAGAAAACACAGCGGAGGTGGAGGAGCCGCCCGGCTGGCCAGCAGAGACCAGCCTAAGGCCAACGCCACCTCCGCGTTTTGCCTTTATTTATCCCGGGGGCTTTAACAGGGCCGCCATCGCCACAGGCTTCTTCCCTGAGGATGCCGCCCGAGGCTCCCGGGAAGCGTCAGGGAGGTGGGCGAGGGGAGAGCCCTCCGCTGCCCCGGGAGGGAGGCGGCTGCGGCTCCCCGGTGTCTGCTTCAGGGGTCGGGGGGAGCCGAGGGGGGGGGGGGGTCCCCGCCTTGTTGTCATGGAGATCAGCGGCCGGTGGGCCTCGCCTGGCGGACGCCGTAGGCCGCCCCGCCGCGCCGCGCTCCAACTCCGTAGGCCTGCGACCGTGGCGGCGCTCTGGCAAAGCACCGCCCATAGAGGTGGCGCGGTGCATCGTGGGAAGCAGAGGGAAATATGGCGGATAGTGAGGAACCGTAAGTGCCCTGTATGTGTGTGCTCGGCCGCCCCTTCCCCCGCTTCCCGGGGACGGGTGGGCCCCGGGGTCCCCTCTCCCTCCTCCCCGGTCTCTGTAGCGCGATACTGACCCTTCTTTTATTCTCTCTCTTTTAGGGAGAAGAAAAGAAGGAGGCTAGAGGAGCTGCTGGCGGATGGGTTAGTGCGGGGCTGCGGGCGAGCGGGCTCCCGGCCCGGGGCAGGGGCAGGCAGCGCTTGCTGAGGGGCGGCTGGTAGGTCAGGGCGAGCCGCAGCCCCGCAGGAGAGGGGTGGGCTGGGAGGAGGCTGCGGGTTAGCTCAGGGCTGCGGGGCCCGCTTCAGAGGCGCTGGTAGGGGCGACCGTGCGTGAGCGGTCCCGGGGCCCGGCCGGCGGAGAGGCGAAGTCCAGGGCCGGGGCGGGAGGAGGGAGCCGGAGGAAAGGTGTTAGGTGGGTCAGCGTGAGGAGGGGGAAGGCGAAAGGGCGCTTGAAGAGAGAGGACTGGGGAAGAGGAATCTCCCGGGGAGAGGACCAAGGGGCTCACCCGGCGCGGGGGTGGGAGTTGCGGGCTTGGAGCTTGGCATGAGTAAAGGCTGGTGTGCTGGAGAGCTTTGTGACAGGAGCGGGAGAAGCTGCGTTGCTGGGGAGGGCCTCTAGGCTAGAAGCAGGTGACTAAATTTTGGCTGAAAATTAAAAAATTCAGGCTACGGAACAGTTGCCTCTGCTTATTAAAACCCTAAATTCTATGCATCTGTCCTAACGGCCTTGAAAACTAACGCTCAGCAATCTTTAACCTCATCTGCTTCCATCCCCTAACTATTCCCTTCCATCTGCTTGTGGCCCTCTTCCCAAAGATCACAGAGGAGACCTGCCTGCCTGAGTGGTAGACTCGCAGGCAGTGCATGTGTGTGTCGGGGTGAGGGTCACAAAAATCCTTGGGTGTGTTGGATGGGGAGGGGTGCATGCCAAGTCCCTCAAAAGCATGGAGCTCTGGGGATGTGAAGGTGGTAGGGAAAAGTCTGGGCCTAAAGCAGCGTAAGGACTGTGGTGCTCTGATATTTTAAACAAGATTTAAAATGAGAGTAATTCGATGAAATAAACAAGGATTTTGTTAAACTCTTATAATACAGATACCTGGTAATGCTGTAACAACACAAAAATAAACGCTTAAAAAAACTGTCTGCGAAAGTTCAACATAAAATCTCAGGCTGAGTTATTGATGTTTTTCAGATCTCCACAATGTCCAACCCTGTAAAAAACAATCTATAGCAGAGTTGCAGAAGTGAAACTAGATCTTACTGTTTTATCACTTGTAAAGGAAAGCAGACATCTAAACAGAAAAGGAGTAGTGCTGCTTAATGGCTCTTTATATGGACTATGTAGAAGGATTAAAAAAGTTGTTCTTAATGTCACCAAGCATAGCTTCTGCACTTGTTTCCACAGAAGTTAAAAATTATAATCTAACCCATAGAAGCAATTACTGTGATGTGTATTGACCCATTTTATTTGCTTAAGTCGGTGCTTAGTGCACATCCTGAAAACTGGTATACAAGAGATGAGCCCAGGCTTCAGTGGAGGCAGTGTTGTATTTATTCACACTATTTCCTATTATGTGAAATACGTGTATTTTCACATTATTGTGAAAACTGGGGGAGGTACAAAAGTGCAAGTCAGAGGTCAAAAGACCCTTATGAATTCAAATAAATTTTGTAGATCTTATTTAACTGCCAATACAGGAAGTAACTTACCTAAAGTCAACGGTTAACCAGTAATGAGTTCAGTCTGCAATCAAAATATAGGCAAATTATGGTGTATGTATTCCTGCGGTTTAGTGACATTTTCCCCTGTTACTGAAAATCTTCTGTGAAATTAATTGTCTGCAAGTTATTACTATGGACATACTGTGTTGTCCATCTTCTGAATTTTCTGAGGATAAAGGCATTTGCCGTCTAGGTGTTTTCACTAAGTTTCCTTTTTATTTTGAGATGGGTCACCAGGAAGTAATAATAAATTCTAAACTTTACCCAACAGTCATTGATACAAGCGTTCTTCATATTACTTCATAGGAGGAAGCAAATAACGCTCCTTATCAATGACAACAGAACATAATCAGGATTGGCAAAGCTCTTTTATAATGAGCTTAGTTTTGTATTAAGGTAGAACATAATCGTTCGTATATATTGAGTGGAGCTCCTATTTAAAAAGGGAAATGTACTCTATTAAGGAAGGGCTTGTTCTGTGTAGGTGATGATCTTACATTAGACAATTACTTGACAGAGCTGATTCTGAACTATTCCAGTAAGTCTCTTCAGCAGTTTATAGTTACGTACTACTAAAAGTGACCTGCAAAAGCAGAAAAAGGGTAGTGGAGCATTTGATGTAAAATTCTGTCTTGAAAATTTAAAAGAAGATAATGGCAAACATTCCTTTTTTCAAGTAAGTCTGCTACTGCTGACAGGCTCAGGAGATGACCGAAAAATGGGGGTGTTCTAAATTGCATAGTACCATTTGAGGGTGAAGACCATTTAAGATTTGTATGGGTTTTTTAACCATTGCTTAAATAAACCACTATAAAGATTCAGAGGAGACCATACTGGGGCATGTTACTGTTATTTATTCAGTGCCTCACAGTTGCAGTTACATACTGATAATTCTAAATATGATTCATGAACTCAAAAAGTCTGTCGAAAAAAGAATACAAGACTTGGCTGATGAAAAAAACATCACCCTCAACATCTAAAGGGGCAGCCTCTTTTTCTATGTCCTCTTTAAATATGAGGGAAATAAAAGCAAAAAGGCTAGACCCTTTTTTTGCTTCAGGTCAACTTTTACTAGTAACAGCAAAATTAGTGGGATTGCTTGAAATGCCTGGGCTTTTTCCCCCTCTATGCATATTTGTATTACTGCTTTCTAGTTCCACAAATAAAACCCACTCATGCAAATGTTCATGCACATAACTTACATGCATAAAGAATATGCAGGCGCATTTGTATGAATGGTCAATAATTTAGGTATTTTTAAGATATATAAAGAAAAAAAAAACATTGTGGAGGTGTGGCTTTTTCTCTATGATTTTGCAGCTGAATTTACTGTGTTCTGTGCAGAATGGCTGTTGATGGTGGGTGTGGGGACACTGGAGACTGGGAAGGTCGCTGGAACCATGTAAAGAAGTTCCTCGAGCGATCTGGACCATTCACACATCCTGATTTCGAGCCAGGCACTCAAGTGAGAAATACTTACTTTAAATAAATTTGTAGCGTGTGTTGCAAACTAATGTAAACAGTTTCGTTAATTGACCACCAGCAGTGTATGAATACTAAAACTGCATGAAAAGCTTATATTTTAATCAATTGAACATTATGATTCTAGAAGAACATACTATATTCTTTCTATAAGCCTGTATTTCTGAATTGTAGAGAGTCAACTATGAGCTTGCTGTCATCATATATATAAATATATAACAACATATGAATTATGCTCTTTGAGTTCCACATGAATAATAGCAGCATTTGTCTCTCCATTTTTAAGTAATTAGATACAGTAAGGAGTTTCTTGTACTTAAAGAAGGAATTAAGGTTAATATGAATACTTAGAGAACTGGGAAAGATGTTTAGTAGAGAAAAGCAAAATTTAAGTATTTCTTCTGCTTTCCTTTTTTGGTACATTTGTTTCAGAACTTACAGTTGAATGTATTTTACTGTTACCTTTTTAAGGTACTGTTCCATTATTTACTAGTTTGAGGCTGGGGTCTAGTAGAACAGTTCACAGAAAGTGGTTATGTAGTTAAAAATTTCAATTCTTTTTGTCCAGCAATGTTGTCTGTGTGTTTACATTTATTTTGTATTATGTATCAGTAAAATATTTGGAGGAAGAAAACATTACTTCTTTAAACTGAATGATAGTAAAGGCAGACCTTGCTTTTTTCATGGTCAAAATTAATATAAAGAGAATACTGATACGAACAAAGGTCTTGCTTTTCTGTAAGCTGGGATATAGGAACTGCAAGAACTCCACAGCTGATTAAAGTCCAATATGTAATTACTCCTGCAAGCACAAATTGTTTTATTGATCTAAGTTTTTTATGTGAAACTTATTGGGCACTGAAAATTTACGGTGACACATGTATAAGGGTTATGAAGCAAAGGACAAATTATACTTTTTCCTATTTAGTGTATTAATTCTTTGTTTTATATTTTCCGCAGGCTCTTGAGTTTTTATTAAGCACATGTAAAGTACTAGTTATTGGAGCAGGAGGATTAGGATGCGAACTCCTGAAAAACCTGGTAATTACTCAGTTTTCACCCTTTGCTTCTTAGCATCTTCTTTTTTTTTTCCCTTGAGGAAATTATCTTTTCTGCTTTGTTAATTTGGCATTTTTTATTGTATATAGCTACTAAATTTCTAAGTTCTAATCAAAATGTATAAAATACATGAAGATACAGACAATAAACTTGAAGAATGCACTTTGTTAATAAGCTTGAAAGGTGGTAGTCTAATATGTTGCATGCTATTTATTTAGCTGTCTCAAAGCTTGTCATGAGGGACAGCATGGTGCTCTTTATGAAATGTAGTCAAAAGTTCACTTGCAGCCTTAGATGTGGTCTAATGTTCGTAATTTTCCCTAATTACCAGATCTAGGGAAATGAAGTAAACTGAGAACAAATCATGCTTATAATGATAGGAGGAAGTGGTGTTTGGAATACCATAGCTTAGATGTATCTTTTCAGATGAAAAGCAATACTTTAAACTGCCATAAGTAGCTAGCACCAAGTTTAGTATTAACAGTCAAAGTTGAATTTAATTTCAGTTTGTTTTACATCTTTGGATTAATTCAAAGTGAGGTTAGAACTGCTGGAATTATTTATGTTCTTTCATAGTGAAATTAGTAGAGCCAGACTTACTGTGTCTGTGGTGACCTTCATGTCCGTGGAATCTGTTTCACCTTCCTGAGTAGTGGCTCTTGGGTTTTCCAGTTCCTCAAGATCAGTAAATCAGAGGTTGTCTGCAGAGACCGAACACTCCCTCAGAGCTGCATCTGTATTGCTGAATTCGGCCTATGTAATGGCAGCTTTGCTGACTCAGACCAACATGTACTATCCTGTATAGAGATAGCTAAGGAGGAATAGGTAATAGTCTAAGAACAGGGAAGGGATGTTACAGTACTTCCCTGGCGTACAGAGTACCAGAAGGTATTCTGTAATTTTCTTGATACGGTGTTAGTTTATAATGGATTCTCCCACTACGTGTTCTGAAAAGCAATTTTTAAGTGTTTAAAATGCAGTCATGGGATCATGTGCTGTCAGACATTTACCCAATAAATGTGTATGAATTTAATTATCCTATTAATGTGTGTTTTATCCTCACAGATGCTCATGTTTATCGTAGTGTATGACTGTTACCATCCTGTTTGAGTTTGGTAGTTTAGACTAATACTATACTAATCCATGCTTCTATTTAATAAGAAGAATTTCTTATGGATTCCATGGAAAATGTGTGGATTGATATAGTAACTTACTATGAAATAACTTTTTTCCTTAATTTATACCAACACTTACGCATTAGTGTACTTTACTGTAGAATTTACATAACTGCTATTTCAGTGTTTCCACAGATAACCTCCAAGCTTGAGATGCTTGATAAATTAATAGCCTCCTTTAAAGCCAGGCATTCCAGATCCATTAACTTAGGGGTTTTACAGTTCTAGCACTTGTGTTTACTCTTGTTCTGGTTGCTGGTTTGCTACTGCAATGCTTAAGCAGGATTTTACTTGAAGAGACTATGACAGCTCCAAGGCAGTTTTCTTTCTTTGGGAATTTAGTGCTGGTGAATTTAACCTCTGCCCAGAGCTACTGTTTTATGCGTTTATTGGGACATAACAAATTCAATCTGTTGATAGCTCATTGAGAGGGAGGATTTGTATGGGATAAGGCACTTTATAAGTCTGCTGTGTGCACTCAGTTCCCATCTCTTCAGAAAGATTTTAAGTTATCATGATTTATTTTTACCTATTTTCAGAAAGATAAGCTCATAAGTAAATCTAGGTTCTGTTCACATGGATTCATGTCTTTGGGACAATGAATATAAATTCGATAAAGACTCCAATCTGTATGTTTGTGATGTCCCAGGCTCACTCTTCTCTTTAGCAGGCTCTCCCAGCCTGTTTTGATAATATTGAACAAAAGCTGAACATTTATCAATGAAACAAAATGATTGTTCAGCAGCAAGGGTATCCAATATGACATACAGTATTTCTTGCTGCCTTTCTTACAGAAAATTATTTCTATTCTGACAGACTTTAGTCCTGTTGTTCATTTGTTTAATTGGTTTCCCAATACAGCATTTTCAGTACTTATGCATGGGATGGCTCTGTTTATTCAGAAAATGTAAAATGAGGAGTTTGAAAGTCTTTATAAATAACAAGATTGAGTCTTAAAGGAAAAAATGTAGGGGACAGGACTCAAATTTTTTTGGAGTCACTTCAGAACATAACAACGCATTTCCTTTCTCTAAATGCAGTGTTTTACAGCATGTATTTCCCTTTAACTGTAATTCACATTGTTTCTTTGTGCGTGACAGTTGTTATTACTTTATCAGATCCTACCTGCAATACAGTTTTAAGACAATTTTACTCTGAAGTCATTTGCCAAATCTAGTGATAGCCTGCATGCAAACAGAGATCAGGCAGAACTTCTGTCAGAGGTTTGGCATGTTCTTAAATAGCGAGGTGACTTTTTGTGTTTGCATTCTGTTCCAGCATTGAATGCAGTGAGGAATGCTGGCTTATTTGGGACAGTGATTTGAGGGTGGATATGCCAGACTCATGTATGCCAACTGTGAAAATAGTGAATGTTGAAAAACTTAAGATTTTAGAGTAATTAAACTTTGTTTTTCTGTTCCTGCCAAGCAAGGAAGTGCTTATGATATTTCTTCAAATTCTGCGTTTTTTTCCTCCAATGAACGCTTTTGATTTACGCCAGTTGTGAGGGACTACTGCAAATTCCCCTTATAGATCAGCCTACTGTTGGCTTCCCTGTGTCATGATTAGGTAGGCTAAAGCAATATTGTGTTCAGTAGAACATTGTCTTTGATCATTCAATTCTTGCTAATTCCATCTGTCTGAATATCAGCATTAGCCACCCAACAAAGAACATTCTTGTGACAAAGAACGACCATATACCTGTCTGCACAGGAAGTGAAGAGCAAATAAGTTTGTTCCTTCAAAGGTAGCTTTTTGGCACGTGGAATGAATTCTGGAGCACTGTAAGCATTTCATTTCCTATTAAATGAAGTTGACTATCTCTTTTCACAGGCACTGTCCGGCTTTAGACAGATCCATGTTATTGACATGGATACTATAGATGTTTCTAATCTTAACCGACAGTTTCTGTTTCGGTAAGTGATTATTTTCACCATTTGACTTTCATTTTTTTTAAATGTACCTAAACAAAATATGTGAATATGATCATTATTTTGGTTGAACAAGTTGTCATTAAAGATTACTGAACTTTCATATCACAGTAGTACTCATAATTAACTAAACATTGCATGTGATTCCTTCTTGTTTTGAGATCTATGGTGTCACAGTTTGATCGTGAAGAAAATTAACATACATTCCTCACCATTCAAATACAGCTAATGACTAATGGAAAGAATGACAGCAAAGAATAATGCACACACATTGAAATACCAATTTTTCTGGTACCCTTTTCTTCCAAGCAAAATGAAAAATTGTTGGATTTTTTTTTTTGGTGCTGATAACTGTATGGACATATTTAGGTGACTCCAGGGCTCTCATATCTGATGCTTTATGGGGATGCCTTAATGTTATTCACATGAATAAATTGTCCTACAGTAACAATTAGTCACTTAATTCAGTATTGCAATTCATAGAGTCTGGAAAGATTGAATCTACTAAAATAATGCATTTGAAATTGCTTGAGTTTTTTTCCCAGACCGAAGGATGTTGGGCGACCAAAAGCAGAAGTTGCAGCAGAATTCCTAAACAACCGCATTCCCAACTGTGCTGTCGTAGCGTATCCTTTTATAGAGAAGTAGTAGCCCTGCGGGCTTCAAAAAACCTAGAAAACTCTGTAGGTGGTAAGACTATCTCAAGTATTTTTCTGCCATCCTCTCTTTTTTCATACAATAAAGAACAGATTCATTCAGCTGGTGATTGAGAATTCTTTTTCAGTGGCATTAGCATACAGGAAATATGCATGGGGAAAGAAGGCTAAGCTTTAAGAAACTATTTTGTATGTTTCCACTGAGTCTTTTTATTCAAATGCAGTATTCTAATTTTCACTGAGTTATTAGAATTACAGGTTTATTCACTGGAGTGTTTTGAGTACGTACTGGTAGGAGATGTTAGTTTATAAATATAGAGCAGCACTTACTGATAGAGGACTTTGTGAGAGCACATTTTGAGCTTCCTAAATAGTTTGCCTGCTGAGCTTTCTCCTGTGTGCGACTATTACATTGTGTCCCTTACTTATTTTGTCAGATGCTACAGCTTCAGCTGTGGGAATTTTGACTCTTTTAATCACTTTTTTTAAAAAAGTGTCATAGAAAATTATAGTAATAAATTAGATAATGTTTGGCTTTAGGTTAGCAAATAGAAAACAGTAAACTTAACTACTTTATATTCCTTTACTGGGCTTACATTCAGGTATTTTAAGAAGATTCAAGATATGGATGAAAGTTTCTATCGACGTAAGTGGTATTTGCCTGCCAAACACCCACTGGTGCTTTAGGGGAACATTGCACTTGTTGCTGCTCGCTGCTTTTCCTGGTAGTTAGATTGCTAATTATTTTAGCCTTCTACAGTATACTGGAAGTAGAAGTGACAAATAGACAAAACTTAAATGCATCTGTTATATAGGTAGTCTAGGGGAGATAGCTAAACTACAGTCAGTTCCTCTGGACTGATGTAGACAGAATACTTTGCTTGTCTTAAGGAGTATGCATTAGTATAGACTTTAAATACAGTTTTTTTTCCCCCTAGAGTTTCATATTATTGTTTGTGGGCTGGACTCTATAATTGCAAGAAGATGGATAAATGGCATGCTGGTAAAGTCTTCAATCTTTTTAAAGCCTGGTTATTGCTTGAGTATAGGTAACTAAAATTGAACAGATTTGTGTAGAATGTGTCATTAAAATGAAATGAGGGCTACTGAAACTCACAGCTTTCTGTATCTATTTCTGTTTTCTTTTCTTTTTTCTTTTTGTGAACAGGATAAAATGCATGGTCTCTTACCTGCCTTTTTCTTGAGTGTTAGCCAACATTTGTGCAGTGCCCTGCAGGGGTAATTTCAAAGTTAGATTACATGGTGGCCTTGTGCAGTCAGCTTTTGAAAATCGTAAGAAGGGAAGTTCCGCAGCCTCTCTGGATGACCCCATTGTGAATGTTTTTTTTCATTAGCCAAACAGTACTTACCGTGCTGCAACTTGTAAATGTCATCTTTTGGAGCCCCACTGCTACAAAGTAGTAGAAAGTTGGTCATCGAACTAGGTAGTTTTATCATTGTGAATTTGTTTAATGATCTTGAGTATTTACCAATATTTAAAAAAACCCAACCGACCCAAACAACAAACCAAGAATCAAACCCCCATATCCTTCAAATCAACCAACCATTTGTTCTGGTATACTATAAGGAAATAATAGCATTTATTAGAGGGGCAAGAGGAGGAGGAGGTGGAGGGTGAAGGTGGTAGATAAAGTCCTGCGCACTGGCAGATAAGTAGTGTTTTATACACTATGTACCCTTAAAATAATCTGCATATTAAGCATTTAATCTTGTGGTGTACCATTAAGAATAGTATTTTTAGGATTTTTTTTCTTTGTGCAACTTCTTTAAAAAAAACCCACAACCAAAACAAACAATACCCAACAAACCCCCCCACCTTTATTCGTTAGATGTCATTTCTACATTATGAAGATGGTGTACTGGATCCAAGTTCCATCATACCTTTAATAGATGGAGGGACAGAAGGTTTTAAAGGAAATGTTCGTGTGATTATTCCTGGTATGACAGCATGTGTTGAATGCACGCTTGAGCTTTATCCACCACAGGTAATTGCAACTAGTGATATTTCCTTTTTTTACATTCCTCTGATTTGCTTGTTTCTTTTCCTAGTACTATACATAATGTATTACATGTTTTCTTCCCCTGCCCACACCAGGTCAATTTTCCCATGTGTACTATTGCATCTATGCCCAGACTACCAGAGCATTGTATTGAGTATGTCAGGATATTGCAGTGGCCAAAGGAGCAACCTTTTGGAGGTAATTAGTATATTGCACTGGTGCTAAATTGACATTTCTCCTTTTAACTATTTTTTTTTTTTAGTTAGGTATACACAGCTACTTCTAATAAAAGAATCCTACCTTTTAACCTTATGTGGCTTATTGTCATATTGAATCTAAACCTCCTCTGAGCTGGTGATGGATTTTCTCTTCTCAGGCTTGCTCTCCAGTTCCGTATTTGTTCACGTGTTTCTCTCTCTCATACTGCACAATGTCTTTCCTGACTCAAAATGTTGACCTGTAACAGCTCTATAAATCTGTGAAGTTAAGGTAGTTTGTATATAGAATGTGTTAGAACTTATGATGTTTGTATAAATGATATTTTGATTATTTAAAGTGTCAAGTTTTAATAGCTTAATGTGGTATTTGTTTTAACCCAGATTAAAACAAACGAATTTTTTTTAGACAAAAAGGGTGCTGTATTTCTGAAGGACTCTTGTAACTGTAACTTATCAGTAAATTCTTCAACTTTGCTGTAGAAGGTGTTGCATTGGATGGAGATGACCCTGAGCATATACAGTGGATTTACCAGAAGTCTTTAGAAAGAGCATCACAATTTAATATTAAAGGTGTTACATACAGACTCACCCAAGGTAAGGGTATGGCATTTCACTAAGTTTGTGGCATTTGCAGTTATGCTGGATTGGCATTCTTTGTATTTGTTATGACTAAGCTGGCAGCTCTGCTAGAAAGAAATAGTTCTTTTCTGTCTTAATATCTTAAAACAGAAACAAGCAGCTTGTTTCCTGTGCCAGCACAAATATTTTTATGATGAATCAGATATTTAGGCATTCATGATGAATCAGAGGAACTTATCTGGGACAAAACTGAACATTCTTCTTGCCATTTTATTTTTAACCTGGAGCAGCTCCACAGTTTACATTACACTGTGACCACTTTTGCTGGGTCAAAGAGTAGGAACAAAAGAACGTGACTGCCTCTTTTAGCAACAACCACACTTTATGCCAGTTGAGGCTGGTTAAGACTATAGCATCTGTTCTTTACTGCTGTGTATGCCTCTGTTCGCATGCAAGTGCAGAATGCTGCCGCTCATTTAATCAGCATTTTAAACACTGACCAAATAGAAAAGAAGTGGAGAAACTCATACAGAATCTTCAGAATTTGTGGTAACTTCTATATATTTGTTGACTTCTTGTACTGAGAATGCATTTGAAATGCTGAGCTTGAAATGCAATGCTTGAACTTCACTGTGTGCCTTTCTGTCAAAAAAAGGCAAACTGATTCCTTGTGTATCTTCCTCACATTCCACCTAGTGTATTGCAGATAGTCTTTTGCAGCAGCAGCAGCAGTTTATACTGGCTTCTCTAGTAGTATTTTTTTGGTACAGATAAATGTGAACTCCAGTTATGAAATATAATTATGTACATGCAAATGGCTGCATAGTTTTCAGCATTTGAAGATAGCTTCATTATAAAGTACATAGCAGAAAGAACGCAAAGATAAAAGTGTTATGCATGTTTTCTCAGGTATGAAGGTACACACGTCAGTAATGAGCTTCAGACTACTTAGGAGTTTGCTGTCTTTTTGGCAGGCCTGAAAAAAGAGTAAACCGCATTGTACCAATGTACAAACTTGTACGCATAGGAAATCTTGCTTTATATCGGTATACAGTATGCTGTTTGACTGGATGGGTTCAGTAAGAAGAATTGGATGAAGGTGCCAATACAGTTTGGCAAGCCTGTTCTTGCAGAAGGAATACCAAAACTAAATATCTTTCCTTTATGCATTTCTCCAGTTAAACAGAAATAGAACTGAGTTTTAAATTAATTTTCAGTGCTGAATACAGACTATTTGTTTTTAGAATTTGTTCACTAGTTCTCTTTGTGTGATACCTTCTTTTTCTCAACATGCTTGATCCATTCCTAAATAAAAAAAATGCCAAAGTATTTGAGCAGCACACCATTATACCTTATTGTTACAGAAATTCCTGGAAAGTTTAAAGTATCTTCGGGTACACCCTTCTGTAATTATTCTGGCTGAAAGCTGTCTCTCAGTTTAGTTTCTTGGAAAAGACAAAGCTGTATATTTTGCTTTTACAGGGGTGGTTAAAAGAATTATTCCAGCAGTAGCTTCTACAAATGCAGTAATTGCAGGTATGCTAAAAGAACTCATTTCACTTCTGCTTTACAGACTTTAGAGTTTTGTAAGGCAACAGTTTGGCATTGAGAACTTGGGGAGGAGAATAGTAATTTTTAAATGGGTCTGGCTTATTCTTACAGTCTCATTTCTGCTTTCCATAGAGAAACTGCATGTGACTATAAATTTTAAGCTCATGTATGACTGTGGGAGTGAGCAAAAGCATTTGAGACTGGGAAAAAAAATAATTGGAAAACACGGTATAAAAGCTTAACATAGGCTCACATTAGTCCCGAATCTATGCATAGAACTGCCAGCTGCCTTCAGTTGTTTATTTTTTTCTTTTTTTTTGGTCACTTCTTTGGTACAACTCTGTGCACTAATGTCTGCATGTCCTGATATAGAGCTAGAAAGTGAAGAAATCGGTTTTTTTCTCATTCCAGCTGTTTGCGCCACTGAAGTTTTTAAAATAGCCACAAGGTATTTCATTTCTTATTAATAACATACATGATTTCCAACATAATGATGTGTATTAACACTAACATATTTGTCATTATAGTGCATACATTCCTCTTAACAACTACTTGGTGTTTAATGATGCAGATGGATTATACACATATACATTTGAAGCTGAAAGAAAGGTTAGTGCCATTAAAGGCTTGCAGGGTTGTTTCCTTGATTTCTATTGAACTTACACAGTTTGTGTGTATTTCTGAAACCCAGTATTGAATCTTTTGGCCCCTAGCACTGAATAATAATATTTCTGAAGTTTTAAAAGCAGAAACTACAATGTTCCTGGTCTGCTACTTTTCCAGAGTATTGTTTTTAGCATGTAGGAATTTTCTTTTTTTAAACTTCTGTGGTTTTGGGGTCTAATAGTGATGACACTGGTGGTCTGACCATGTAGAGTAGCAGGACTCTTGACCTCCAGATCAACAGATGTCTTATTTGATGTCCTGGTAATGAAACCTTTTCTTCTACCCATCAGTTTACCAAAAACTATTGCATAGTATATGTACCAGCATATTTAATTTTTGCCTGTTTAGCCAAAGTTTCTTAATATTTGGAAAAGTAGCTTCTGGTATAGGGAGGTTTTTCAGACAGTTATTTCTGTGGTGTCGTTGGTGCAACATTGGTATCTCAACTGTTTCGGTTAGGCTACCTGCAGAGGAGAACAGTACTTGACTTTTTTGAAAGTGAATCCTGAAGATTTCCCCTGTAATACAGGAAACGTGGTCTACAAAATAAAATACACAGTCTTAAGAAGACTCATAAGCAAATATTCTCAAAAGAGGTTATGGCAACAATTTACTTGGAAGTTTGTAGTATTAAATTTTATGTCAGATGAATTTTGTAGTTCATAAATACTTAGTTGCTGTTGGGAGCCAGTCCAATGATGACAGACTTCACGAGGAATTGGGTTTTGTCATTAATGTGTGTAACGGTATTAATATTTCTAGAGCTAAAACTTAAAAAAATCTACAAACACACAAATAGTTTTGAGACCTTATTAGCAGCAGTTTTAAAATCATATTTAATGTAATGTGCATTCTTGTGCTACTTTATTGTAGGAGAACTGTCCAGCCTGCAGCCAACTTCCCCAAAACATAGAGATTTCCCCATCAGCTAAATTGCAGGAGATCTTGGATTACTTGACAAATAATGCTTCACTGTAAGTGTGCAACTATTCTGACTTAGTTGGTAATTTTTGCTAGTTCAATGTTTCAAAAAGGTAATTTCTAAATGTGTTTTTACCTGACTGTCTGTTTTTTTTAAAAAATGTTTTGTATGTAGGCAAATGAAATCTCCTGCAATCACAGCAACTATGTATGGGGGAAATAAAACACTTTATTTACAGGTAATCTCAACATACATAATTGTCTTTAATCTTAATTTATTTAAATTTATTTTCCTGAATTGAAAGGAAATGTTTTGGCTTTTTTTTTTCTTTTTTTTTTTTTTCAGACGGTAGCTTCAATTGAAGAACGAACAAGGCCAAATCTTTCCAAGACACTAAAAGGTATCCTGCAGTTGTCGCCTGTAGAGATGTTCAAGATACTGCTCTAAACAAAGTCCATCAGTTTCATCTCTCTGTATGGCATGTTTAGTTTTATTTTGTCTAGGCAATAGAATGTGCTTCATTATCTCCTTCTACGTGCAATATACCTTTCTCAGGTTGCTCAGGGATGAGCTTTGAATTGCTTAAATGTGAAGCATGGACAGATGCAGAGAAAAACATTGCAACAAAGCACGCTGATAACTGATGTAAATTAAACATATTTCCAATAGTGCTTTATATATTTCTTGATAAGGTCTGTTAGTTTCCTGAATTAGATGAATATTAGTTTAGCTAGTGAGCTGTTTGCAGCTTTATTTCATCGTGTTTGTGGGAATGGCATTGATAACTTTATTTAGAAAAAGACAAACCACATGGGCTTGCTATACTTAAGCTTTTCTTTCTGTTTCAGAATTGGGGCTTGTGGATGGCCAGGAACTTGCAGTTGCTGATGTTACTACACCACAGACTATGTTGTTCAAGCTTCACTTTACCACTTAATTTATTCAAAAGTAAACTGCATGTACAGCAGGAGAAATCTGTACCCACCTTGTAAAACAAATGTACTCTGTGGGTCTTAAAGCAACCTGAAATGTTCACGTTAGTACTAGCATTGTTGAAGGTTAGGTAATACAAATGAATCACCATATTTCAGAATTGTACGTAGAAGCCAATATTTGGTGGATTATATTTGTATAAATGCTTATTAATGTACAGAACTCTGATGTATAGGAATACACTTTTTTCCAGTTTTTGTTGTCAAAATGTTAATGCTAATACACTTTCAGACACATGGAAACTTTAAGGTGGCCAAAAGTTTTGTTTTCAACATGTGTGCACATACATATGCAAAGAGAACACCCTTTAAAGGGAATCACAGCGATCGGGTTTTAAATTGCAGCACTCCTATACACTTGCTGAGTCACCTTAAAACCAAAAGAGGGAAGTAGATTAAAATGAGCATTTTCCTCTTCTTTGATATTGATTTGATCAATTTTATGAAAGGTTATTAAGTATGGGAGAGGTTACTTTGTTTACAAGCAAACACGAAAGGACAAAATCAACAGCTGTGCATGAAAACACGGACGTGTCCGCTCGCAGTCCCCTGGCAGCCGCCGTGCACAGTGTTGCAGGATTATGTTCAAGTATCAGTGGTGCTGTTAAGGTATTTATTAATAAAAAAACATAAAGACACCTTTATTTGTGGCTTATCAGTGGACATCGTTTGTAACCTCAATTTAAAAAAATCTAGGGCATCCTTTGGCTGCTTTAGTCAGAGACCTTTCTGCAAGCAGTGCCAGACGCCTCGCTGTGAATGCTCTGGTTTTACTTGGTGCGTGTCAGCTGTGTTTGAACTTTCTGTCTTTTAAACCATGAACTGTGTTTAAAACTTGCATTTGAACTCGATAGTAAGGGGGGGGACGACACGGTCTACTGTAATTTTTAAGCAGGTAATTTTTAACAACCGGACGTTTGGAAGTGTTGGAAGGCCCCATGCAAGCTGTGGGACTTAAAGCAGCCGAAGGAAGCACTGCGAAGCGGGACTACAGCTGTCTTTTTAGCATCTCATCTGAATGACAGCAGGGAGACAGCCAGGGCCAGCCCTCCGCCATGACAGGTACCGAGGCGGAAGTGGAGGCGGGTCACATCCTCCCTCCGCCATGACAGGTACCGAGGCGGAAGTGGAGGCGTGTCACCACCCGCCCTCCGCCATGACAGGTACCGAGGCGGAAGGCCTTGCTCCGCCTCCCGTGACGGCTGAGGGGGCGGGCGGGCGGCTGCGTGCGGGCTTGTTTGCGACGTGGAGCCCGGCGGCGCGCAGGCGCGGGGCCGCCGTCCCCTCCCTCCCTTCCCCGCCGAGCCTGAGGCCGCCGGCCCCGCCGCCGCCGCCGGGGAGCTGGCTCTGAGGGCGGGTCGCTCCCCGCCCGCCTCTGTGCTTGTGGCCCGGTGCCGCCGCCGCCGCCCCCGCGCGGGACCGGGCGCCGCGGAGGATGAGCTGGTTCAACGCCTCGCAGCTGTCCAGCTTCGCCAAGCAGGCGCTGTCGCAGGCCCAAAAGTCCATCGACCGGGTGCTGGACATCCAGGCCGAGGAGAGCCCCTGGCCCGACGCCGTCATCCCCGACTACGGCGACGGTAAGCGTGGGGGACGGCGGGCGGCCACTCGCCGTGCCCCCAGCCCCCCCCGGTGTGAGGCGGGCTCAGCCGCCTCGCCTCGCCTCGCCTCGCCTCACGGCCTCCCGCCCGGCCCTCGCAGCGGGGCTGGCCGGGGCGGCGCCTTCCCCTCGCCCCCCTCTTCCCCCTTCACCGGGGCGGGGGGTTACACCCGTGGAGGTTTAACCGGCCCTCCCCGTCCACAGCCCGTTCTGCAACGCCTGTGGTACTTTTCGTCCTCCCCCCCCCACAGGCGAGGGAGGTTAACACTGATGAAAAGCTGAGGAAACCTCGGCACCACAGGCAATACCTGGTTGTTGTCACCAGTGTCGTGCTTCTGTTGCGTGGGTGGCACTGTGCTTCACACCCGTGTTTCTCAAGGCCTTATTTTTTTTTGCCGAGGGGCTAACAGGTGGTAAAAAACTGGGAAATTACGTTCTGAGGCGTGTGGGGAGTTGCTTTTTGCAATAGAAGGAGCAGAGGAGAAGCTGAAAGTCTGCTCCGCATAAACCAAGTGAAGTTTTCCACTTTTTGTGGCCTTAAGTTCATAATCCTCTAACGTCTGTTGAAAGGAATGTGTTGGTGGAAAAATTGTTATGGCTTGGTTATGAGAAAGTGTCTCCGTTGTATGTGTGCTAATGTAGAACCTGAAAGAATGATCAGTCCTAAGTTACTGTTTGGAAATGAAAGAGTGAAAAGGAGCCCTCTTGCTGGAAACTTTTTTTCCCCTAAATAATACCTTAAAGAAAAGAATGAAGAAAAGGGTGGGAAACTTAAGTCATCTGGAATCAGTGTCCTTATTGCAACTATATCTAGGAGAAATGTATGTGTTTGTAGGAGGAGGTTATTTCCAGGTATACCCACAGCAGAGTTGGACTTCTGAAAATTGAAAGCTGTAACAATTGAAAGTGTTTCCTAGTTGGTTGCTCATCAATGTGTAGGGTCAGTTTTGCGTGTCTTCGTCCTTTTGTGGGAACAAGGGCTTGGCAGTCACGTAGTCCAGTGTCGTCTTAAATTACCAGAATTGTTGATAGGAGACTGTGTCGTGCTTAGTTTCTTAAAACTTTAGGCTTGTCCAAACTATTTTTAATTTAATTTATATCTTGGTATTTATAGTAGTGCTATAATTTGTAAGGAAAGCAGCAAAGATCAGCCTGCATCTGTTTTTCAGGGAAAACATACTTGTTTTTAAAAGAAGTTAAAATATTTTCTGAATGTTACACTTCACTCACAGGGCTTTTTCTGAAGTTATTGAATCATGGACAAAGTGGTAATAAATCAGCTGTTTGTAGTATTTTTGGCAACGAGAGCAGTAATTACCTGAATTTGAGATCTCGAGGCCAATAGCTATCGACAGTTTCTGAAAGTGGTAATCTGCTTTAAATACTATAACTCGGTGTTTTTTAGTAGATGCTGCTGTATAAAGTGAGCTTGTTTTTAGTAGCCTGAAATAGTTATGTTATCTAGATTATGTCTGTAGGTACAAAATCAAATAAGTTGTTTTTTTTTTTCTTTCTTACTTGGGATGCTACTGAAATTTGATGCTGAAATTCTTATTATCCTTGCTGTTGACAAGTCCTGGAAAACCTGCAAGAAATACAATAATAGGAACTATTGATGTTTTTTTTAGGGCAGCTTCAGAACTAATCAGTATTTCTCCACAGGAGAAGAAAACTATCACCTTAGCTGGGCTGCTGGCAATGTGTATTGTCAGCTTCATGCTGTTGCTTGGTGTGTGAGGAAAAATATGAAGCCTGTTGCAAACTGAAAGGGCAAGAACCCTTCTTATAGTGTAAATTCTACAAATATTTGAAGCTTTTTTTCCCCTGTTTTCTGTAACGGTGTGTGAAGTGTTTGTCTGTATGCTACTGGCAGGTAACTTTTAAGACCAGTAATTGTTTCCTCCTTTTGTAATCTGTATAATTCTCTACATTTAAACTACATTTTTTCAGATTGTTTTGCTTAGCTTCCTCTCACTCTAGGAAGCGGGAGGCCACATTCCCTTTCACTTGTTCCGTTTGCAAAGTAAATGCTTGCTTTTTGTGCCCAAATAGGCTTCCGGCTTGCCCCTATAGCTTTCAGAATGCTGTATGGGCTTGTTTCCTCTTCCCAGACATTTCTCCATCTTCTTTCTGAAATTCTCACTCTTGGATTTACTGGTGTAACTTGTGTATGATTTCCTTCCACCTTTATTTAAGTTACTGTTTAAGAGGGAGGGAGCAAGTTGGTTCCATTCAGGTACTCCTACTTTCTAGAGGTATCTGTGTCCACCTTAAGTCTTAGAATTGCTTTGTGTCACCCTTAAGCTTCTTTTGCTTTGTCTGAAAATCAGTTCCAAGCTTTGTAAGGAAGTAGTAATGAAAATGATGCTGATTGTGATAATGTATAATATTTGCTTTAAGTTACATGATATTGAAAACATTTTTTCTGAACTGTTGCATCTAAAAAGACAAATACTGAAAAATCCCACATTTTAAGTGTTCTTGGCCTCTCTTTTTTTTTTATCTTTTTAGGAACAAATTCTCTCATAAGTGGAGGATGGGATACATCTTCCTGGCGCTTAAGTTCAAATACAGAACCACAGAATCAGCCAATATCGCCAACAGCAATTACTAAGCCAGTGAGGAGGACGGTAGTAGATGAATCTGAAAACTTCTTCAGTGCCTTTCTCTCTCCAACAGACGTTCAGAGTATACAGAAAAATCCAGTGGTGTCCAAACCTCCAGCCAAATCACAGCGACCCAAAGAGGAGGTGAAAAGCACTTCAAAGGAGTCTCAACACCCCAGTCAGCTGGAAGTGCCAGTGACAACAGAGGCAGAAGTGAAGGATTCCTCCGTAGCTGTCCTAGTAGACTTGAAAAACCTCGATATTCCCAAGGAGAAATTGGAAGAGAATTCTCTGCTTAAATCTAATGCCAAGCCTGAAGAAAGCACAAATGAAGTTACTGACAAAAAGGTGTCTGCTCTAAATTTGGAAGTACCTGAAGATGCTCTTAATGAAAAATCCAGCATAGGAGGGGATGCAATGGGAGGTGCACTGGATAGCACTTCGCAGCCTCTTAATGCAGGTACAAAAGACATGGGTTTGGAAACTAAGGAGCGGAAGACTGAGGACAGGCAAAGCAATACGCCTTCACCTCCAATTAGCACTTTCTCCTCGGGGACATCTACAACTAGCGATATTGAAGTGCTGGACCATGAAAGTGTAATAAGTGAGAGCTCAGTAAGTTCAAGACAAGAAGCTGCAGATTCAAAATCCAGTCTTCATCTAATGCAAACATCATTTCAGCTTTTATCTACATCTGCCTGTGCGGATTATAATCGCTTAGATGACTTTCAAAAAATGACCGAGAGCTGCTGCTCCTCTGATGCTTTCGAAAGAATTGATTCATTTAGTGTACAGTCTTTAGATAGTAGAAGTGTAAGTGAAATAAATTCAGATGATGAGTTATCAGGCAGGGCTTCTGCTTCAGCATCTGTTGCTGTCAGTCCTTCTGCGCCAAAGACAGAAACGGTTGATGCCCAGAAAAATAAATCTGAAAACTTGAATGACACTCCTGTTTTACATGCTGAGGAAGCTGAGATGGAAGAGAGTGGGAGAAGTGCAACCCCTGTTAATTCTGAGCAGCCAGATGTTTTGGTTGCTACTGTGCAAAATGTTGAAGAACAGGTTGTGAAAGAGGAGACTGAGCCGCAGCAGGATGCTGTTGAAAAATTGTTAGAAGAGGATGCTGAAAAGCAAGAGCTTAAAAAGGTAACTGTAGAACATGTTTTGCAAACACACCCTTTAATTACAAATGAAACTTCTGTCATCTTCTTAGATAGGAATTAGCTTCACCTTATTTGAATGAATTAATTGATGCTGAACTACCTTACCTTGTAGAAGACTGTCCTTGATATTCTGCAGTGGAATAATACTGGTGAAATTTCTCGTCAAATGGTTTTGGATTTCGCCTAATCTACCTAGTTATCATTACTGTGAATTGTGAGTAGTGCTAGCAAACAGGAAGCCTTGATAGGTCAAATGTGTAATTTTAATTCTTTGGTGCAATTATTTTTTTTCTGTGAAAGGTGGAAGAGATTCCTTTAACTATTTTGATTTGAATTATGAAGCTAAAAGCCTTTAGTATTTTGGCAATAATCAGGATAAGATTTTGCAAGCATTTTTTTCCATGGACTTACAAACTGTCAAAATTTGATTATGTTCCAGGAGCATTGTGCATGTTCTTTGAGGATAGCAGTAGTTAGTCTAAATAAGGCCTTTTTACTAGACAAATTAATATTTGTTTTTAGCAGAAATAATCTTTCCTTTTAAAAAGAAGGTACGCTAGGCTGTTTAATGAAGATGATGAGCATAGTTATGGATAGCGAATAGATTAAAAGAAATTTGTATGGCTAGTTTAGATAGATGGAATGACTAGAAATGTGACGAAGTAGGATGCTCAAGCGTGTGGAAGGCTAGACTGGAGCTCTGAAGTAGTGTGTTTTGCCCAGTTCTGCCAGTGTATTGTGTACACTATCTTTTTTCCATTTCCTTGGTCACCTTTCTGTACCTCTATGCGTATTTTTAATTTCTGAGCTCCTTTGACATGTGTTTTGCTCTGTTTCTTTGCATTTTGCTTTGCTCATAGTCTATGTGCCTAGTATGTGACATAAATGGGTCATACTCATGGCCTTGCGCTGTAAGCGTGTTTGCAATACTGATGCTGTTTCTGATAGTAATAAGAGAAAAGCAATTGCTTATGGGAGTTCATAAAACCCCAATGTAATCTGTGTTTTAAGAAAAGCATTTTTTTGTGTAAATTGTACAGAACATCAGTGTAAATTCCTTAAGGAGATCCAAAGCCATGGACTGTTATCCATAAGTTTTTCTAACTTAAATGGTTATATGTTGTGGGAAGTAGTGATAATGGACCACAGCAAATTTTCTCTTTCATTGGCCATATAGAGCTACACTTACAGAATCTGTTTCATTTGTTTATATTTCTATATTTGCATGTATGTCTGTGTTACTTCTCTATATTTACCTTTCAAAAATCTGGTATTAAGAAATTATTCTGATGTCAGCTAAGAGCTCTTGACCCTGTCTGGAAGTTTTCTTCCCTCATCTGATCATGTTTTGCTGCTTTGGGCTAATGTTTCACAGAAGAGATCTTCCACTGTAAATTATTCTGTGATTCTGTAAAGAGTGGTGTAAGGAGGATTGGGAGTCTTAATGGTTAATGTTAGCTGTAGTTTTATAGGCTATCAGCTCTCGTAATTAAATATAACTGTTGATGATTTTGAGGAACTTAGCTGAGCCCAGGTGTGCTTACTTAGTAGGATTTCCACACCTGTAGAAAACGGGTGTCTTGTGTTTATATATTGCTTAGTTCTAAATTAATGTGGTAGAAACATGGTAATCTTCACTGACTTTTACCTCAAATTCCTAAAAACATTGGCAAGTTCAGCTTTAAATAGTGTTGGGAGGGAATGGTGGGGGGAAAGGGGAAGCCTGCCCCTCTTGTGTTTTAATTGTCCCATTCATCTGATCTTTATCTGTAAAAACATTGTCCAGATGATTGATTCATTAACTGAGAAACTGGAGAAGAGGGAAATACAGTTATTAAGTACTAGTAAAGAAAAGGCGCGCCTGGAAGAAGCTTATGATAACCTAAAAGAGTAAGTATGAAAATATACACAGTAGTGGGTGTAACTGTAACTTTACTGTAATACAATCAGTAGACAATATTGTAAAACAAATAGCTTTATAACTGGAACAAAGGTTGCAAGGGATGTACAGTGTTTGGGAAAGGTGGAAATAATGATTGCATGTGCTGTGATTGTATTTTTTTAAAGAGACATTATTTCTTGGGGCCAAAAATCTCTTTTGGAAAGAGGCTAGTGAAAGATTTTTCAGTAAGTAAGAAGTAGGAATGACAAACAGATGTTTAGAGTCAGACTTGGTTATTAATAAAGATCTTTGTAATAAGACTGGATTCAGCTATTAAGGGAGACTGACTTTTCTGATACAGATGGATGAACCTGATTTACTGAGTAATTTGCTGACAAAAATGTAGGCAGTGAAAGTGTAGTAGAAGGGCTGGTTGTAGGGAAAAATCTGAATTCATTATTTAATTCAGTTAAAATTAAAAGGAAAAAAATTTAAAAGTTAGATTTACCAGTTTACTGATCAAATATCAAGTTTAAAAATTTACAGATAAAATGTGAAGGTATTATTTGATGACTAAATTGATCTTAACTTAAAAAATTTTCCCTGTATATGATACAGACTATGGTTAATCAGAAAGAACTTGACTAAGGGGCAAAACATTTAAGGTAAATCAAGAATTTAATTGTTTTCATGGGTAAATTACTGAATTAATAAAGATCTTTGATTAGTACTTCTAATATGGATGCGTTTTTTTGACTTCTGGTTAACGTGTAAAATAATAATTAAAAAAAACCCCAAAACACATTTTAAAAGCATTTAAGACAACCTGTTGCAAATTGCTTGGAATGTCACATAACCGTGCAACTGTTCTGAAATGTTAATTTTAAATGTAGTGAAATGTTTAGAATGAAAGAAGAGAGCAGTAGCCTTTCATCTCTTAAAGAGGAGTTTGCTCAGCGAATTGCGGATGCTGAAAAGAAGCTCCAGCTAGCCTGCAAAGAAAGAGATGCAGCTAAAAAGGTAATCTGGCTTTTTAGTGAAATTAATGTTTATTATTTTAGAATGCAGTTGAATTTCTTGAGGTCAATTCATAAAAATTAAGCTAGGGAAAAGCATGAGACTGGCAGGTGCTGTCTCATGGTATTAGTAACTAGCATAAGCTGATTCTAGCTGCCCAGGCTGCTTGTTATTTCCTTGTGTTGACACATGTATTCTTGCAGCTGTGTTGTGAACCAAATTAGGGAACTCATTTAAGTTAAAGTTAGCCTGGTTTGGGGCGGGGGGGAAGGTTTAAGGTCTGCTGTCATTTACCTTGTACCCATATTGCATTTGCATTGGTGTGCGGGAGAAGAATGGCCTGGGGATGTAGGGAAGTGGTGAAGTATGGGAGTGGCTTGTTTAGAGGATTAACTGGTAGGAAAATTAAGGACTGATGACAGATTGGTTTGGAGTGAGCAAAGAAGACTGCAGCAACAAAGTTTATGGAGTTTAAATGTTCCTGACCTGGTATCACAGCATTAAATTTCTCTAGCTTACTGCTAGTCTGCAAAAAGTAAACTCAATCTGTAACTGGAAAAAAAAAATATTTTTCACAGTCATTTTGTCACTGTATGTGTCACTGTTGGCACAGTGGTAAGTTGAAATAGAAAAATTATCTGATACCTGTGTGCAAATACAACAGTTTGTTTTTACTATATTGCAAAAGTTTGAAGTATAGAAATTGAAGTGGAAGGAGGAATTGGAACAAATTGTGCAGAGAATTTGTGGAGTCTCAATCCTTGGAGGTTTTTAAAACTTGACAGAATAAAGCTCTGAGCAATCTGATTTGATCAGATAATCCCCAGAGTTCCCTTCCAACCTAAACTGTTTTCAAAGAAAAGCCTTTTGAGAGGAAGGGGAGAAGAAAAAAGTGGTCACTGTAACTTGCTGTGCGTTTTTCCCGAAATATAATTTAATAAATAGTCCTAAGTATTTTATCCTATTATTTAGGAAGTAAAGACTGTTAAAGAAGAATTGGCTACTAGGCTTAATACCAATGAAACTGCTGAATTGCTGAAAGAAAAAGAAGAGCAAATCAAAGGATTGATGGAGGAAGGTGAGAATTAATATTTTTTAATAGTAAAAATTTGTAGAATAATTTGGAATGTACTGCCTTCACATACGAGCCTTCTTTATGTAGGGGGAACCCCCCCCCCCCCCCCCATTATTTGAAGGATGTTAGATGTTTCTGAACATTTGAACCGTTATTGTGGTTTAACTCCAACCAGCAACTAAGCACCACACAGCTGCTTTTTCACTCTCCCCACCCAGTGGGATGGGGGAGAGAATCAGGGAAAAAAAGTAGAACTCGCGGATTGAGATAAAGACAGTTTAATAGTACAGAAAAGAAGAAAATAATAATAATAATAGTAATAATAAATAAATAATAAAAAAATTAGAATATACAAAACAAGTGGTGCACAATGCAATTGCTCACCACTTGCTGGCTGATGCCCAGTTAGTTCCCGAGCAATGATCCGCCCCTCCTGGCCAACTCTCCCAGGTTTATATACTGGGCATCATGTCACATAATACGGAATACCCCTTTGGCCAGTTTGGGTCAGCTGTCCTGGCTGTGTCCCCTCCCAACTTCTTGTGCCCCTCCAGCCTTCTTGGTGGCTGGGCGTGAGAAGCTGAAAAATCTTTGACTTGGTATAAACACTACTTAGCAACAACTGAAAACATCAGTGTGTTATCAACATCATTCTCATTCTAAATCCAAAATGTAACACGATACCAGCTTCTAGAAAGAAAATTAACTTTATTCCAGCTGAAACCAGGACAAGCATTTAGTCAATAGCAAAGAGCAACAGGAGGGATCAGTCAAATGCAGATGGCTAGAGGGGTACTTTCTGCAGCATGCATTAAAAGGTGCTGTGAGATAAAACCAGCATGCAGTGCAACGCTCCATGTTCCATTCAGCAGAAATCTAGCTAGGGCATTGTTCAAGGCATTTCTACAGTGTCTCCCTTACTACTTTTTAATTTTGGAAGTAAAATGCAGTTACTAAATGAACAGGCCATTTTGGTTTTTTTGCTGATACGATGAGCTCATTTGCTTTACTTTCAAAGCCCTTCACTGTCTATCCTATCTCACTATAGCTTAGTGTAGCAAGGTTATCTCAGGATAAGGTAGATTTAAAACTTAAGAACTTGCATGAAAAAATGTAAGAGTAAGTATTTCCATACAAAATTGGTTATTATTTTCATGGGATGAATAGCAGGGCAGGGTGTGAATAGAGAGAGTTTATAGAATAACAGCAATATGGACTAGCTTTATGTTCATTTTCTTCACAGGAGAAAAGCTTTCCAAACAGCAGCTGCACAATTCCAACATCATTAAGAAATTAAGAGCCAAAGAGAAAGAGAGAGAAAATATTAACACAAAACAGAACAAAAAGATTAAGGAATTGGAAGAGGAGTTGCAGCATTTAAAACAAGTGAGATATTTGGGATTATTTTTTTTTTTTTTAAAGCTGCAGAGTAGCCTTTTCAGGAGGCTCTAGATAGACTGATACTTTTTTCTTTTCTGGGAGACTTCTCTTTTTAATATTATTGGAACATTGAGATGTGATTTCTGTGTGTGTTCTCAGAGCAGTTTAAAACTCTGGTCAGGTATCTTTCCAGCTGCTTGTTTGCACTTGCACGGCTGGTTACCAGGTGGGCTGACCAAATTCAGTAGACTAAATTTTAGTTGGAAGGCTTGTACCAGCAAAATTTGGGCAGTTTTTTTGCTCAGTTAGTGATTGAATCAAGACCTTACAAGCAGCAGGCCCAGTATGAGGAAGTATATGAAACTGTGGTGAAGAAGAGCCCCCTCATCTGGGGAAGATGGGGGAGCAAAACCTTTCTCTTTTGGTGAAGTGTTAGATTGGTTTAGTCATTTTGTGTAACTTTGTCCTGAATTGGTTGCCACAGTTGTCATTGTCCTCAGACGGCGTTGTCTACCTTGTGTGCTGGGATTAGTCCCATGCTTCTTGTTTGTGCTCTAATAGGTGCTTGATGGCAAGGAAGACCTTGAGAAGCAACATCGAGACAGCATTAAACAACTGAACAGTGTTGTAGAGCGACAAGAAAAGGATCTTGCTAAACTTCAGGCGGAGGTGGAAGATCTTGAAGAACGGAACAGAAGTGTCCAGGCAGCACTTGACAGTGCATACAAGTAAGCATATATTCGTGTGCCTGTCTTCAACCATACATTCAGCTTCTATGTCTATTTCTTGTGCAGTGCTTGTGAAATGTTTATATATAACAAAGTTATTCGCAAAGTCACTGTTGGCATTGTATAAACTGGAAGTCCATTGCTTCCCCTCCTCCCTAGGGAACTTGCAGATCTTCATAAAGCTAATGCTACAAAGGACAGTGAGGCACAAGAAGCAGCCCTAAGTCGGGAAATGAAGGCAAAGGAAGAGCTTGGATTAGCTCTGGAGAAGGCCCAGGACGAGGCTCGACAGCAACAAGAAACTTTAGCAATTCAGGTGGGTCTTAAATGCAGTGAATAAAACTTTCCATTGAACAAATGAGTGTAGTTGGATGGTGTGTGCATGTAATGTAATGAACCAGATGCAATACAAGGTGGAACTTAATTTTGTGTATTTAGCAAATATCCAATGGATTTCATTCCTGTGGACTTAGTGGTAGTTGTGCTAAGCTTTAAAGTATTAATTTTATTTAAAAATACTTTTAATTTTACTTGTCTAAATAAAATGACTTTGACAGGCTCTATGTTAAGTTTGTAGTGCTCTTACCATAATGCAAAGTTCAAGAAATCTAGTTGAACAAAATTTTTAGTGATAATTCAGTGTAACTATTTCTGTGCATGCAAAACATAAGCCTTTAACTTGTAAACAGACATACCCTGTCTAACAGTGTTTAAAAATGGTGTAGGACTGTAGCAACGAATAGGTGGTACTATAACTTTTGGCTATAGATTAGTGATGATGTCTTGTTTATTTAGGTGGCGGACCTGAGGCTAGCATTGCAACGTGCAGAACAGCAGGCAGCAAGAAAAGAAGACTATTTACGCCAGGAAATTGGTGAACTACAACAGGTGCTATAGCAAATAGATGATGCCAACTTTTATCTGCAAGGAGGGCTTCTAAAAACTGAAAATAAAATGCTATCATGACATTAATAGCCTGAAAGAGAGCCTTTGTTTTCCTGGTTACCTGCGGTATTTGTCCTGTGTAGAACAACAATAAAAATACGAAAGGAAGTGGTTTTTTAATCACTTACTGTAAACAAAATCCTAATTTTTTTTTATGATGCCTTGGAAAAGGAATGCTGTCCTTTTAGTATAAGACAAAGTACAGCCATTAAGTTTGTGCTAGTCCTCTAAAATTGCTAGCAAATATGTTTTGAATGACTTTTTTGCTGCTGCTTAAGAGTATTTTTATTAAGGTCCAGAAGATAGGTTGTTGCCAAAATCAAGTGATGTCCAGAGGACTGGACATTTCTGGGCCATTGCTCTATCATGTGTCTAGAAATGTTAAGCTGCTGTCTTGGAATTTCACACTTTACTCTGAGTTTGATCACGTGAATTTTAGAATGTAAAGCAACTGTCAAGCAGTATTTTTAGAATATAAAGCAACTGCTATGTGTTTAGCTAAATTCTATATCAATCTTTCAATCCATCATACGATTTTAAAGCTTAATTATATTTAATTTGTGATTTCAGAGACTCCAAGAAGCAGAGAGCCGGAACCAAGAACTAAGTCAAAGTGTTACGTCTGCTACACGGCCACTTCTCCGGCAGATAGAAAATCTGCAAGCCACGCTGGGAGCACAAACCTCTGCGTGGGAAAAACTGGAGAAGAACCTTTCTGACAGACTTGGTAAGATGTTTTTAGCTTTCACTGAACTGTGAGGCTCTTGACGAAGATGTGAGATGGCTGCAGGTAAATGAAAAGGGCTTGACGCTTGGCCAAAGTGTAGGTGGTGGATCAGGAGAGGTGAGCACAAAATGGTTTCCGTAAGGAAATGGTATGTGGGGTATTCTGCCAAGGTTCTTGGACAGGTAATTCACGGATTGTTTTTAAAACACAGTGTAACATAAGATTGTAAGGTAGAGGTGTTAAGGTCTACATGTCCTTACAGCATCTAAAGGAAAGATGGACCTTGAGACACTGAAAGTATACCAGCATTTTCAGTTGTCAAGCCTAGTGCTTAGATTCCGTATTGTAAAGGTTGTAATCATTTACTTACCTAACTGCATAGGTAATGAGACATATATTTGTTGATACAGTAGTAATCTGATATTTTAAATGAAAAATGCATAAAATGCCCAAAGTTGGACCCAGAGAAATTACTTCCTTTCTGGAGGCAATCTGTAGTTGTATATTGCATTCTGAAAGAGCATGAAGTCTCCTTGTTCTGTGTTGCTTTGATGCTCTAATTGTATGGTGGAAAATATTTAATTTCCTTCACAACAGAAAACAGATTTTTTTAAAGAAAAATAGTTGCATATAAAAAAAAATCAATTGCCATTTTGATGCGTAAAAAAATGGCCCATATTATAGATGTTTGATCAAAAAAGTTAAATTCCATTTTCTTCTGTACTTTAATACTAGGTGAGTCTCAAACTCTTCTAGCAGCAGCTGCTGAGAGAGAACGGGCTGCTACAGAAGAACTTCTTTCTAATAAAATTCAGATGTCTTCTACTGAATCTCAGAATAGTCTTTTAAGACAAGAAAATACACGCCTTCAGGCTCAGCTAGAAGTGGAGAGAAGCAGATTGAAGAAAATGGAAAATGAAAACAGTAGGTGAGTTACATTTCTGGTTAACAGCATCTCTCAAAATTGTAGTGAAATGGAGTAAGCTATCTCTTAATAACCATCTGCAGCAGATCTCTTTGCAAGTTGGAAGACTTGGTTCTTTTGAGTGTTGATGTGACTATGCAAAATGTTGATGGCTATTGATAAAGTTGCCCATCTTGTTAAGGGTATTTTGTTTCATGCTAAAGATTGAAGCATGTTACTTTCATAATGTTTTAAAGCCTTGAAGCTATGTTTTAATAGTACGTGAATCTAAAGTAAACACAGAATACTTATTTACTGACTTTCCTTACCTCTTTCCTCAATGTAGGTATGAGGTTGAACTAGAAGGGCTCAAAGATGAGTATGCAAAAACCTTGGAAGATGCAAAGAAAGAAAAGGTATTGTCTACTTCAGCTTTTATCTATGTTATTGTTGAAGTCTGAGCTAGCAGGAGGTTAACAACCTGTATTTATTTTTGTAGACGCTGCTAGCTACTCAGTTAGAAATGGAGAAGATGAAAGTTGAACAGGAAAGAAAGAAGGCAATTTTTGTGCAAGAAGCAGCAAAGGAGAAGGTACCAAAACCTAACATATCTGTTCAATCTTACTGATACTGTCATTATTTTAGTAGATATCTAGAACCTGAAACTGTCACAAGCAACAAAGTGGACTTAGAGCTGTACAGTATATACTGTCAGCCTAGGCATTAGGGACTTGCCTTTCTCTTTGTGACAACTTTTTTTTTCCAGTGACATAAGTGCTTGTGTTATACTCAATGAAATGAGTCTTGAGTAATAGTCTATTTAACCTGAGAAGAGATAAAATATGGATAATGATTGTTTTAATCTTCTGATTTTTTTTTAATGGTCTTGGATTCTTTTTCTTCTGAAGCTACTTGTTTTCTTTGCTTAGACTACTAGCATTGCTTTCACCGAATTCCTGTTTTGCGTTTCACATGACTGTGTGATGTACTACATGCTTTCCAGCTTAAGTCACAAGTCACAGAACAGTCCTCAATAGTCGGTAACTTTGTTACTGCTAATTAGCAGTTGCTATTCAAGTAAAACTGTTTCTATTACTGGTTTCTTACCTTCTCCAGTTCTAAAATCCAAGTGCTTTATCCTTCAGAGGTTAGCACACTTTCAGATGCTGCCTGTAAAAAGAGGTCAGTCTGTTTGGAATGTATATCAGTAAGGTATTAGCATGTGAGAAATCTCAGAATTTAATTCATACACTTAATAAAAAAAAAAGTAGTATTAACGTGCATTCTAAAAAGAGACATGCTTCTGAGTTTAGGATGTTGTTCCTGTGATAAATTTGGGCATACAAAACTGCCTCTGAATCTCCCTTGGCTACTTGAAATTCTTTTGGTGTAATTTGCAACTTCTCTCTTTGTTTCCTGAAAAGTCTGAGAACTTGAACATAGGCTATAAGTGTTAGTAGCACAGAAGTTCTTCATTGTTGAACTTTCATATGTTTTAGGGATGGGGGAAGGGGAAAGGTTATCTGTCACATTGCGTTCTATAGTTGGTGGTGGAAAAGGGCAGTCTGTTCTTTACAGAATCTGTCTTTCACCATCTTGCAAACTTTTTTGCTTATCTAACTGGTGGTGTTGTGTGGGGTTTTATTTTTTTTTTTTTTTTAAAGGATCGGAAGTCATTTACAGTTGAAACTGTTTCAAGTACTCCAACTATGTCACGCTCTAGTTCCATAAGTGGAGTTGACATGGCAGGTCTTCAGACATCTTTCCTCTCCCAGGTATCATGTATCAGTTATATTGGCTTTTTTTTTTGACAGACTGTTTTCTTTCCTCTTCAAGAAGTTTCATTAATGTAGAAAATGACTCTTCAAGAGTATATTGGCCTTAGACAAGGTAATTCTTATGCAGAAACGTCTAAAACCTGCTTACAAGATAGATGTCTATGACTGTAAAACATCTGTGAAAGTGTGAAACTACGACTCTTATTGCAGAGTAATATATACATGTATTGGTGCTGAGTTCACATGTCTGATTTCATCTAGAATAATTGAGTAACACTAGTAGGAGTCAACTCAATTGATCTATTTTTACTAGCAACCCTGGTTTAGGGCACAGCCCTGCTCCGTAGGCTGTTGTGGTCTGTGTGAAGTCCACTGCTTCTGCTGCTTCCCTGTGGATATGGTTATCAATGTCCAAGTTAAATGGCGGTTGTATAGGTGACATGAGAACTTGCCAGTAAGGAGCTGTCTCAGATTGTAGCTATTCACCTTAAGCTTTTGTTTTAAAAACAAACTTTAAGCATTGAAATGCTTGCCTAGTGACAGTATAATTTAAAATCTTAAATGATGTAATGCTTCAGGGGAGGAAAGATTCCAAAGTGTGCACATTTTTGTCTAATTTTAAGCTTCTCTAACCTTTTGTTTTTAGGATGATCCTCATGATCACTCATTTGGGCCAATAGCTACTAGTGGGAGCAATCTTTATGATGCTATAAGGATGGGAGCAGGTTCAAGTATAATTGAAAACCTTCAGTCACAGCTAAAACTAAGAGAAGGAGAGATTGCACATCTCCAGGTACTGTAGTTACTCTTACATAACCAAAGACAGCATTTGTAAGTGTAAATACTAATACAGTCATTATTATATTGTTACTTTTATATTCAAAAAGCTTGGTATCTCTTCTCATAGCAGAATGCATTCACTCTTCCCCTTTTATGACAATTCTGTTAACTGGAACAGCCGCTGGAGGTGTGTGTAGGGACGAGCAAGAGAAGGATATGTTGCTTCCTTTTTTGTTTTGGCAAGGACCTATCCAGCAAACTTGTCTATCTGAAAAAAGAAAAAAAAAAAAAAAAAAGAAACCACTGATCAGAATTGAGAAGAAGTAAGAGTGCTTCCAGGGTGTGCTCTTTCTTAGTCTGGCTTAAGAAAAAGCCTTAATTACTGTATCAAAATATTTTGATACAGTGTTTTATAAATATGGCAAATTCTTTCCTCCTCCTAATTGTTAAAAGTGTTTACCTTAGCTGGAAATTGGAAACCTTGAGAAAACTCGATCGATAATGGCAGAAGAACTGGTTAAATTAACAAACCAAAACGATGAACTTGAAGAAAAAGTGAAGGAAATACCAAAATTACGTGCACAGTTAAAGGTAAGTGTATTTCTGTTGTAAATCTGATGTAAAATTGACATACTTGGGGTGTTTTAGGAATACCCCTATGAATTTAGGATTATATTCAAATCTGTCCCTAATAATAAATGACTGAAGAGCCTGGGATTGGTTTTTTTATAGAAGAATCTGAAAATGCCTAGTCTATGACTAGGTAGTCACTTCAAAATGCAGTTGTTCGAAATGTGTGCTGCGTAAACTTGCATGCTAAATCAAGGAGAGAACTTTTTTTTTTTTCTCATATAAGACACTTGTCTGGAAGTAGGCTTTTAGAGGAGGGGGTGTTTTGATAAATAGCATGGATTTGTGAGAGTTTGGTGCAGAAGCTGAATGGGTATGCAGTACTGATATAGGTAATAGGACAAATATTTTAATCCTCTAAATGTTTAAGAACTTAAATTGAAATATTGGAAATAGTTCTGGAGTAATTCAAGAAATTATCATTGTTCTTTAAATGCAGAATGTTAAATTTTCCTAAGAAACATTTCACAAACTGCGGTCATTGCTGTGGTAAAACTTTGTGCAGCTTGCTAACTGTTCTTTAATGCTTATAGCAGTTGAACTTCAAGGTGCTTCAGTGCATCCTCTGAAGCCAGCACTAATTCTTTGTAGTCAAGGTTCTTTGTCTTTGGAATATCTTCCTTTTATATCTAGAGTATAAATCTAGCTGTATTCTGAGAGTCAAAGCATAAAATATTTTTGAAGAGTTTACTATGTGTTTCACTGTAAAGTAGTTATACTTTGATAAAATAATGCTACATTTACTTTCCCTAGTAGTGTAAAACACTATCCTAGCAGCAGCTTTTTTTAAGTTGAAAAACAGTTGGATAATAAACTACATATCCTTGCAGGATTTGGATCAAAGATACAATACAATTCTTCAGATGTATGGAGAGAAAGCAGAGGAAGCTGAAGAACTCCGACTGGATCTCGAAGATGTGAAAAACATGTACAAGACTCAGATAGATGAACTTTTAAAACAAAGACAAAATTAATTCCTGCTGGAACTCTTAACATTATATGTTAACAGATTGTAAAGATAATTGTTTATGTAAATGCTGAATTTAAATGTCTTGTAAAAACACCCCTGTATTATAGAAAGTGTGACTATATAATAGAGTTCATATGTTGACAAAAAAATCAATGCTTTAAGTGTCTTGTACTGTCTGCAGTTAAATTATTTGTGCAATATTTAATTCTTTTTTTCTCAGTCATCCCTTTATTTAACTTTTTGCTAAACAGTGGACCATTTAATTGTAAACAGTAGCAGAAATGATGATTGTTACCTTGTGAGACCAGCACTGGAAGGCATAAGTTTTACTAAAGCAGCCCTGGATTCATAAACTCCGTGTATCTATGAAAATGACATTAGAAGTCTTTTTTAAGTGTTCTTAATATGAGTTTTTCTAAAATCGCATCAGTAAATTTTTAATAACAAAAGAGCAATGGCTTGCTATCCTGTAGCATAATTGGTGGATATTTTTGTGACAGGAAAAATCTCATATTTGTACTCAACATCTGAACATGTTAGGATCATAATTCTCTATTCTTGGGCAAATCAGATTAGTCTGACTATTTTACACTAACTCCTCTAAGCAGAGCATGATACTCGAATGAGGCTTTATAAATTACAGCTTCATCTTGTATATTGCTTGTGTGTTGTCTCATGAGCTGCATAGAGACGGCAGCTCTGCTTGTAATTCTAAATGTGTTTAACACCAGAAATCTGAACTATTGCATATTTGTTCTAGATTTGGATGCTGATTTTTAACAGTAGCTAAAACAGTTCAGGAGAATGCAGAAAAATTATTTTATTTTTTTAAAATTAATTACTGCTGCTCTCATGGTTCCTTGTATAGCAGTGGCAAGGTTTGGATTTTTTTCAAAATTGTACTGTGACTTAATATAGTTTTCAAGCAAGTCTCCAGTGGCTGCAAAGTATTTCTCATGCCATTCCTTAAGCAAGGTATTGGTCAAATAGCATCCACATGGCTTGAAGTTTAGCTGCATTTTCGGTAATGTCAGAGGAAACGTTTGAATTGGACCCTTGGGAATGCTGAGAATCAGGAGAAGAAGCTTGCGTCTTCCTCTCTGCATTCCAGACAGCAAATATTTTGCTGCATCTCAGAACTGTAGCTGTGATAGGTACTCGTGCGAAATTGGCACGAGTGGCAGTTGAAATTCTTTGCTTATCATACCATTGCCTCTATTGTGAGAGGTTTTTTTTCACATCTGTGCCCACTGTAGTTTGTGTTAGAGAAATCTGTTCATGCTTGTATATTCAGTGGCCTGAGAGAGATAAAGGATGGGAATGATGAGAAATTGCTTCTGGAGAAAAGCCTCTCAGTAAAACTACTTTTCTATGGGTGTTGGGGAGTTATTCCTCATTGGGAGAACAGTTAGTCACTGAAGTTACACAGGCAAGGGTGCGTTTGTGGAAAAGCCTAGTTCAGTTTGAGATTCAGACGGTTATTCTGAGGACTTCAATAAAGCCATAGAGCAAGAACACTAAAATTTGTCTTAACCCCCCCATCTGTCATAGAAACTTTAACTGCTTTAATAAAATAAAATACTTTTTTATTTTCTTTTTTTTTTTTTCCTTCATCGGGAGGTGGGAAGGAGCTACCCTCTTACTGTCTTAGTTTCAGTTTTGGAAACCAGGGTGAAACCATTTTTCTTCTAAAAAAACTCAGAATTTAACACTTTGCCTTCATACTGAAGTGTGGTTGGTTGCTCTATGTTTCAAAAAAACCCCACCCCAAAACCACTGCACAAAAAACCAAAAAACACTCCATATAAAAGCACATGTTGGAACTTACTCATTTGCTGTGTGTTAGAATTATGATGTGCAAATGTTAGAAGTTCAGCCTTGTCTTAAAAAAAGAAACTTTTTATGATGGTCAAAGATTAGAAATTCTATTCAGCTTTTATCTACTGCAGTGAATCAATAAATTGCTGATTTTTTACCTTTTTTTTTTTTTTTTTTTGCAGTCTTGGTAGACAAATGCAGCACTCCTTAAAAAGAAAAAAATCCTTTGAACTTTTCTTTGGACCTATTGCTGCCAGTGCTTTTGAAAGTAACATTTCCTGTGTAATGTGTGAGTAGCTACTCCTTAAGGGCTGGCACAGGTGCAGTTTTGAGTATGTCTCAGACTATTTTGGGTTTTCAGGAAGAGCTTAGGTAAATGGGAAATTTTAACATGCAGTCAACATTAACTGTTTTAGATATAAATGCATTTGTCAGAGCATTCGATTTTTAAATTTTACAAAAGTAGATGTAAATACTTGTATTGACTATTTTTTGATTCTTTATTCCCACTTAGTGCAACCTTTACTATCCCATGAGAATCGGATGGCCTGCTGTGTCTTAATCATCAAAGCCTTAGAAAACAAAGTGGCTGTTGGAAGGTAACAGAGTATTCTGTTTTGGTCATCTTTGATACAAACGTTGTATGTGTCTTGTGAAGAAATACTAAGATTAATGTCTGCTTGGACACCTTAAGTTCATTGCTATTACTGAGATTGCCTAGAAAAGTAACATGCAGAATGAAAGCACTTGGGTCAGAATACTAATGTCCACTTCTGTTTATTATTTTAGAATATTCTTTCTGAAAGCAACTAACTAGTACCTCATTTTCACTGCATATGCAAGTATGAAGAAATGGTCTTACTCAAAGTATACTGTTCAGAGGGGGCTTACTTCCTAGTCTATGGAAGGTAACGGAAAGGCATTTAAAGGGCATTTATTCATACTTGCATAAATTTAAACAGAAGTGGTATTTGCTTCTCTGGGCACTGTTGCATCCTTTATGAACGCAGGAGGTGATGTTCAAAATCCTAGGTATCCCTACGTGAGAGAGAGGGTTAGTTCTATTAATTTTTTTTGTCCCACTGCAAGTTTGTTGCAATTTAGGTACCTATGTTTTACTAAGGGCTATAATGATCATGAATATGAAACTAAATGGGTGGTCTCACGGTGAAACTGGAACCCTTGGTTTCTAGTTGTAAAATGTGTATAAACTGTAAAAAGCATGGGTCAGGGTAAAATAAAACTTTGTGCTAAGAGTGTGCTCTGGTTCTCCTTGAGAAAAGCCTTAAAACCAGTTTTGTGGTGGGCGGGTGTGTACGAACCGAGTGCTATGAAAGTATTGCGAAAGTTAGAATATGTCAAACGCAGTTTGAATTTTGAGTTACAAACGCCAGTTAAAGTCTTATTTCGGTGCAGGAGGCTGGTTTATTTGTAAGTGCGCCGCAGTAATGGGTTTAATGTGGAAGTTCACGTAGCTTTCCCTTCTTCAGGTAGGTGTCCCTGCCCGCCGCCCCTTCTTCTCCCGCAGCTTTTCCCCCCGGAACCCGAGGGGCGAAGCGGCCGGAGAACTTAGTGCCTGCCCCCCCCCGCGGCAATTGCCGAAGCGGGAACGGAGCGAAAGCGTGAGCGACGCTGCGTGTCGCCGATAAAGGCGATGCCCTGACCGGCCCCCCTGTGAGCCCCGGGGCTCCCGGGGGGTTTTGTGCGTGTGTGTGAGAGGCCGCCTCAGACAATGGGGTGCCCGGAGGCTGCGCTTCCTGCGGAGCGGCGGCAGGAAAAGGCCCCTTTTTTCCTCCGCATCCTGAGAACGCCGTTCCCGGTGCCATACAGCGGCAGCGCTTTATTTCCGGCAGCGGAAGGGAAGACGCGCCGCCGGCTACCGCACCGCTTTCCCTTCACGGCCTCTGCGGGGCTGCTCCCCCCCCCTGCCCCGGGCAGGTGCCGGCTGGCGGGCACCGTCACGGCTTCCCCCCCCCCCCCACCGCCGCCTCAGCGGAGGCCGGCCCGGCCGGGCTCCTTCCTCCTTCGCCGGCGGCTTGGCGCTCCCGCCGCCTCCAGGTGGAGGGCGGGCCCCGGGCAGCCCCTCAGGCCGCGGTCGTCTCCCCGCTGTGAGGGACGGGGTGTGGCGGTGGCGGTGCCGCCCGCCCCGCTCCTCCGCGGGTGTGAAGGAGGGGCGCGGTGGCGGGGCCGCCCTGAGAGGGCGGGCGGGCGGCGGGCGCTTTTCCACCCCCCCGCGGAGCCTGGTGGGGCCGGGCCGGGCCGTGAGCGCTCCCCAGCCCCGGACAGGCGGCAGCTGCCGCGGCGGCATGAGGATTAAGGCCGTCGGCGAGCGCGTAACGGGAGGAGCGGCCGGTCCCGCGGGCCGCGGGGCTCTCCGGGGTCGGCGGGTCTGAGGTGAGGCGAGGTGCCCGCCGGGGCCTCAGGGCGTGAGGTGAGCGGCGCCGCCGCCGCGGGGGTGGCTCGGGCGGGGCAGCGGCGCCTGACGGGGCTCGCTGTGGGCCGGGTAGCGGGTCTGCGCCGGGTCTAGGGCAGGCCGGGGGCTGGGTCCGGTAACGGGCTCGGCCGGCGTGGGACAAGCGTGGGTCGGAGGCCGGGTCCGGCTCAGGGTCCGGTACGGACTCGGCGCTAGCGCCGGGGTGGGGTGCCTTCCCGAAGGGAGGGATCACCCTCAGGGGGGGCCCAGGGGGACGGGGGAGGGGCGACGCCGATGTGGGGAGCCGGGCACCGCAGCGCAAGCGTGGGGTGTGAGCTGGGGAGGGGGTGCGGTGTGATCCTGCCGAGATTCCCCCCCCCCAGCGTCCCGGGGAAGCGCTTTCTTGCAGGGACCCGAATACCTGGATGGGTCAGACACGCTCCCAGGCTGTTGGAAGGTTGCTCTCGTTGCTGTGAATGTTCCTCAAGAAGCAGGACTGTGTTCTGAGGAAGCCTCCTTTTGCAGGACGTGTTTTGTAACTCAGCTTTGTGTTAAACCCCCCCAGGTTTGTGTATTTGGGAAATCTGAAGCAGATCTAAATCGCCTCAAACCAAACAGGTAAAACTACTTGTATTGTATGAATATTGCTAAAGGCTTCAGTCACAAGCAAGCATGCAAATTTTGGCAAATTATAATGCCAAAAAAGGATTTTTAGATACAGGCCATCCCTTATTTTCCTCAGGAGGTTTAATGGTTCAAAGCAGGGGTGTTTGAAGAGAAGGTTGTAGTACCAGAAAGGTATCAAGTCTGCTTTAGAGTATACAGATATGTGTGGGCCTGTAGTTATAATTTGAAGTATATAACTTGGTATTCAAAGGTTTTTTTAACATGATGTTATCTACTAAAAACAAGCATCCTGAAACAGGCTTAAGTTTCACCATTTATTTATGACCGCCCAGTTTGCCTTCAGCTAATGGTTAGTTTCTTCCAAAGTGGAGAATGTATTATTTCTATACTTATTTTTAAACTAAAATTCCTCCTCTTCTCACCCCTCCCCCCCCCCAACACTTTTACATTTTCTTCCTGCTGTCTGGATATTATATACACTATACTTAGTTTGCACATTTGAACTCTCAGGATCTCTTGGGATTTAGCTAAAGTAAACACACCCATTTTAGTTTGACTGTGAGTTGGTAGTGCGTAATAACCCTCAATGACTAATGATTCAAAGATAATCCTGAGGTAGTACAGTCTAGTCTCTTAGTGAAAGTTTACTTTTCATAGGAAAAAGAAACCACCCCAGATATACAGGTACAAATTCTTTGATTATATGACTGACTTTGGCTGAATATTGTCTTGCATGCTTGAAATGTGCTATGCTGCAGATGTCTTAAGTGTCTTTTTTTTTTAAGTACAGGACTCATAGGTTGCCATGTTCATGTTGCTTGTGTTTGGATTGCTACTGCAAGAAATTCTGGCTAATTCCCAAGCTGAAAATCTTACTGTATTCAAAAACATTCCAGAAGAGCCATTATATAGCTACAAAGCTATCAACTTGCCAGATGAGCATATTCCATACTTTCTGCACAATAATCAGCATATCGCTGGCATCTGTAAGCAAGACTCCCGTTGCCCATATAAAGTAGGTTTGCTTTTTTTTATTTGTTTGTTCAAATGTAATGTTGGGGTGGTTTGTTCTTGGAGTCATAGCAGTTAAAGATGGTGATGAATTGGTCTTCTTGCCAGTTAGTGGGTTCCACTGGGATTTGGAATTCTTGCTCTTGAAATAGATGTACAGGGCTCTTCCTGAATCTGATGCTGCCACAAGACTGGATTTATAATGTACTGGTTTGCAAGATTTTTATTCCCCCTCTTTTGATTGTTACAGAGCTGAAATGGTGATCTTAATCTGAATGACTCTTGTGCCTGTGAAAGGTGTTTGAACTAAGTACAGCTAGTAATTTCTAGGCCTGTGATTTTTAGCATGCTGTAGTACTTTTGTGGAAGTGCCAAGAGTATAGGCAAATCAATGAAATGCTGATTTAATCTTATCCTGTGGTTGCACATAATTCATTCACCTGAAGCAAGGAAAGTGAACTGGAGGGTCTGGGCTGCATGTGGCTGGGGAGCAATTCTAGTGTCTCTCAGGCTGGAGCTGCTTCGTAGAGCTGGGGGTGGGAGCTGTGCTCCCTCTTCTCTGGCTTTCTACAGCACTGCAGAAGCCGATGTTTCTAGATTTGCCTGGGGAGCAGTGGTACCCTCAGCCTGGAGCACTGTGTTTTGTGTGAGCTTAGCTTTGTTATCTATATCTATCAGTGATGTGACATTTTTGGAATCCTACTTACTGGGTCAGGAAAGTGGTTGTCCTGGAACAGACATACTAAAGACAAGGATAATGTTGCTGTGCATGCGTGTCCTCTTTGAAGCCTCTGTTGTGCATAAAGAATCTGGGTGTTCTTTCTGAAACTCCGTTTGAAAACAGACCAAACCAAAAGCCTTTTATGCAAGATTTATTAGCGAGAGGTAGTTTATAAGCTAACAACTAACTTAAGTAATTTCCCTTTTTGCAGTTGCCTAACCTGATTCAGTTATTCTGTGTTACAGAAATACTTGAAGAAACTAAAATCCTGCTGGGGTTATGAAAAATCTTGCAAATCAGATTACAGGTTCAGTTACCCAGTGTGTGATTATGTTGAAACTGGATGGTAAGTTTCATTTTAAATGTATAAAGTACAGTATGTTAAAAAAAAGAGTGTAGTGCTCACTTTCGTATTAGCTGTGAAGTTAACGTTATTGTGATATAGATTTTAAAGGATGATTCTTTGTAGAGATATGTGTATTTACACATAACATACATCTTTCAACGTAATTTAAAAAATCTAACTTTTTAAGGAAAAAAATACTGTTTGAAATGCTTCCTGCCACAATGTTTTCATTATTCTGATTTAGCCTTGAATTCAGATTCCTAAAATAACTCTGGATTTCCTTTCTTAGCTTTAAAAACAGAGGAAAAATGTTAAAAAAAATTTATACCCTTTTACGGGAGAATAGCTTTAAATTGTCATTGATGTTTTCACTTACATGCAGCTGATAAGTTGCTTCCTGTTTTGTGTCTTAAATGTCAATAAAGTAACTAGCTGGCTCTTCTGTTCCACTTTCAGTGGAAAAAAATGTTATCGGTTAAAGTTGTTACTAGACTTGAGCAAGGGACCTTGATTTTTTTTCTCTCTCCTTCATATACCAGGGCAAGTGACATTGAGACAGCCCAACAAATATTCTGGAAACAAGCTGACTTTGGTTACATTCAAGAGAGGCTCAATGAAATGAAAACCCATTGTAAGCCTGCAGCAACAGTAAGTATTTCTGATAGATATGATACTTTTTACTTGTATTTAAATGCAATTTTTGTTATTGATGAAAACCTACTTGTTCTTTTCTTAACAGGGAGATTCGTCTCTGACCTGTTCTCAGTACCTTCAGCATTGCAGAGCCACAAACTTGTACCTTGATTTACGAACTGTAAAGAGAAACCATGACAGGTGTCTGATTTGCTTGTGTTATAGTAAAACCAAGGGATGGCAGGGAAAAGGACTTCAGAATTTGTTTAACAAAGCTGGTGTGCTTGTTGCCATGGGCTTTACTGCTGATCAGAGACTTGTTGCTGAAGTCCTGTTGAGATCTACACCTCTTGATTGCTGTCCGCTGCTGCTGCTGTCAGCAGTACAGGTTGTTTAAAAACCTAAGCTTTTAGTTTTATGGAATGATGATGGATGATTGAAACCCTCCCTTCTGACAGAAGAGAGGAAGGCTTTTCTGTGTCTCTGGTCACATCCTTTCTGTGTCTTTGGTCACATCCTTTCTTGATCAGGTGACGTGCAAAGTAGAATTGTTTTTGTATGAGGCACCGAGAAGACCTCTCCTATGCTAGATGCCTTTATGCCAGAACCAGGAATTGCATTTTTAGATACAGTGAGACTGAAGAGAGGTCTGAACCTGGATCTCCCACATCCCAAATTAAAATGCTACATATTGGAAAACTGCGTAAAAAAACCATACTACTGATGCTGGCATCACGCATTTTTCCTTCTGCCTTATCTTTGAAGTCAGTGTCTTGGCCACATGACTTGAAAAGACCTGGTTCATGACTGTGATGCTGATGCCCTTCAGAATGGGTTTTGTCATCTTCTCAGTCTATCCTAAAAGCTAATTTAGACAGTGCTTTAGTTGGCAATTTGTTTTCATGAAACCTGTTCTTGCACCTCACTCCTTGTATGTTGTATGAAATTCTTGGGTTACTAACTGGGTTGTGAAATCTGAGGTGAATTTCAGTAAGAATTTGTTATTAAAAACAAACAAACAAAAAACCCAACTAATGATGCTCCTGTAAGTAATCATGTAGCAAAATCTAATTAAATTACTCATTTGAGTATGTGAAAATGATTCCTAATAACGTTCTGGGTGGATTAGTGCTGTTTTCTAAATTGCCGTGTAGAACTCCAAGGGCACCACTATCTTTATTTGGGAATTGTGGGAAATGCGTAATTTATGCTGAATTAAATACTCAGGTTTTAAATATGTATGAAGCACCTTGCTGAATTGCAACTAACTAGCACTGGCTTGAGTATGTAATTGAGATTGCAGAGCACTTTGTAGCACAAAAGCTGATAGACTTTTACTAATTTGCATTAGATTCAAAGAAGACTTCTTCCAGAAGGGAGAAATTGGAGGTCATTGCACCCTCAACGTTCAAGCATTTTTGGCTGAAGGTCAACGCAAGAGCCCTTTGCAGTCTTGGTAAGAATCACTTCTCAAGGCTGCTTCCAAGTTCACTTACTAATTCTTTTTTATTTTTTTCATTGGCATTACCGGCTGCGTGGATCACAGCTTCTGTATCAGCATACTGAGGAAATAGTTGCTCCTTTCTAAGGTCAATTTGAGAGTTCATATTAGGTACCTCTGATAATTACATCTATGCAGAATGTTCTAAACTATGCTATGTGTAATTGTGTCCTGCCTGGTCTATAGCAGCAAAAGATCTGAAAATGTTTTGTAATTTGAAGTTCTAACCTTCAGATGTTTTCCGGACAAGATGCTGGTTCTATGCCTAATCTGTTTATAGAAGGAGACGATTGTTTTGTTGCGAAATGCCTTGAAGTTTGTACTTGTGTCTTAGTTCAAACAGTCCTTGGTGATGTTGGGGCCAATGCAATGCCCGATCTGGATATATATTCATATGGTGTTCCCAGGGAGCCTGTGTTTGGAATGTAAAATGGACAATAGTCTACAGGCTGAGTAGGAAGTGCAGAGGGTGCTTTGTGGTAGCTGGTTAAGTATCACAGGTTGCATGTTAGCACTTCAAAGCTGCCTTGCCAGTAAATTGGTGAAACACGAAGGAATTTGAGCCATTAAGGTCCATAAAAGAATTCATTTTTATGCTTTTCTCATGTTTTCATGTTTTTTCTCATTTTGCATTGATGGTCAATTTTGGTTAAGAATAGCTGCAGAGGAGGAAAAGACTTTTCTTCTCTACCTGCTATTGTCATCTCAACTGCTTATCCTTGTTTATATCCAGGAATAATAAATATTGCATGTACATTCACTATTCTGACCAAAGCATGAAGATCTTGCTGAAGTGTCTTTGGCAATGCAGATCAAGTTGGATAGACCCACAGATCTAGGCTCTAAGGCTCTTTGTTACATCTCTACTGCCTTGATTTGTAGATCAAAGATGCTGTTCGCTCCTGAGATCAAAGGCAGTGTTTAACCTCTTGAAGCTCATAACCTGAAGAACCTTCCATTACAATTTCAAATCATTAAAATGATTGTCAGACTCTATCAGTTTTCAGCAGTCCCGTTAAATCAAATGGACTGGATGAACAGTTACAAAATCTTAGATGTATGAAGTACATTTGTTTAAGTGTGTTAATGACAAAGCATGTTCTGTGTGATTGAATCTTTGTAGGTTTGCAGAACTCCAGACATTTACTGCATTAAACTTCAGGCCCCTAGAAGATGGGAAGTGTGACATTGTTATTGAAAAGCCAACATACTTCATGAAATTAGATGCAGGTAATTGGTATCTTTAGTTTAGTTTTTTTTTCTCCTGCAGTACTGTAGTAAAACGAGCCCGTATCCAACTTGCCCATCTACATTATGCCTTTGTGATTGTCAAGTTCACTTGTAATATATTTTTATTTTTGAAAAATGATATGACTTTTTCATTCCTTTTTTTTCTGTAGTTCCACTGATGAACTCGGAACTTAAATTTAAAAATCTTACATTTTCCCAGAGATGGTTAAAAAAAAAAATCAGAAAAATTTCCTGCCACTTGCCTTGCACAGTCATTCTCTTGACTGTGTTTTGACAGTCTTTGACTTTGTGCCAAAGACCTTTATGTGCAGTCTTTGATTTTGGCTGTTTCTGGATGACAGGTTTCATACCATGAAACACAAGATATGGGTGTATGTGTCTTGTAGTAAGTATTCAGTAACTGAGGGTTCTGTGCATATTGAATTATATGGAAGAGGAAATGGTATTCGAAGAGGGGCAGCACCCAAGCATCTTTAGGAATCAGCTAGTGGTATCTGACATTTTTTTAAGTTCACCAACCTTTTTGTTCATGCAGCATGTTTTACAGACAAATGTTAATCAAAGAGAGTGTTCAGGATGTAGACATACAAACAAGCTGCTGTGTGGTAACCTATGGTTTAAACTGGGTAGTTGTCTGCTGTGTTCTGACCCTGTGACAAAGTGCAACTGTAAACTTCCCCTGCAGGCCAGTATCTTATATTTTAGGCAAAGTTGTTGCAGGCCCCTGAACAGTTACTGTGGAAGAGTTGCTGTGCTGTCAATTTGTACCTTTGAGCAGGGTGGTCTAGCTGTAGCTCAGGAGGCGATTTTGTCCAGCTCCTTTGTTTTAGGGGAAGCGGGGGAAAATTGCTGTTTGAGCAGTATAGGAAATCCGGCAGCTAGTTCCTATCATGGCAGCTCCTTTTGGTCAGGAGCTTAGAAACAGGGGCTGTGTGCACATGGTTCCAAAACTGGGATCTGGTCTTCACTAGCAAGAAAACTGGATTACATTACCTCCTTTGTTTCATGGTAGTTTTTTATGCACCATGGTCTCAAGGTATTAGCTTAAGAAACCAAGAATGAACAAGAATGCTCTGAGAAAAAACCTGAGGAATTACTTGGGCTTTGGCTCATGTGCAAGTACAAGTTCTGTCTTGTAGTCCTGCAGACAGAGCTTCCCTTAACCCTAATAAAGCAGAACCAAGATCAGTGCCGAAGGCCTGTTTTTAAAGTTTCCTCTATGTCTAACTAGCTATTGTTAAAGCAGTAGTTGCTTTCATATAATTCAGAAAGCAGCTGCAGAGTGTAATGGGAAATAGCACGTGAAACTTATCTTTTTCTTATGCTGTCTTTTGGCTGCTCTTCTAATTTCTCTGAACTTTTAAAAAACATGTTTTACTTCAGGTTTCTTACCTTGATTCCTTCCCCCTGTATACCTTTTTTAGGGTGTATAAGAAGCATTCAGTCAGAAGCAGGAGAAAGCTAATATAAAATGCAGGATACTACTAAGGAAAAAATGCATGAACCAATAAAAAGTGGAGCGAGTAATGTAGTATTTTGCTAACAACTCTTTCTTTCTTTCTCAGGCGTTAATATGTACCATCACTTCTGTGATTTCGTCAATCTTTATATTACACAGCATATAAATAATTCCTTCAGTACTGATGTCAACATAGTCATGTGGGACACCGTAAGTCTGCTGTGCTTTTAACATTTGTAATCGGTTGTATCTCTGCTTTATAGAGGCTCTGAAGCTTTTAGTAGCCAGTCCTTAGCTTTCTTGTGGGCTTAGCCATGTGGAACTGGTAAGTTTTTGGATCCTGTCAATACAGGTACATGAACAATAGTCAGGGAACAGATTTTCCACAATAAACCATGTGCTGTTTGAACACTACTCCGTAGCTCATCTTTTGCTAGTACATAATTATGCCTTTTTTTGGTGTCACCTCAAAAATAACATGATCTGTATTTCTAATGTGTAGCATTTGAATGTTTCATGCTGTTTTTTGTAGTTTTTTTTCTCTGAGAATATTGACATAGATTTACTCAAAACTGTTTCTTCTGTATTTAAAAAGAAACGCAGCCTTGCATCTTTCTAAATCAGTAAGGTGCAGCCTGTAATAAAGAAAACAACTAAATGAAATCCTTGTACATATCAAAACAGGGTCTAATACTTAATTCCTTTAAATAGCCTTCTTACAGTTCCTTCTCTCAATCACCTCTTAGAATGCCATGATGACATATAAACCAAATTTTTAAGTGGGGCTATTTCTGCTGCACTGCTGAGTTGAAACTGTGACTGTGTTTGAGAGTAATATTAGTTTTACTGGCCAGTATTTCAGTTGTGTAGGAGAGTTATAAGCTAAACAAAATGCCTAGTTTTTCATTGTAAAATGCCAGATAACATGTGTAATCTGGTCTGGAAATAACACAGTTCTTGACTATGATACTGTCCCATGTCTGTCTTGTTCTCATAATATACTGGGTTTTCTTTCTGAATATTTACTGCTAGGACAACTAATATTCAATACAGAACTGCAAGTATCCTCTGCGTGCTATTTAATGAGAAACCTCTTTGGTTAGAAGAGACCCTTTTTTCTAATTATTTTACATTTTGAAAGCTAAAGTAAACCCACCTGCCAGATAAGCAAGCTCTCTAAATGTTATACAGGGACCTATTAATCCAGCTCTGATGGCTTTCCAAAAAGATCAGATGTCAGACAGCATTGTAAATTACTTTGAAAAGCAACTCTTTGTCTTATATCACGTTGTTGAATCAAATAACTCTTTCAAATATACCATTCAAAGTAAGTACTGTCACAGTACTATCATTGTAAATAAGTCCTAACTTCTCGGCCTGCTTGAGTTCATTACCATGTACAACCAGATGATGGCACCAACTAACTGCTGAACTGTCCATGCTGATCAAAAGATGGACTTGAGCTTATTATTCATTCTCTTTCTTTTCCATGATGTAATTAGATTTGGCCATACGTTCTAGCTACTGTAGAATCAGTGCACTATTCTTATTAAACAGTAATGGCCTTAGATGTGGGTTAAACAAAGCAGAAAACGAGTAGGAAATCTACTGGGTGTTGATTTGTAGGCTGTCTCTGCAAATGCAGGAAAGCAATGTTTATAAAGCACTTTTAAGGAGAGCAGATAGCATTAGAAAGTAGTATTTTCAGTTTTGGAGATCAGTTCTCTACTTCTAATCTTGAAGAGCAGTTCTTGTAATACAGATGGCCAGAAAGTAGTATGGATTGTAAAATTCATTGAAACTTTATGGCAGAAGGAGGGGAAAGGGAAGGAAGCACCTCTTCTAGTGAAGGAAATCTGGCACCCTTTAGGTTCTCTTACATTTCACTAGATGTCTGCACTCTGCTGCTGTCATTGATAGTCTTATTTTCAAATTTCTTGTTGAGAATGTTTCCATATAATTTTCCAAGCAGCCTGAACTAGCTCCAGAGTTGAAAGGAAGCTTTAAGTGAGAATCTGCACCAGGACTACTGAGGTCATATTTATTTGCATTCAAAGAGCAAGAGATGGTGACTCTTAGCCCTCAAATGTCTAGAAAATGTTACGAATTTGAAGGCAAGAGCCCCTGCTGCTAGGCCAATGTTGTGGGGAGTAGATGATTTTTAAAAGGATCTCCAGAGCATTGCTGCAAAGGGGGAAGTTTTGTAATGCCCTGTAGAGAAACTTCTTGGTAGTTTGTCAAAGTAATGCAAAACAGTTTCCTGGCTGTTTCTTCCATCAGATCAGATCATTGCCTTCAATTTGTGATACAGGTGATGATCCCAAAACAGAGGCAAATGTGAAACAGGCTTGTTGTGACTTTTTACTTCAAACATTACTGCTGCACTTGAATTCGCAGGTGGTTTTTTAGTCTCAGAAGTTGAGGTTCATGCCTTCTACCATCCGTATGTTTGTTACTTCAAATTTAACTTGTGTTCTGTTGTCTCTGAGGAAAGTAGTAGGTACCCCTTGCTCCTAACTCAGAAAGTCTAAACTGCTGTTGAAGAACTTTTCTATAAATTAGCAATCTAGACCTGTTATATTAAAAATTAACTACCTGACAGGTAATTTGAGTTAACTGCCATTGTAAATGCAGGGTTCAGCGTTCTGTAATGTCTGTGTTCTGTGCTAGGCTGTCTTAGGTGTCATGGTGGCAATGCGCATATTACCTGTATGTTAAAACTTGTATATAGTACTTGTAAATCATGAAGAGAGTTTTTATATGCATTTATGTAATCATTATGCCCTTGTGTGTTTTCCTTTCCTCCTAGAGTTCATATGGCTATGGCGACCTGTTCAGTGAGACATGGAAGGCATTTACTGACTATGAAATTATACACTTGAAAACCTTTGACTCTAAGAGGGTATGGAATTTTATATTTTGTTTTAATTCATAGTCACTAGGTAGTAAATATGACAGCTTCTCAAGCCGCTTGTGGATATGGGTGTTTCAGAGGAAAGCAGTAATACTTTCCATGCATGTTTAATTTGCGTAATATGAGTATTCTACCTTACAAACAAGAGATAGAGCTGTAACCTAATTCTGTGGCATATCTATGCTTTATATAAATGGACCTAACTTTTGTGTCTTCTAAGAGGTGATATTTAGGTATTGGTTTCAATTCTGCAGGACCCACTGCTGAAGTTAAGGATTTTCAAATGGTACTGTCTTTCTAAGTCTTCTGATTCCTACTGAGGTGTTTATCTTCCCCTGCAACTGTTAGTATATCTGCTGCTTATCATTAAAAAAATTTTTAGTCCCACCAAAAAATGTACCCATTTATTCAGAGCTCATTTTAGTCTCTTAAATCCCTTAAAGCCTGTATTAAACTCTCTAATCTCTAACTGGTTCATGTTTGTTCTGTTTTGGGGGTGGTTTTTTTTATCTCTTCCCACACTTGCATCTGTAGCATCCTAAGTGAGAGCTCTTTTGGGATCAGGATTGTCTTTGTTCTATTCATTTGCACAGTGAAGGAAGTGAGGATGTTCTTGACAGGAGCATGTAATTGCTAGCTCATTATAAGAAGTGATCCCACTGAATGAGCACGGAATGTGCCAGCGGAAGGTAGCAGTGCAGTGTAACTTCTTGTGATCTTGCTTTGCAGGTATGCTTTAAAGAAGCAGTCTTCTCATTACTGCCTCGAATGCGATATGGCTTGTTTTATAACACGCCATTGGTGAGTTCTTTTTATCCGTCCACTGTGTTAACTAGATGTGTGTGTGACAGTATAAAACCTGAGCTAATGAATCTCTCAAATACCTAGCTCAGCTATCATGAAATGTACTACATTGGAAGTCTGTGCAACTCCAAATGAAATGATCTTCCCTAAAGATTATGATTTTGAAGTTACTTCAGCTACTTGATAGGAACTGGTTGTGTACAATCTCTTATGTCACAGCTCATGAGATGCGTATTATTTCTCTTTAATGGGTGGACATTGTGAAATTACTGGTATTTTTGCAGAGCACAAGAGCTTGTACACTGACAGACTTTCCCGAGGGTATTAGCTCATGCATTCAGGCTGTAACACTGTAGAGACAGTTATATTTCTTTCTAAATGAAAGTGCCACTTGTGTTGCAGTGAATAGTGACATGTTTAGCGCAGTGCATGATACTAGGCTTTTGTTCCACAAGAATGGCAAAAGGCTGATCACAAAGAGAGGTTTTCTGAGCAAAATAAGTTTTTGTATTAACAATTGCTTTTTTAATTTCAGATCTCTGGCTGTCATGGTACAGGGCTATTTAGAGCATTTTCTCAGCATGTGTTACACAGATTAAATATCACACAAGAAGGACCCAAGGTATGATAGCTGAATAGTGAAGTTGTAAAATGGAGCTGGTGGCTCTTACCAGAGAAGCAGCATTAGCAAGCTGGACTCAGTGGGGAATAAGGGCATATCGTGTACTTTTTGTCCTTTCCTGTGATGCTTGGGATTTTTTTTTTTCCTGTAAGTCAGCCTGTTCTATAAAGGCCTTCAGCAAACATTTGTGTATGTTTGTGAAAGTTGCCCTCATGCCCTATTTCCATAGGGCAGACTTTAGAACATCTTCCTTCCAACCCTAGGACCTCTTCCTCGTCTCTATTCTCTGTGTTCAAGGCCTTTGTGTCCTTCCTAGTTAAGCAAGATCCGTGTAACGTGGTCTCTTCTGGAGCATACTGACAAGGTGCTGTCCTTGAGTCCAGTAGAGGGGATCCCACAGAGCAATGCAGTGAACTTGCTCTCTATCGATCCTCATAGTTACTGCTGAGCTCAGGTCAGAGGAGGAAATGATTGAATCTGGTCCTTCCGATCTCTGCCCAGTACCATCTGCCTGGCCCTGGGCTTCTCTGCTGTACACTGGTACAAAAACTGGTAGTTTTTGCAAACTGTTGCAATGGCTGTATTGATAAATACGGCAGTCCTGGGCTTCTTGAAGTATTTGCTAGAGAGTAGCCTACATATTATCGCTGAGGGGCACACATTCAAGGCACTGCACAGGCATTTAGTTATGCTTCTCCTGCTGACACTAATGGGACTCATGCAGTTAAATCTCTTTATTTCACTTGGAACACTTACCCCTGTGAGTCCAATTAATTTAAAGAGCTAAAAGGAGGAACTGTTATAGAAGTAAAATATTTTTTTCCAAGGATCTTGTGCGCAAGCCATCCTGAAAGCTGCTTTCCTGCTTTCAAAAACTTCCATGTAATGTGTAATACAAAGGCTCTTTTGTACTGAATAAAATAAATCTTTCAGAAAATGTTTTATTCTTTGTTAATAGTCAGACTTTCACAAAGTTTTTGACACTTTTAATTTTTTGGAAAATATGATGTGAATTTTAAGGTGGTTACATCATCTATTACATGGGGAAGAAACATATTTAGTTGCTCAAATAATTGCCAAAAGTAAATATGGATGTGTTTGGGTTGTTTTTTGGTTTTGGTTTTGTTTTTTTTGGGGGGGGGGGGGGGTTATTTTTTGTTGGTTTTTTTTTTTGTGAGATCTGCCTCATAGCTAATACACTGCTGCTTCTTTCTTTTTAGGATGGGAAAATTCGAGTCACAATACTTGCACGCAGTACAGATTACCGGAAAATATTAAACCAGAATGAGGTGTGGTCCTTTTTACTTTTAAAAAAAATTATCAGAAGTTAAATTTTGCTTATTGAATTGATATTATTTTTTTTTCAGGAGCAGCCAAGACATCTATCTGCTGACAAATCTTGGACAAATATGTTCAGTGCTAATATTAATTTCTTCTAATATGTCTTCTAGCCAGTCTCCATTTCTGTACACCAGACACTGAACCTTGCTGCCCTTTTTAAATATCCAGTGGAAGACTACAGATGTAATACTAAAAGCATTTCCTCTTAACAAACAGACACTGCAGCGCTTCTGATAAAATTAAATTATTTTGCTTTCAGATTATCTCTTTTATTTCTAGCATTCCCAGTGTTGAAGACTCTAACAAAAACCTTTGTTATGCTTGCAGATTAAAATGCATAAGCTATTGTCTCTGAGTACATGCATTCAAAACTTAATGAATTTTCATATTGATTCACATTTTTGAATCATGCAACTTAATGGATTTATGGTGTAGCTTCTATGTGGTAAAATGATAACATCTGATGTTTTCATACCTGTCTTCATTCTTAGCTGTTAGAGCCTGACAAAAATGAATTGGCATTATCATCCCCACCTTATGTAGGGAGAAACTGAGGCTTGTTTGATGCAATAGCTCAGTGGCAGAATAGACAGAGTTCAGAAAGCTAGATTTGTGCCTTATCTGGTAGGCTGTCCACAGTGCATGCCTACACTGCTACATGTAGTGTGTTTTCTGGTAATGAGCACATGACACAAATGGAGAAGTTAATCTTATCTTTACTACATGTTTGTAAAAGAAAATACTTGGCTCTTTCTCTGTCTTCTGCTGGCTATGGATTGGAGACTTAGAAGAAGCCCTTTTAGGTTAGAAGCCCAGGCTCTAACCTGATTTCACTTCTTATTTGAGTAGGAGTCTGACCTAGTAAGGTATTTTTGAAAATCCTTCTAGCTACCAATTTGCTTCTTTAGGTATTGGAATATCTTTTGGAAATCCATCCACATCTTCCCACTATTCCTGACAGAACTCCTACTAGTTTGAATGGTTTAGGATTGGGTCCTGGAGCACGTAGAAGGCAACAGTAGCCTTTGTGAGCATGCAGGAGATCTAAGTCTCCCCTCCAGCGGTTGCTCTGCCAGGAATAATGTATGTATCTTGGGTGGGAAGGCACAAAAAGAGGGGAACTGCTCCTTTGTGTGTCAGTGACAATATGTTCTGTCTCACTTGTTGTAATTCCCTGGTAGGGAGAAGGAGTGTGTAAAATGATCAGGAGTGCAGGGGAGGAATTAATTGAAGGAGAACACCAAATCATTGTCTTTTTATTTTTCCTCCTTAGCTTTTAAGTGCTTTGAAAACGGTATCGACATTGGAGGTCAAAGTGGTAGACTACAAATACAAGTACGTAAGTTGGTAAAAGAAACTAGTGTGATCTCATGCTGCCTATGGCTGGTGAAAGCTGTTTGCAAGCAAAGCTACATATGCCCCAATGTCTAACCTTTGCAAAATCCAAGAACTGGTAAGGAAGGAAGAATGTTACTGAGGGGGTGGTAGGTGAGCTAGTTAAGCACTTCCATCCCATGATGCACTACTTGGGAATGAATCTCTAGAGTTAGTAGGCTCAAGTTAAAGCTACTACATGACAAGCAAGTTTTGAAATTACTTTTCTTTCTGTTTCCTCCTTTCTCCCCGAGCCAGCTGTGTTCCCATCACCCTTTTGGATTTGCTAATGCTCCGCACTAAGTGCACGTCAACAGGGATTTCTCTTGTGTGATGCTGGTGTCATATTTATGACCCTTAGTTTAGTAATGAGTAATAACTCAGCTTATTTGCTGCTCTGGTGGCCCCTGAAGACACCATCTGAGGGCAATTTGTGGTGCCCAGATGTAGTAGGCACTGTGCCAGTAAGAAATGGCTTGAAGAAAAAGTTCCCAAGAGGTGTATGCCTGTGCCAAATGGCAGCAGCTCCCATCTACTCAACGATGCTGTCATGGATCATGCAGGAGGAGTGAGAAACTGAAGATCAGTGTTTTGACCAAAGCAGAGACATTGTGAGGAAGTTGAGTTCCTTCTGATTCCCTTGTCAATGAAAGCACTTGAACAGTCTAGTAGTAGAAAAGAGGGTGGATACCCTTGAGAGGGCATCTGGACCATCCCACTTGAAAGCATGACCAAGTGGTAGTTCCACAGTTCCTGTGCTTGTTGAAACATTCAGCATTACAGATTTCCACAGCTATCCTCCAACATCAATGTCATCATAGTTAGAAGGGTTTCCCTGATGTCTGCCCTTACAGCAGTTTAAGCAGTTTAAACTTTCTTGTTGCGGTTTAAGTCAGTTTCTTCCTACTCTCTTCTAAATGGTCAGAGAGGATGTTATTCTTTTCATTTTTAATGTATGAATTGTTCATACACAAATGAAGCCTATTGTAATTTCCATTTCCAGTTGTCTGTCTTCTCTTGAAATTAAGTACCTTTAGTCCCTTCTTTCCTTGTGTGCCCAGGGAACGCCTGGTTATTTAAAGAGACTACTTTATTTGGAGCTTACAGTCAAAGGATGGGAGAGAGTTACAGCTCCAGGAGCTGAAAAAGGCCTGGTCTCCTTATTTCTGCTTGATACCCTATGCATAAATTCAGGTTGGGTATCCACACCTTTAGGTGAGAATTGTATACTTCTATGTTACATTAAAAACAGTTTTATGTCCTTCATGTTGGGTTTTTTTTAAAGGAGGTAATGCAGATATTTTTTTTTTAAAGACAAGTAAAAAACCCCCAAACTTACAAAAATCTTAACTTGTAAAAAAAAAAAAAAAAAGGTTCAATTTTTTGGAACAGACTCTTGTGAAGTTTTGAAACCTGTCTGTGTTTCTTTTAATTCCATGCTGAGTTATTGCTGGCCGCAGCATTTGTGATTCTTAGTATTTTTCCTTGAAAAATCAGTTCTTTCTTTCAGTATGCCCTTAAGTTAATTTTGCACCTTCTACATGTAACTAATTCTTGCTGAGATGGATAGGCATGCCAGATCACCATTTTTGCTGTGTTGTCCACAGGGAACTTGAATTTTCAGAGCAATTGAGAATTACCCACAACTCTGATATATTCATTGGGATGCATGGAGCTGGACTTACCCATTTGCTCTTTCTACCAGACTGGGCTGTTGTTTTTGAACTGTAAGTCTCTTTCTCTCTCTTTTCTCTCTTATACCACAACTGCTAATGTCTGTTCATATGTGTTAATGAAGCACTTTGACTTGCTAGTAGTTGACTATGAATGTTTGTCTTGCATCCTCGTCTAGACTATTTTTGGCAGTATCTTCTGGGAATCAAAAGTGAGGAAGCTTTCATTATAAAATATAGTGTAACTATATCCTACAGGTTTAGCCTGTGATTTCTTAAGATGCCGTGGTATAAATAAAATGCAGCCTTGTCAACAATTGCTTCGGGAAAATGGCAACAAAAGAGAAAGCCTCACTGGTTAGATTCTACCTGGTGAGTCTGAGATTTAATGGTATTTTGGTGATCCAGGTGAATTGATTACATAGGATGCATGTCCAGGGTGTTAAAGAACACCCTGAAGGTTATTTATGTATTCCTTTCTATGCTCAGGACATGAGCACCAGCTTGCTGGCCAAACTTAGCTGAGTGTCATTCTGTTTTACCTAAATTTCTCTAGTAGCTTCCTTTTAAACGTATTTTCATAGAATCATAGAATAGTTTGGGTTGGAAAGGTCATTTAAAGGTCATCTAGTCCAACCCCATGCAATGAGCAGGGACATCTTCAACTCGATCAGGTTGCTCAGAGCCCCGTCCAACCTGACCTTGAATGTTTCCAGGGATGGGGCATCTACCACCTCTCTGGGCAACCTGGGCCAGGGTTTCACCACCCTCATCGTAAAAAATGTCTGCCTTGCATCTAGTCTGAATCTACCCTCTTTTAAAAGTTTAAACCATTATGACTGGTCCTATCGCAACAGGCTTTATTAAAAAGCATGTCTCCATCTTTCTTATAAGTTTCCTTTAAGTACCGAAAGGCTGCAATAAGTTCTCCCTGGACCCTTCTCTCCTCCAGGCTGAACAACCCCAACTCTCTCAGCCTTTCTTCATAAGAGAGGTATTCCAGCCCTCTGACCATTTTCATGGCTAAATTTTGTTGTAAAGTATGGTTGTTAATAGGCACCCCAGTTCTATAGAACTAAACAAAAATGCTGCACTCTTCTAAGAGCACTGAATTCTCCATCCTGGGAAATTCTGCTTAAAGCCTCTGCTGTGGGAAGGCTGTGGAGCTGGTGCTTTGCAGCATAGTCTTGGCTTGAGAGCATTTTGTCCAGTCTCCAAGTAAATTCAGAAACCCATGCCCAAGAGCTGCTGCACCTGGACAGGGGCATGCCTGACATGCAGGTGTGCCTCAAACTGCCTCTAGGCTGCATCTGAAGAACAGATGCTGGCCCTTGTTGTTTTCAGTGGAGTAAGATTTGTCCGTGGTTTCAGAGCCTTAGAACTCGACATTTTGGCCTGAAGGTTTGGGGTTTTTTTTCCTGTTTCACCCTGGTAAACTTCAGTACAATCTCTGTGGGTAAATACAATTTTTCTGCCTGCCCCTAGATACAATTGTGAAGATGAACGTTGTTACCTGGATTTGGCAAGGCTGAGAGGCATTCACTACATCACTTGGCGAAAAAGGAATAAAGTATTCCCTCAAGATCAGGTAATGATGGCCACTGCTAGAAGGGTGGGTGCTGTAACTTGAAGCATTTAAAGGTTAACTTGTTTTACCTATCTATGTTCTGATACTTGAAATATGGTTTTCATTCTTTAGACCAAATTAACTTCCCTGTTGTGAGTAAGAAATCATTTGATATTAATGACTGAGGGAAGAAGAGAAATGAAATTAATTGGCCATTAATCTAAGCCATCCATAGCATTGCTGTTATGCAGTTACTTTGCTGACTTCTTTGCCTCAGAGCAGATCAGTGGATCAGAAATAATAAACTAAAATGGCAGATGCTCAATTTTTTTTCTTGCTTTTTGAATGGAAGATGTACTGAATTTTTTTCTGTCTAAAAGGTCTTATTTCATTTTTCTAGGGACACCACCCAACTCTGGGAGAACATCCAAAATTTACAAACTACTCCTTTGATGTGGAAGAATTTATGTACTTGGTGCTTCTGGCTGCAAATCATGTTTCACAGCATTCCAAGTGGCCGTTTAGGGTAAAACATGATGAATTTTAAATTTGACTTCTGACTGAAATATTATTTTTAAATAATGCTCCATAAAAATATTGTAACAACATAAAGCAAAATGCTGGTGTGAAACGTGTAAACCTCTACGAGGGATATGTCCCATTATTAACTTGTCAAACCATTTCTTAGCACCATACCTTGACCCTCTCCTTAATTCTGGGAGTTTTTGATATGTAAAAACTGTTTTTCAGAACTCTTTTTGTTTTTTGCACTGTATTTTTACATTCCACATTCTGAAATACTTGTCTGATATGTCCATCCATTTCATGTAAGATTTTCTGGGGTAGATACTAATCTTGCAATAATTTATGCCTACTATTATTTGAGGAAATGCTAGAGAATGGAGAGTGTTACAGCTTGGTTTCTCAGTATAGTCTCTCTGGGAATGAACGAGGCCTGTCAGAGCTCCTCAGTTCCTCTTTTTAAGAAGGTAGAGGCTTTTATATTATAGTCCCGTACCTGTAAGTAAAAATCTGAATAGGAATTGCCTTCCTATTGTAAGATACTGCCCAGTATGTCATTTGTAGCCGAGTTACATGATGCAGTGGTTCCAGCATGGCTTGTTAGTTCCTTTCCATCACCATCCATGTTATTGCTGTGCTTGTCCCTGTATTGTTTCTAGGTTTGAAGATCTTCCTTTGTATAATAGTGGTTGTAAGAATGAAGTGGTTAAGCAAGCTTTAACTCTTGTTGTTCGGTAGAACAGACACTGCAAACTTCTATTACAGCTTTAGAAACATTTTTAAGTTAGAAAAACATGTCTTATGGTTTTGCATTTAAATATAAGCTTTGACTCTTCTCCCTCTGGTTTTAAATGCTAAAATATAACAGGTCTGCTCAGTAGGTTTAGTCAGTCTTCTATCTCAAAGCAGGTAAATCTTTTCCTGAGCGAATACTTAAAATATCAGGTAATCTGGGTGTTTCCTACTTTTTCACATAAAACAGCAGTCTGTAATGGGAAAAATGAGCAAATTGGAATAAAACTTGAGTCTTCCTGAGGATGCTAAAGGGAATGGACTTGTAGTTTTTTATGACAAATGATAAGATGCATATGGTGTCTTTCAGCTGCAGCTGAAAGGAAATGAACTCATGAGGAACCTTGTTCTTGGAGTCATTAAAAGCCTAATCTATTAATATTCTTGTTTTCTCAAAAAGTCAAAGAGTTAATCTAGAAAACTTTTGAAAATCCTTCCAAAGCCAGTAGCATAGTTCACTGTTTTCAGTGAAGGAAATATTAAGCCAAAGCCGAGTTCTTTATAAAATTCCCTTCAGAGCTGACGTGTTGGTTCTAGCAGGGGGAAAAAAAAAGGGAGTAGTTCTGTTGTCTTAAGTGGGGCCAGAAGGACGTGTGGAAGAATCAAGTTCAGTGAGATAAAAAACAGAGTTCTGTGTTAAATTATGGATTTTTTTGAGAATGTATTCCCATGATAGGCTCGCAGCATAATCATACAGTCTCAGTGGCTTGAAGCAGAGCATACATTTTTATGCAAAAGCAAGACAGTTACAATAAATGTAAACATTTCACTGGTATAATGGTAGATATTATTGACTTCCATTCTCCAACAGTCATACGCAATTTCACAGAGTGTAGGTGCATTTACTGACCTGCCTATACTGGTAAAGATGAGTTACTGTAAGCATAATTTTTATATAGATCTCTCATGACCCAGATACACAAGATACCTTAAGGTATCAGCTATATCTGGTGCAATTCTTAGTGCAGTGTATTGTTGTACTTTAAAGAACCATAGAAGCAAAATTGCACTTCTTGGCATGAGGAAAAAAAAAAGCCCTTGAGAAATGCAGTTTCCTGTATTTGTATTGTGTGTGTATGTGTGGTTTTTTTACCTTGTGGGATTTTTAAAGAAAAAAAAAATGTATAAAACTTAAGTCAGTGAAATCTCTTGAGTTCAAATGAAACCAACTCAAAATAAAGAAGACATTTAACTATGAACTGTGCACATATTTGATAATTTTTTTAATAAAAAGCTTTTTAATAAAAAAAGAAGTGTAAAATTTTTGGTCATAGCTTTACCAGGTTTTAGAGGCAAATGTTTTAAACACTGTTAATTGCATAGAGTCATGTGTGTCTGCTTTTTCCTGCCATGACAACCTGATGCTCTGAGGTCTAAACTGATATTCAGATTTATTTGTCTGGGAAACATTCAGAGATAACACTGTCATCTTGCGCCAATGGCTTTGTTGCCAGGCATTTTAAGATTAGTTTGTGGAAAACATTGGTATATGTTTAACTTTCTGTGCTGCAGATGATGCTGTTGAAGCCAGTGTGTGAATGCAGGCATGTGCTTGAATTTGTACAGAAGTAGCTGATGAGGAGCTTCTCTTTCAAGCTATGTTAGGAGTCGCTAAAACAAGTGGTCGAACATATGCCTGAATGCGTGGAGGAGAGGCTGTGGGGAATTAATCCAAGGGCAAAATACCCTGCCAACATTCACCAGTTTCACTAAATTTGAGTGCAGCGTCAACAGTTGATGGCCAACATATTCTTCAGCCTTTGTGGCTTAATATTACTGGGATGAAAATACTATTTTGGTTGATTTAGCTTTACAAATAGTCACAAAATTATCTTGGCAGCAAAAGGAGGTTTGGTTGCATTAATGGGATTTTTTCCAATAAATCCTGAGGGAGAGTTTGGACAACAGCAGAGATCTGGCTCATGACTTTCTTAAAGAGGGTCTGGGCCATCTCCATCTGTCTAGAAATTGAAATTTGAGACAATCCATGAGACTTTTGGGCCACTTGTTCTTTAGGCAGGGTATAGCTCTGGGTTGTATTTTCCTACCAGACTATAGGAATCTTGTTCCTTGCTACTTCTGATTTTTGTGTCTCTCCAGTTTAAGTTTAGAATCTGTGTTTAACTGGCACATTGGCATCAGCGTGATGAATGTAGTTTTGGGACTTAATGAACATTGCCAATCCTGAATGCTTACAGGATTGCCTGTGTTTCATGTACAATGTAAACTGAGAGCTGCATTTGAAATAAAAAAGAATTTATGGATGCACATGGTGTCTTTCCTTTTTACTTCAGAAGTCTTCAAGATGTATTTTCAATTTTTTCTTTGTGAAGTTCTGTGGAAGTTGGGTAAGTGTGAGAAATGGTTTGTGATGGGGAGGTGGCAAATCAAGATTATTAATCTTAAGAGTACAGTTATAAATATTAAGGCAATACATCCTTTAAAGCAATTAAATAATAATGAAATTGTTTAATTTTTGCTGTTAATCTTGCCAGTTGTACCATTAATGAGATTACTCAGGGTTTAGAATGTCCCTTAATCTTTTTTTTTTTTTTTTAAGCAGGAGAGAAACTGAAGGAAACGTTCTCCTTGAGAGCTTTTTATCTGCTCAGAAGGGTAAAATGTGAGGGGATAATTTTATTTGATTTCAATGTTGAATAATTGTTTCAATTTGCAGTGTTTTGCCTTGAAGTTGAGCTCTTATTTCCACTCCTCTGAACACACGTTTCTCATGGATCGGGCTTTTCGTCTGAAATAAAAGAACTGCTACTAAATACTCTTCTGGCTTTGGCCCTGAAACGGCCCAAGTATCTTGGCTCTTCGTTACTCATTCATGAGTTCTCATCATCTTTCTTGCATTTCAGTTCCTCCTCTCACAGCGTGGGTGTGAGGATGCTAAGCCTCCAGTTACTGAAGCTGCTTGACCTACTCCGAGTGGGAGCTGCTCCTCCTGTCTACAGACTGCAGCTCGCGTGAGGGCTCTCTACCTCATTTCAGTCCAAGTCAGCTGCCTTAGCAAAAGCCTGCAGTTTGAACTGTTTGCCACAGACTCTTTTTCTCCTGTAGGTGTGGGCTATGGTGTAAGAGGTGGCTGTGTCAGCTGCTCATCTGGTGTGGCAGTACCTCGAAGTAGGTAGACGGGTCTTGGTTGTGGTTGGGGTAACCTTTCTAGAAAAAAACCTAGAGCTGGAATAAAATGACTGAGCGAGTCTTGGTGAGCCCAGGTCTGAAGTTTTAGTGGCTTCTGTGTTGGTGGAAATGAGCAGTTTACGGTAGGGGTATCTCAAATAGAGCAGCTGATAAAAGCATTTTGTGGAGGTGGGGAGGGAGATGCGCAGAGGGAATGAGAAGGCTGAGGAGGATGGAGGAATGAGTAAGTGTAAAGGCTGAAGACGGGTAAAATGGGCAGAGAGTCATTCCCAAGCCTGAGGCTCAGAAGACCTCCGCGAACGCCAATTATAAATCAAGTGAAGTGTGTAGAAACTCCATTGGGACAGAGCCAAGAATGAGGGTAGTGAAAATGTTACTGTCATAACCTGCAAGGAGGTACAGGAGGGACAAATGAAAGGACTTGAATTCTCCTGGGTCTGAGCCAGGTGAAGAGGGGAGCAGCACCCCCGGCCAGGTGGGGGTCTCGAATATGCATAATCTCTAACATGGCATTGTTTGTTTTTTTTTTTTTTTTTTAACTGTCTTTTTTTTTTATTTTATTTTATTTTTTTAAAAACAGGTCTGGCTTTGGCCCTTAGAAAAGTATTTGAAACAACATAGTTACACAAAAATGTATAAAGCCTTTGAGTGGAGGGTGAGAAATCAGTTGCCTAAACCTCAGCTACCCCATGACTTAGAATTTGGGTTTATTTTATTAGTTGCTGGATATCATCAGTTCAGAACTTTAAATCTGCATTGTCCGGTCACATGTTTGCGGTCAGTGATGTACCTGTATGTTCTATTTAAGTAGGTCTCGTTGGTCTTCTCAGCTTTTGCGAAGAGCACGCTCACATTCGGCGCAGTGCTGTAGGATCGCAGCGTTAGCCAAGGTGCCTCCTGCTTGTCCCGGTGGTCTCTGTCGGCTGGAAATATCTTTTGCCTTGGAGTGGACATCCCATTTCCAGCTAAGGCTTCTAGAGCAGCATTTACTACCTATTTTAGCAGAGTGCAGTAGGTGGCACTAGAGCCCTTTCCAACGTTGCCTTGGCTGTTCAAAGGGAATCTGCTTTCAAATGCAAAGACTCAGCTTACCGAGGAGTACAATAAAGCAACGGCTCCTCCAGATGATGATTTGGTTTTTTCCACCCTTCCGGCCTGTAGAAGGAAATGCCTGGAAAAAAATTAATCCAGGGAGATTTTAGGTTTTAGTGTAGGATTATTCAGATGCTATAATATCAGAATATTTTTCTTCAGTTTTTCTTTAAGCAACTTAGTTGGTGTTGGAAAATAATTTTCCATTAATCTTTTGTAGCAAAATGATGTTTCTCATTTTCTTGTAAAAACATTTTGTGCCAAACTGTTACTTTTTAGCAGTTAATGCAATTTCTGTTCTGCTGCAAAGTCTTGATTTTCACTTATGCAACACCTTACCCAGTCTTGCAATATATTGTGCACCTTCCACTACCTAATTATTTCTCCCATTTAGTTCACCGGGGTGTGTGTGTGTTTGTGCGTATGCATCTGGTGTCGCTGAAAACGTAGACTGCTGACACTTGGAAAATGGTAAGAAAATACTGGAGATTGGTGGTTGTTCTTCTGTTTAAAAAACCCCATTACCATGAGGACATTTGTTTTTAAAGCAAAATATTTGAGCTCTGCAGATTACCCCTTTTCCAAACTTATCCCACAGTTGGTCATTAAAAATGGAATTGATGGACTCTCCTTTGCAGCTCTGAAAACCTTTGAGCTGACACAGGCCGCTGGCTGCCCCAGGGAGGGATGCAGTGTCCTGTGTTGCCCCTGCTCGCTGGTTAAAGCCGGTGGAGTTGATTTCTTTGCCTGCTGTCTGACCTGCAGCTTTCAACAGCTGAGCAAAATAAAAATAAGCTTTAAATGTTAATACAGGGTAGTAATTATTTGAATTACCGTGCAAGAAGGATGGAAAGCAGGTGAGTTTTGTAATACGATGGAAGTATTGGAAGAAGGCAGATGCTCTCCCTTTCTGTGACGCAAGAGCAATACATCCATGGTTAACTTTGGGGTTTGAACTAGGGCTCTTTGAAGTCCCCCTACGGGCATATGTGATGAAACCTGGAAACTATCATTTTCCTTTCCATGGTGCAGGGGTAGGGCAGACCCTGTGGAAAGAGGAAGGCTGCCATGGACAGTGAAGCTCAATACCTGACTGCTACAAGTTGGCATCTCTCCGCTCTCATCCATGGGTCTGTGTCCGATGAGGAACACGAACAGATCCTGAACATGTAGCGTAGTATGTGTGCAGCTCTGGGGGACACTGCAGCAGGGGTTATCCCTGTTCGGCATTTGATTTTTTGCATCTTGCAGATAATTAAGATCCTCGTCACGGTTACGCGTGAGGCGCAGGAACCTGCCCTGGCCCTCGGGAGGTGCAGGAGGCGGCTGAGGGGCCGTGTCCGTGATGGGGTGGGATGGTCGCGCTGGTCAGGGCTGGATAAGAGGGTGCGAGCGTGGCGGTGACCGCCGTTGGACATCATTCATTACCCCATCAAGGACTCGGCACATCAGTCAGTGAAAAGGCGTGTGTATCAAGCTGACAGCTCTGAATTGTTTCTTCACCAATTACCACGCCAAAGCCTTGATAGCGTAATGAAATATGCCTCCCACCTATCACTTCATCTTTGTCAAACTGACTGGGTGTTCTTAGTTTGTTATGACGGGGAGAACTTCAGCAGCGTCAGAAAAATAAGCAAGCTTGTCTCTGGTGGTAAAGGATCCAAGGCTTAAAGACTGGACGGGTGCTGTCAAAGAAAGACGCCTCAGTCCAGATGAAAACGAACATGGAAAATCCTCACGGACCAGCTGAGCCCTCAGCTCTCTCTTCATTTGGGACCCAGTGGGGGATGAGAAATATAGGAACTTATCTTTTGCTAGACATCTTTATACTTAGTAAAGTATTCAGCCTTTCTTATAATTTATTCATTGTGGTCTAGCATAGTCTAAAATATCAGACCTTCCCTCTCTGTCCTTTTACATAGGCATTCTTTGATGCCTCTTAATTCATTATTTAAGCAGCCTGCGTTCTGCTTTACAAAACGCCCTCCTCCCTGGTAGCTTAATATTATCAGTTATTTGTGTATCTGTGTCAGCAGTTTTCCAGCAGGCAAGGGACAGGGTGGGATGCTCTGGTCCCTCTGCCCTCGCCTCCTGCGCCCCCATCGGCTCCCGCTTGGTGAGGAGCAGACGGCTTTGTAGCAAAAGGAGTTGGGCAGCCAGAACTCGAGTGCTAGAGCTCCAGCAAAGCACTCCAGTACGTGCTGAAGTGATGCTTGAATATGTGTTGCTTTGGAGCTTGGGAGCTCTTCTGAGTGCGAAAGTGTCTCGGTGGCCCTTTAGGTAGGGTGGGGGGAACGGGGCACTGCGGCTCGTGGTACCCAGACAGCCGGGTGGGAACCCTGCTCCTGCTGGGACCTGGAGTCCTGGTACGTCCCGTCCTGCAGCAGTGGCTGAGTTAGCGTTGGTGAAATGCAGGGGATCCCTTTGATGGAGGTGCACTTGGAGTACGAAGTATTCCCTGCCTTGTCATTAATTACAAAGTTGGATAACCGTCAACAGGAACAATTGCAGCTGAAAAATGCATCGGCGTGTTTTGAAGGTTGAGCGATGCTTTGATTTGAATTCTTGCAAGCAATCTGTTTGCTCCCTGGGTATGGTGCTTGAATTGCTGCCAAACGTGCCATCCCCTCCCGCCCGGTTTCTGTGCGTAACGTCTGCAAGGCGGGTCTGCATCCGGGAACGGCGAGTCTGGAAGGCGTCGTGTGGTTCGTAGCACTGCTTTTCCCTAACAAAAGAAAACTAGGTAGGTAGTTCAATGCAGAATAGTAAAACACTTCATTAAAAAAAAAAGAAAAAGAAAAAAAAGGTTAAGTAAATTAAGAGGAACACAGATACTCCAAACCTCCTTCTAATGTCCTTGGTTGCAAAACTGCCCTGGATATTATCTACTCAGTGTTTTTAACATTACACCCAGAGAAAAAATTGGGAATATTTGACCTTTTAATGCATGCTTCAAAGAAAACATTTCTGAATGGTATGTAATAAATCAATCTTTACTTACTTAATAACCTTAATGTTTACTTTTCAAGTCAGGAACTCATGAGATAGTCTAGGATTAAAAACCAAAATTGACAGCTTTCTGGTTGTTTAATGTAAATTGTATTTTATTGATCAGATTTGAAAGCATTTAATATTAGCTTCATGCAATGACATCAATTGAGGATGCTGTTGTCACTTTGGAGACAATAGGAGAACGTACAACCCCAGTCTGCATGGCAGAAGCTTCATCTCAGCACAAGGGACTTGGTTGAGGACATCCCAGATCCCACTGACCCAGTACCCAGCTAAAAATTTTTCCCTTATGTTTTGCAAATACTAAACAATTTTGCTTATTTCTATGGCTTTCTGGGTTTTGTCCCCTCCTGATAAAACCATGTTTACTTGTTCTCATATTTGCTTTCTAACAACTCTCCAATATCATATTTACACAGTCGATACTCTTCTGTAGGGAGATTATTTTTAATAGAGCAGTTTATTAAAGCATCTTTCATGAGAATATACGCATTGCAATGCTGTGTCAGAGCACTGCTGTAAGAGAGAGGTTTCTCCTAAATGCGGTAATACAGTGACTTGCTTATCAAATTTTGTGCTTGGGACATTTAAATGAAGAAGGATGAAAAGGAATGTGATTGCGGATCCTGTGTAGATGGTTGTGCAAATCCCACTGTGGGCAAAATCTTGCTGGGCATGGACATGTTGTGAAGTAGGTACAGCATGTTCCCTGCAGCTTTTTTGTCCCCCAGTGTATCTTTCCATCACTTTAAATTCCTGTCATCCAAGTTCTTCTTTTTTTAAGTTTTTTTTTTTCTTTTGTTCCCCCCCCCCTTCTTTACTAAGAAGAGGTGTCCAAGTTTCTCTCCCTGGGGGCAGGTGTCAATTTACCCCCAGTGTATTCTGTTACTCGTCTCCTCTTGGAGTTAACCAGACCTGGTCTGCTTCTTTTTGGTATTTTTTTTTGTTACACTTTGGACTTTTGCCATCAGTCTGAGATGGAAGGTGGGTGTGGGCACTGCCCAAACTGAAATCCACAACTCGCTCCTCCTGGGACTTCCGTGGCACCAAGATTGCATCAGAGGTGGGGGCTGATGTCATTTTACACAGTGACACTTCTGCCAGCTAGCACTTCACAGAGAAAAGTTTTGGCAGGGCTGTTGTAGGCAGTTCCATTTCATTTTGTTCTTTTTCACTATTAATTATTATTGGAAGCAGTTTCCAGTGAATTAAAAGACTCATGTCTACTGAGCAGTAGGGCCGCATCGTGGTCTGGGTGTATTTATTTTTCTATATGTCTGTTCATGCAGATTCCTGAACCCCTGGAGTTTTTTTAGCTTCTCTCTAGTATGTGACATTTATTATTTGTGTGCTTTTCTAGCTTATTAATTTATTAAACATCAATGGTGATGCAGGTCTTTTGATCCTTTTAAAATTTAACCAGCTATGCCTGTCTCCTAACTAGTTCTTGAGCCATGGCAATACTCCCTCTCTCTTGGATACTTCAGCTCATCAACAGACCCTTGCCAGTGCCTTTGCCCAAGACATTTTCAAAGATCATACGATTTATATGTGAGTTTCCATTATTATTTTGCAGATTAGCTTGTGGAAAGGTGCAGTTTTCCTCTACAGAAATATATTGTTCACCTAGGTCTGTGTAACTTTTAATGACTTCTCAAAATAATCGTCTTTGTGCAAGGAAAAAAAAAAAGTCGTGGCTGGAAAATGGATTTGTTCTGAGCATTTCTCAGAAAAGGGGGACACCTGAGGTTAATGAGAAGAGATCTCCGCGCTAGCAGCTCAAGTGGTCTCTCCTTGCAGACCTTTTGGGTGAAGCCATCTGGCCCTGATAGTCTGCACTTTCCTCTGTGCTGCTGGCTCAGGCGATGCTGCACCCCTCTTCTCCCAGAAACGCCTGGGCATCCCCAATGCCAAATCCACAGTTTGAATATCCTCATTTACAGGACTGCTTGATTCCTGTCCACAAATAGGTTTTTTCTTTTTTTTTTCCTTTCTTTTTTTTTTTTTTTTTTTAGTGTGATCTCTTCCTATGGGAGGTAAATTACATTGCTACAATGTACTGCAGCCCCTAAAACCTAATGGTCCAGGCAGAGTTTGCTGCTAAACTTTGGTGCCCAGGAGATGGGAGCTTCTCTCCCTGGAAGGAGCTCTTCCAAAAGCCGCCTCTGAGTTGCTAAGAAACAGCTTGTCACTGTGGCATGGGCTGTAATCAGTCGTATACAGGTAATTAGAAGTCACTACTGCTTTATTATTAACTCTTTGTTGATTTTTAAAAACAAATAATTTTCTTCTTGGTCCCCGGAGCGTACAACACTCCTTGTACATCTGCATCAATTATGCATCGTCTGTGTGATTTTTCTTCCTTTGGAAACTTGGCTTCCAGAGGCTCTTTCTGGTGCTCTAGCCATGACCTAACCCTCCTTTGCTGAATAATTCCTACTGAGACAACACAGCTTCCCTGCTGTGTTTTCCACGTTACCGTGTTTCAGCAAGGCAAATAAATCAGGCTGTCTCCCATCACCGGGCAGCCTTGTTTGCTCAATTTTGCCATTCCATTTCTTGCTTTATTGAATAAGCATGTATTTATGTACCTAGTGTCCTTTTTCTGCCTGCCCATTTTTATTGAACTTCTCTATCGGCCACACGGGTGGGTTTTCCTGTCAGGGTTTTGGATCTTAAAATGCTATTTCTTCAGACCAGCTGTCACTTCTGTCCTAACCTTGTCCCATGAGATCTCTGTGCATCACTTAAGTGTCTAGCTCTGCCTGCCTGATCTAAGTGCCCCCTCACCCTCTCCCCAGCTTTTTTAGCTTTAATACCCTTGTACACCAAATCTTGCTGGGGTTTTCCCCCCTTCTCTTTAGTTAAGGTGACCTTCTTCTTTTTGGCACTCTCCAAAAAACAGCACCCATACAATAAGATTCCCTCACAGCCTCATGCTTGAACTCTTTGTGCCAGTACTTTAGGCAGGCAGCGCCGAGCCCGCGTCTGTCCGGGGACCAGCAGGGAGAACGCCACTGCACTGGCCCCGGTCTGAAATCTTTCCCCAGTATAGAAACACAGTCTCCAGCCGCAGACTTACAGGTTTATTTTAACACATGTCAGTCTGCAATAGAGCCATAGAGTTTCGCTCCCAGGGCAGCAAACGGCTGGGCAATTTAGAGGGAACCTCGTGCTCCGCTTTGCTGGAGCGAACGCCCAGCGGCAGCGTGGGAAAGGATGTGTGAGTGTCACCCCTGCAGTGGGGATCCGCTCTCCACTGATGATGTCCCTCACCTAATGAGTTCAAACTTTAGGACTGGAGAGGAAGATTTTTCTGATGATTCACCGGTTTGGGAACCTGCCACTTGGTGAGATTTTTCGCCCCACCGCAACTCCCCATTTCTCTTGGGAGAGGACTATGGAGCTTTTGGGATGTAGAAAAGCAGAAAACCCTTTCCCTAATGGCTCCTATTGCTGCTTAGTGACTGCCTGCCAAATTTGATGTCGGGAGATGCTGAGATCTGTAGGGCTGAAAGTTGCTGTCTAATGAAGGAAAGTCAGGATGCGAATGAGGTTTCTTGTCCGGTGCAGCTGAATGTGGGGATGTTATTTATAGCTGCTCACTTCCACCATAAGCACCTGTAGAGACTTTATTCTTCAGCCCCTCAGTGTAATCACAAATGACAGAAAGAGCTGAAGATGTAATGACCCTTGAGGTAGGAGAAATTATTTACCAAATGGTAGAAAAGACGACTGTTATCTCCTGTACTGTGTTTAGGGCACCCAATCTATTGCAGATGTTACCAGAGTCATGCTGTTTAATTTACAATTGTCCTGTATTCCTTATGTCTCAAATTCTTTTCTTGGGAAGCTAAATCCTTTCATAACCTAAATGCAGCAGAAGAGATGAAAACGGCTGGTTCGTGGATGTATATGGCCATTCCAAGGGAGCTTTATGTAATTGTTTTTTAAATAGAAATGCTTGCTCTATTTTTTTTTGGTCTGGTTCATCCTGGTTTTGTTGTTTGCCATATGTTTTCTGACACATGCTCCTTGTGTAGCAATAAAAAGCTACCAAGACTAAGAAGCCTTCATTAATTTGTAACAGGCATAGGAAGAGCTTTTCTCATTTTACTGACTTTGCAAACTCAGTAGCAGATATAATATAATACAGGGATTATAAAGGAGTTCTTACCATTGGTTTCCGGGAATAATTTTCTTTGTGCTTGGGTCAAAAGGATAAGGATTAACAAAACTATTAGGTATTGGAGACAGTAGCCCCATATGTTTGCCTTTAGCTTTTGAAATCTGTCTCTTCAAAGGGCAGGTGACTCTGGAGTGAGAAGACCTGCCGCTCTCTTGAATGGAACATGGTCCCTCCTCCCCAAAACCTCATTCAGTTTGGACAAATCTCTCACCACCAAACACCCAGTAGGTCTTTCTCCACTGAAATCAGGCAAGGATCCCAGCTTCATCTGTGTATGAGGAAACTGATTTATAATTGCAAGACATTATACGAACGGTCACTTTTTTCATATGTGCATTCAGCTGCAATGCTGAGCAGTGAGCTGTGCATGTCTCTCCAGTCTGAGCTTTATTTATCACTTACCAATCACATGTGAACCCTAACTGTAGTTTTCCTTCTTCTGAGACAAGGCTTCGGAAGCATTTAAAAGGTGTCAAACACACACATGCAGCTGGAGATAGCCCTAGGGATTAATGTCACCCACAGCTTTGTCAGTCCTCTGGTGAGACCCATGGTACAAGACGAGAGGCCATTTACCCACAGATCCCGAATTGCTTTTCCTGCAACCTGGTGGTGCTGCACAAATTAGGGTGTTTTCCATAAAACGACACTGCACAGTGGTAATCAGTCACATGCTAGTGGAGTGGCAATCAAAGCTGTCAAGGAAAATGATCTACATGCAGTAACTCGATTATATTTGTCCTGAAATACTTTTATGCTAAAAGATTTTCAAGTTTTAATCAGTCTGCATTAAGTGTGATGCTCTTGTAGTTGATCATGGAAAGAAAGCAACTGTTGATTGTACTAAAAGCATTAAGTGACCTCTGCTAATTAAAAGATAATGTCAATGCAGCTGAGTGGAGTGCCTGGGTCTTTAGCCTTTTAGACAGACATTAAATGAAAATCAAAGAGTTTGTAGGAAATAAATGTGGTAGAGGTAAAAGACTTGTTTGTGGAAATAGCAGGTCATGTTTCAGTAAAAGATATTTAATCCATTAATGATACCTAATATGCTATATAACCAGCAATTTGCTGAAAAAGAACAAGCTTCCTCCCCAGTTGTGAGATGTTTTCACTTTACCTTGACTGGAGCATTTTGCTCGGGAAAGCCTATGATATAGTGAATTCAGTGTGTGTCTCTGTTGTCCATAAATAAACTAAATGCGTTTTCTCACAAATGCCTGTCACCTTTTAAATGACCCAGACGTTCAGTGTTAAGTTCTGTGTTCAGTAATAATGTAGTCAGTGTCTACAAATGCAGTCTTACTTGCCTTTTTTCATGAATCTCAGCATCTGGGAGAGAAAACAAAACAGGTGGAATAACTATGTACAAGCACATCCCTTACTCCTTGGAGACTATAGATGGTAAACAGCCTCTTCTGCTTTCTACATTTATATAGATGCAGAATGAAATGCCTTTGGACAGAGAAGCAATGGCACAAATTCTGTATGAAATCACCTGAAGGTGCTGCCTACCATTGTCCTCCAAGGAGCTATGGTAGCCAGAGACCTCTTGGAGGAGATGCCAAAGCAGTCGGTGAAAGTTTGGTGTAATTTTTCAGGTTTGTGCCTCACTCTTTGGCTCCTTCCTCTGTGAGAAGAAACAGAAGGAAGGACAGTTAAAATAATTTTCTTCCGTGTGGCAGAAGTTAAAACACATGTGGGGATATAGAGAGGAATGTAATGGTTCAAATTCTGGTGTTCGAGAACGAGGTTGGCTCCGTGCATAAAGCAGAGGCTTCATGGGGAGGAGAGGGGAGGTGTCTGCTTCTCTTCAGACTAAAAGAAATGTTCTTGAAACTGAGGGTAATCTCTTCCCAGGCAGTTTGCAACTGAGCTTTACAGCTGCCAAACTGTATTTGATCACATTCAGCATCTCCAGCTGAGGAGGCTGCAGGGTGAGGAGCAGCCACATCACCGGGGTGTGAAGGCATCTGAGCCAGCCCTGGCCTCGGTCTCTGTCAAAGGCTCCATCCAAAGTCTCTTTCCAGGCAGAAGATGCTTGATCTGCCACCCTACTGAAAGCTACAGGACGAGGCGGGCTGAGTCTCCGTGGTGCTGCTGACCTTTTGGCCAGGAAACCAGTGCTGGGCTGAGCTCGTGAGCTACAGACCCAGCTATTACCGCTCACGACGACTGTAGCGTCTGTGCCCTTCATCCCATCGCACTGCGAGTAAGAGATCCCCTTTGCTGGCATGTGGCCCCTCCTGCCCTCTGTGACAAGTGCCCGAGGCCAGCCGGCTGCAGGGACGGCACCTTATGCATCCCCATATGATATTCACCTCGGATGAGGCAGCTCTGTAATTGTCTCTGACAAATGCAGCTTGGGCCGATCAGTACCCGCTACATCAGGCTACGTAGAGTAGGAGTTACGTGCAGCTCTCCGCTTGGCCGTGCTCGAGGCAGTCGGGGGCACAGATTTGGTTTAGGGTAGGCGGTGCAGGGGCGAGAGCAGCAGCACCAGCGCCGTGTCCAGCACCCTGCCTGCGAGCCAAGAGAGCATCATTTCAGGGCCGGGGTATCCCATCAGTCAAAGAGGGTAACAAGATGAGGGGGAGATTTTAAAGCAGAAAATAATGATTTTTCTCAGTTGCAATCATCCACCTTACAAAAAGGTGTCCATCTGAAGGGAAATCTAAAAGGGAGGATTTGACACAAATATCCCCTTTGTAGAAGCTTTTTTTTTTTTTTCCCCTAGCCTTCTTGGCAATAGAAAGTGACATCTACTTATGTGAAGCCCCAAGAACTTTCACTTTGAAAACTTTCAACTTTGAAAGAGGTGCTCTTTCTGTTTACCCTGAGCACTGAATTTCATGGAATCAACCCCTTTGTTGTACTGTGGTCAGAAGCCTCTGCTGATGGGCAGATCTCTTGTTTCAGCAGTGCCTGATGTCTCATTTCTCTCTTTGGTGTTTTACAATAAGCTCTTATTTTCAGTGCTTTTTTTAAGAGCAATATGTACACCTGAAGATATTTTAAAGAAGCTATTTAAAAGGTTGTAAAAAATAAAATAAATACTTGGCATCAAGATTCTTGGAGTGCATGATAAATATTTTAATAGTTAAAAAACTAGCCAGAGAGAAATGAAATGATTTAATGCTCTAAATAAATTTCTTTGTGGGTTTTAATGTGCAAAAATGGACAACAATGGCTTTAAAACCTCTCCACAAATACTTACCTCTATACCCTGGTATACTTCGTATATGTTATATCCGTAGTCAGTAATGGTCTGTTATATCTTTTTAGATGCTGAGGGAAGGTTTTACACCGGTTTTTCTCCTCTAGGACTTTGCATAATAACCTTTAGGCCTTGAGCAGCTTTTAGACCTTTGGGAAGACAGTCATGGTTGTAAAGCTCATCCTCAGCACCTTCATTCTCAGAATTTTTGTATCCTGTGTTGGAAAGTGGAAACCAGAGAGAGGAAAGTTTTGGGGAGGCTTGAAGAGGAAGGGAGGTCTGGGAGAGGATCATTCCCACACAGAGTGGCTCAGGCAGCATGAATTTTGCAAAGCTCTGTTCTCACGTAACTTCTAAATGTCTTGTGACTGCAAAAAGTTTTAGACTAAAATGTATAATATTTGGTTTTGTCACTGCTTAACATTTCCGTTTCTTTCTCCCCCTCTCACTTACATCCCCACATATCTGGAAAAAAGAAGCTTTCTGTAGTATCAGCTATGACAGAGGTAGAGCACTGCTTGAGATGTTACTTGTGTGACTGACTGACATGCTAGCTAAGAAAGACTTTAATTAATTTTTTTTAATTAACCAAATGTATTAGTGTCCATGAAACTTGTATGCCTGAGTTATTATTTCTGTAAAATAATATCTTTCACCTGAGCAAGAGTCCTTCAGTCCTGCTCTAAGGCTGGCTTTCTGGCAAATCTTCCTGCTAATCGAATCTTCTGTATTTTCTTCCTTGTTTTTATAGTAACTCCTGTTGCTAAATGTAGTGAATGCAATTGCTAAATTGATGGTGCCAGTATAAATTATTAAAGTTACATAGAGTAATAAAAATGTGTTGTGTATAAAAAGATACAGAACAAGGCAGTAGGACTTGAGCTTTTAAGTTACTTCAGAAAATTCTCTAGTATCTATTAAATGGACAAGCTATACATTAAATACAGTTGGTATTTGTCTTTACATGTTTTGGAAACAAAATATTTGGATGCCACACTTTTTAGGCTTCCAGCTTTCCTTGAAGAAAATGAGATGGTGAGAGGTCTGCTCACAGGTTTTTGATAATTTTGGAAATCTTGGGTCGGATGCTTAAAAACATAGTGTCCAAAATCGTAAGTCACTTCTGAAAATGTATGTGGGATGTTTATAGCAAGAAGCACTGAAAAGGTTTAACTGTACGAAGTCTGCTCTGTATCTAATGTATAAATCCATTAATTTAGTGCATGATGTCTGTTTTCTTATTATTAAAACAGAAAAGTTCTTAAGAATCATTGAAATAAATAGAGCCTTTGTCATCTACTGGCCTCTTGACCTTATAGTAATAAAAATAAAGAGTTTGAGTTTTTCCTTTCTTGTAGCAGGCCCTCAAAGACGGGGTATGGGAAGTGTTACGGAAAGTTGGAAAGAGACACTAAACAGCACAGATGTAAGGTCAGTGTTATATAAAAAAAAGAGTACGGTGCATAATCTCAGCCCTTGATGGAGAAGATATGGTGAAATGTTGACTTTAATTGCCATGGGACATAGATTAGCAGATGGTCCCATGGATAGACTGCTCTCCATGTCTATAAATAGCATAAGGTAATTTATGCAAGATCTTTCTTTTCTTTTATAGCTATCTCCCAATGTGTCAATATCTTTCTGGCAAAGAAGAAGCCAGCACTAGAGCTAGAATATAGGTCCTGTTTAAAGCCCTAGTATCATGTGATTATGTTACAGCAAAAAAGCATCTGATCAAGTAACTCATGATTGAAAAGACAGGCTGTGACAGCCTGATCTGAATGCACCTTCATTTCAAAAATAACTATCAGGTATCTGCAAGTCAGCTGGAATAATAGCTCTGAGAAGTGAGGAAGGCAGCACGGCTCCGAACAGGGTCAGGGAGCTTCACCCGGTTTCCCATCTCAGGCTGGCTGAATGGCGTTTGGCTCTGCAGCTCTCACCTGCCTTCAGCTTCCACCTCCCCACTATCGGAAGAACTTCTTTGCCTGCAGACAAATCTTGTTGCTACAACCTATTGCTTATAGCTGCTCTTTCTAGCTGGTCCTGCACAGCTTTGCTTGATTGCCTCCCTCTTCCACTGCCAGCGTGCTCAGGTTTTGGGGCTGGTCCCTGTGAACATGCAGTGCTGGGGGATGTTCGCCTAGTTTAGGGCAACAACGTTAACCTAAATCTGTTGGGGTCCTGCTGCTCCTGTCCAAAAGCTCGATGCTCAGCGGGACCAGCACCTGCTTTCTGCCATCTCACGGGCTCGGGGCTGGACCTCACGTTGGACCATGGGACCAGCCACAACTGGAAGAGGTGAGCAATCCTGCCGAAGCTGGTGGAAAACCGCACGGCTCCAAGTACCCTCCTTCGCTCAGGCCGAGCAGCAAAAGCACTCACGGGGAAGCGGCTGAAAGGCTTTGGGTCGGTGGCAGGTACAGGAGATGCTGCTGTCCCTGGGTGCAGCGGCAGCAGGCCTGCAGTCTTCATCCCTTTGTATCCCATGTTTCGCCTCCCTGATGCTCAGAGCCCGGGTGCTACGGCTGCCTCTCAGCCCCTCCTTATTGCGGGAGCACGTTTCCCTTATGATGGGGCTTTCCCAGCCTTCCATTCGGTGTCTCTCTGTTGATAGTTTCTGTAAGAGAAACCTGACTTTTTTGGTTCATAGCTTTGGCTTCTCTGTCATTCAGGAAACCTCATGTTAGCAGGCTTGGCTGCAACTGTTACCTAGCAATTGGGTACCAGATTCCCACTGATATTTATGCTTCTGGGTTTTTTTGTGCTATTTGTGCCTCATCCAGAGAACTCTTAGAAAACCCCACTTTTAAGCAAATACATCCATCATTGTGCAATATTTAGCTTTATGAATCAACTGAGTCCAAGCAATCTTTATGTCCAGTTCTCCCTTGCTATTACATCAAATTAAAGAGGTACTAGTAAATAAGAAATAAGCAAAGAATTTGCTAAGCTGCATGTGTAAGTACAGGGAGTATTTTAAGACAGAGCACTTTCTTTTCCCAACAGTAGCACAGTATCTCCCAGCCCCGCAGGAAGGCTGAGCCATCCCTTTGCTCACCACCTGGACAGGTAAATGCAAACGTAACAGAGGACCTGCAGAGAGACTGACTTTGTGCCATCTCCAGCCTGATGCCAATCGAAATCAGCCACCAGAAATATGTGCCGGAAGATCAAGGTCCAGATCCTGCTCCATGATAAATCTAAACCCTCTTTGGTTCAGTAGGGATATTCTGGATTTACCTACATGTAATTTAAAGCAGATTTTGGACCCTGCTCATGAGCATTATGCCTTTCCCTACAGGAAGGAAGATTGTTTCTGACCTTACTTAAACTAAGCAGCTTTAATCGTTCAGTATGGAAACACCAAGACTGGGCTGGGAGCTGGGGACACAGACATGGGAATCCTATAATCTTTGGTTAAGTTGTAATGAAATTGTCCAGGATGAGAAGGAAACAGATGGATTCTGATTAATTTCTCACAAGTGTAGACCTCAGCATCCGATGTAACATATGTGGTGAGCAAATGTCACTCATGCCTCCAAAGTGCAGAAAATATCACTATTGTCAGGATATATTCATTGGCATATTGGCTGCTGAACTCCCAAGGGTATGAGGATGCTGTGCATTACATTTAGTCCTGAATTAAATATTCAGAGGCAGAGATACCTAACCCTTTCCTGTATGCCTCACTGGTTATCACAGTTGAACTTAATGAATTGAAAGAGGGAGGGGAAGGGAGATTTTCCCCCTCCTTTGTCAATCGTTATTTACTGTGGAAGGAATATCAAGATGGCTTGATAATTCTGCTTTACAGAGTTCAGTCGACTAGCAATACAGCCTGAGTTAGAGAAAATAATGCAGCTTTGAGCTGTAAATGAGCAACTACACTACTTTGATCTCATACTGATAGAAATCAGAGCCCAGCTCTGTTTTTGTGGAGTTGTTCTGGGTTTTGTCACTTCTATAATCTATTTCATGTAATTGTATATTTAAAAAAAATGAACTTCATTTATTGATTGACACTATTTTGTTTAAGGCAGGTAAGATAAGAGGCCAGAGCTACTTGCTCTTGTCTCCATGTAGTCTTAGGAAGTGGAAGAAGCTACGCACCTGAGTAAAGTGAGGCCCCATCTGCACCGAGGAAAGATATTCATTACAGCTGACTTGTCCTGTTAGAATTACTGCCCCAGACTGTTTCTCAGAAAAGGATGTCGCTAAGATATCTATTAGAGTATTTCATCACCAAACGTGGGAAATGAATATTGAGCAGCGGGGCTCCTGTGTAGCTCAGGCTCTGTCCCTAGACATAGCTCCCCTCTTTCAGTCAATCGCTCTGCAAAATCAAGTGACATGTATGTTAGCGTCTTCTCTCCTAAAAATGAATTCCTCATTAGAAAAATGGGGAAAAAATAGGTATTTTGCTCTCTGCTTCACTCTATGTTGAAATTATATCTTTTTAACTTGTACATTTCCCTCTCCCCCTTTGGCAAACACCGCTCCAGCTCACATTACGGGCTGGTTTGTTTGTCTTAATGATCTCCTTTTTAATAAGTGAATGCACGTCGTCTTTTGGGGAAGCTGAATCACCTCAAAACGAGCTTTATTTCTGATTGAAGAAGATGTAGCTGATAGGGTTGGGGAAAGTTTGAGACATCCACATTAGCTCCTGTCATAAACTGGCTGAAGCATGCTCGCTCGCTCTTCCTCATGCAGCGTTTTGTTTTGTTCTAAACTGAAGATGCAGCAAATCTCAGTAATAGCTGGGACTATAATAAATGGCACCCATCTGCTGAAGGCATAACCTTCATTTTAATTAAGACCCACATTTTTGGAAAATTTGACCTGAGATTCTTCTTTCCCTTTTTTACCATTTAATGTTGCGACCTGTGTTGGCCTACAGGCTCCTCTCAGCTTGTGAAGCACAGCAGTATTTTGTTTGACTTCTTTGCTCATTAGAGACAACTTATAGTCTCTATGCTTAAACTGTTAAAAATTCTAATAAGCCAATCAGACTCTGTCTGATTCCTCAGGAAGCTGATACGCAACTGAGTGTTAGTTTTGCTGAAATTCCTGATTTTTTTTGCTGAAATTAGTTGTTTTCAACCTTTGGAATTTAATTATGTGCCGGAGAGGAGGTAACAACTTGTGCGTCTGCAAACTTCTTGAACAACACTGCTATTCTTTGTCAGCTGGAAACTTCTGTTCACTTTTTCTGTTTTTTCTACGGTTCCTGCCAACACATCACTTGTAGTTCCCTCCATGAAGCTGTTATCAGTGCCAATGAGACTAGGTTTGATCATTGCGTATTGCATCAAGACTGCACAAGGCAAAATCATGTAAATCCTCTGTTGATCTCCAAAATCACTGAACAAGATCAGACTGGCTCTTTTTTTCCTTGTTTTACCACATGGCACTGGAATTTCCTTGAAATGCACAGTCCCCTCCTTTGCCATCCTGGAGCCTAGAAGTTGTGTTGGGACTCCTTGGCCCGTAAGAGTGGTGACATTGCAAAGCTACATCAGGATTTTTTGACCCAGCTTGTCTTGTGTGAAAACCTCAGAGGCTTATGATGCCGTGGTTTGCTGAATGAACCTACCTGCTGCTTTGCTTGGCAGAGGTTTTGTAGATAACCAGGAAAGCCTGAAGCTGCAAGAAGAGGTGAAGCCAAGGAGAGAGGTGGGAGATGGATTCACAGGGAAGATAAAATGGTGGGTGTGGAGATTTGTAGTAATTAATTGCAACGCTACAGAGAAAAGGAATATACAACCAATACAGAAATAGCTTGTGGCTAAAAATAGTTCTCTAAATCAGATATCTGAGAATATACTCAGTCATGTGAAGCCATTTTCAAGGTGCGGCATGATGAGAACGGGACCTGAGTGCACGTTGCCTTTGTCTCTTCAGCTGAGGCATCGCACATGAAAGTCCCAGTTGCTGCTTCCTGTGTACAGAAAACCAGTATAGATATTAAATTGGGGCATAATGATGGATGAAACTGTGGGATGTGTCTTGATTATCCCAGGTTTCTAATGTATAATTGAATTATTTTGGTAAGTATATTTCAAGCCCTTTGATTTCTGGCCTCTGTTTTTAATTACTCAGCCCCCTCTTGCCCTTGTGCATTATTATGCTACTCATTAGCATTCAGTGAGACTACAGAAGTTTGACTTCTGAATAAAGTAGCGTACAAAAGAGAAGGGATGCTTTTTATCTTACCACTTAATAATTTAAATGGAACCTTTTTCTTTAATCAATGTTTAATAGTACAATTGTTGTTTATTTAAACTGCACATTGCCTAATTTTGCAAACAAAAGAGAGGAAGGATAAACACGTTTAGAAATAATGAGCTTTGTAACCATTGTAATCTTCAGAAGATTTAAAATATCTACAGCACCTACAATGTCGGTTCATCTCAACAAGACAGTAACACGGGCCTGGAATATATCTGTATCATTTATGCAGTGTTAAGTAGTACAAGCCTATTTTTTATTTGAGGGAAGCAGAAAACCTTGCTAATTGCAAAACTGAAAGCTACTCAGCAGCGTTAATATTGTTGGCATGACCGCCAGCTGTGATGATTAGGATGTGTGACAGAGGGAGAGATAATTTGATCACAGGCCTGGGGACTAGAAGCTCCTGTGTCCTGCTCTTTCCCAGTACACCTTCGAAGGCAAGGAAAATACAAGGGGAGATTTAGTTCAGTCCCACAATGCCCGCACTTTCTTGGGGGTTCCTGCAGGGCACAGCAGATGCCAGAAATAGGTGTGTAACACCAGGTTGCAGGAGCTCAAACCTAGGCATTAAATTGTCAAAGCAAATAGCTTTTTAGGGGGTTAGTAATCAGGTGTGGAGGCACTGCATGTATGATGCTTGTTCCGTGTCATCAGCAAAATGTGGCTTTGGATGCGACTCGGTCACTGTGGGCCAGCAACTGGGAGCCTGAGCCATGGCAAGGTCAGGGGGACCCACAGAACCCGACATAAAAGAGGTGGACTAAAGCATCCGTCCCTCTGCTTGGCTTCCTCATCTGTAAAACAGGAATTGATCAGGGATATCTCGAGGATTTAGAGATATCTGGAGACCGCTTTGGAGGCATTAAAACCAGCGAGCATAATATCTGCATTTCAAAGTACTCTTTGGACATCACTTAATTCATTTTGACAGCAACCCCGTGCAAGAAATGTGGCTGTCTCCATTGTCTGGATGGGAAAACTGAGTCTAAGAGACGGGCTGGAGACAGAGGTGGTTGGGGAGGGAAAGGTGAGTGCAGGATAGCACCAGGTCAGAGAGAGCTGTGAACTCCTGTCTCCCATGGCTCAGCAGCCCGCTTGTAAGAGCACCCACAGCAGGCGAACTGCTCTATCCACGCGTTCCGGGGAGTGTTGAGCCTACGTAATCCCTGTCTGATGTCCTGGCTAGCCTGCTTTCAACAAATTCTTCCCCAGGCAGCAAGACCAGACCTTTTTCCTCCTGATTTGTGTCTCCTGTCCTCTAAATCTTCCCCTTTCCCACCAGTACATCCAGTTCTCTCCCTTTTCCTCAGCTCTGCTTCTCACAATCCTTTGTGCAACCTTGGAGCTCCTTCCCCTCTCTGCCTTTTCTCTGTCCCCTTTTCTAGGCTCTCTAGAGGTCTGGAGGGGTGTTAAGTGTCAGGAGCAGCAGGCAAGAAGCTGGTAGCTCCACATGTAAGGAAGGAGATGGAGAAATGTGATCTGATGCTGTGGGCTTGTTCCCTCCTATTTTGACTGTATTGTAGCTCCTGTTGATTAAAAGAGCGCAGCTGAGTTATGCTAACATGAGATGAGGGAGAGCTAAGGCTGGGGGTTGGGACCCTTTCTTTCCAGCTAAATGAATTTATCCAAGACGTGAGAGTCTGCTACTGTATTATTAATTTACAATGAACTGTGGTGTGAAAGCTACCAAGATTTTTACTGTTTTTTTCACATGTGCACTAGAAAAGTTGCACATGGACAACTTGAGAGGCAATGTGCAATTCCACATCAGTTGCTGATGAGTGATCTCCTGTGATAAAAGTATCCCACCCCATTCCACAAGGCATATTTTCAGTGGTTCTTCCAATTCAAGGAATGTTTGTCCAGGATGATGATGATTTGTATCACAACAGCATTTAGGGAATGTAGCCAAGATCAGCCTACCATTGCACTGAGCTCTACGGTCACTTACGGTGAGACAGTGCCCTCTCTCACAGAAATGGGACAAATATCTATAGATATTTAAATGCCTGACTCCCACTGAAGCACATATTTGGACATCACCGTTTAAGCAGGCACCAGCGCTTACAGGAGAAACTGAGGGTGTTAAGTGAGGTGACAAAGGTTGTACGGGAAGTCAGTGGCAGAGCAAGAAGCAGACTCCTTTCCCAGTGGCTGCTGGAAAGCCTGTCGAAGTGACCCTGGCTTTGTAGCCAGTGAAACACCATCTTTCACTTTTTCCATTTAAACTATTTCTGAAGGCGATGATTTATTGATAACGCATAGGACTGCAGAGTACGGGGCAGCAGCGATCAGACATGTGGTAAGAAGCGAAGAGAGGCCGTGGCTCTGACCCTCTGCACCCTTCTCAAGTTGCGGCTGTCTCCAGAAGATGCTGAGAACTCCAGCCCGCAGAAACGTCTCCTTTCTCTCCCCTCAGACTGAGCAGCGACCACTCGGATGCTGAAATAAGGTCAGGGCTCTGCTAGGCAGTTAAAAGCCCGGGCTGAGCCGGGCGTGCAGCTCTGTCTCCGGAAGGCAGCGCGATCTTCCCCCGCAGCATCCTCGCCGCCCGGAGCGGAGGGAGGAGAGGGCACTTCTCCCAAACCAGCTTAACGTGAGCGGTGGAGTCAGGTACCGGAGGGGGGGGGAGTGAAGGGAGGGAGCGGGGAGCCCCGCGGAGGTGGGCGAGAGAGCAGAGCCGTAACACCGTGCTTCCTCCCCCCCCTCGTCTCCGAAGAGGAGGAGTGGGAGGGGAGCTCCAAAGCCACTTCGGGCGATGCGCCGCTACGTGCGGGAGTCCGTGCGGAGCATCCTCCCGGCAGCCTTGAACGCCGGGGTGCGCTCCCCGCTCTCCCGTGGATGATTCCCACCCTCCTCCTTCCCCGCACGCCTGCCCCTGTCTCCGCCGCTTTTCGGAGCAGCCTCTCCTCGGACGAGACGGAGGCCAGGTAAAGCGGGACCCGGGGAAACGGAGCTGGGACCGGGGGGTGAGGGATCGGGCTGCCCAGCCGGGGATCCCCGCCGGCTGCCCGGCATCGGTGCTCGGCGCTGCGCGTCCCGGCCGGGCTGGAGGTGGGGGGGGGGGGAGGCAGCTGGGCTGGGAGAAGCGTGGCTTAATCCGCGATGTAACTTGTATTTAAGAGCGCAATTATCAGGAGCGCCGGTGGGTTAGAGTGACTGATCTCTGCCCGAAGTGGCCAGCTGGGTCTGGCGGGTTGCTCCGGCCGGGAGGCAGCGGGCAGAGCACCCCCCTCTACCCCCCAAATTGCCGGCAAGTGTCTGGGATATTTTTGCTTTGAAGTAGGTCTTCAGCGAAACCCTGCGGGCTGGGTAAGCTCTGGCCTTGGGAGCATGAGTGCCGGTCAGTAATGCTTCAAGTGTTTGAGTTAAATGTATCTATGCACTAGTGTGTGTGTGTGTGTGTAATTCATTTACTGCTACAGTTATTCTAGCGATGAGGGTGTCACTAGCAAACAGACGAGCTTGCTTTGTAGGTATCGCTCTTACTTTTTCATTTTTTTCCTTTTTAAAAATGTTTTTAATTTCAGGTACCAGTTTTATAGCTCCTGAGATACTTCTATTTCCCAAATCTGTTGGTTTCTTGCCACTGGCACTTTTACCTTTTTGAGTGGCAGATCTTGAAGATTTACTTTCTTTAAAATAGAGCTATAACAATACCCACTCCTTCCAGTGAGGCATGTGTTATTTCCTGACCCCACCAACTTCACTTTGACCAAAAAAAGCTGAAATAATCACTTAAGAGATGCGACTTTCCCTCTTTCAACAAGTTGTTTTATTCTCTGCTCCAGTAATTTCCTCTAAGACTCGCGTTCATTGTCGTTATGTAGATGATGTGGTGATATGCGTGATGTTAAACCTGCAGTCACTGGGGATTAATGCATGGGCATGACATCATCGACAGCCAATGAGGTGGTGGTTTTGGACACGTACTGACCCAAACTGTCTTCCAAACTGATGTGGTGATCCTGCCGTGCTCCCAAGGATAACGCAAGTTTGGACAAATAGGGAGGTTTCCTAGCACGGTTTCGTTGTCTTTCTCAGTCTTGCGTCCTCCTCCGAGATGGGCATGGTTCATTAAATAGCCACATGCATGCGGTCAGTCTGGCTGATCAAAGGTTTCACTTCTTGGGAAGAGATTATTGAAAATGGACATATTAGTTCCCTGGTATAGAGAGAGATGATGTGACTGAGCTGGTTGCTGGCAGAATATAAACAGCCAAAGAGTTCTCAGCCCTTGTGGCAGGAAAGCTGCCTGAACATCGTGTTTTAGCACACAGTGGGTTTACCTGTAGTAAATTGCCTCCTTTGCCTTATTGCTTGGAGTAGAGCTGCTCACGTGGAGGTAGGCACAGACTCCGTGTCGGGGGAGTGAGGAGGGAAACTGTGCAGCCAGGTGGATGGATGCTGCCGGAGCTGGTGAGGCACGAAAGCGCGTGTTCCCCCGCTGCGCTAATGGCTCCTGCTGTGCTCTTGCCTTCACCCCAGGACCTCGGTGCGCCCGCACTGCCAAGGTCTAGCAGGTTTGAAGCCCTTGGCCTCAGTTCCCATTATATTGCTGTAGGGTTACTCAAAAACTCAGCTGTCTTGGGTAGTTTTTGCAGAATCACAACAGATGTTGCCAAGCACGGTCTGGCTCCTGAAATGTGCATTTCTGAGTTCAGGCTGCCTCTTCTGTCTAATGTTTCCTTAACCTTCATCGTTTTGCAGCAGACTCATTCAAGTCCCCTGCAGGTCAGTCGGGGGCTTCCCTGCAGGCTGTGTGAGACCCTTTGTGTCACTATCACAAATATTTGCACACAAATCACTTATATTAGCTTAAATACTTTCTCTTTGCTAGAGTTCTTAGTGTTGAATGTAAATTGTTGGATCCAGAGTTCATCCCTGAAGTCTTTTAATATTTTTGTTTGTAATTTATATGTACGTACACACATGTGCTCCCTTAGCAGTACCATTGCATTGATAGACATTTACACTGAGGGAACCACATAGAATATTAGCAGTACAAAAACTGACATTCCTCAGAGGTGTGTATGATTCTTACGCCTTCGTTGCCAATAAGACGTGACAGGACACATCTAATGAATTACCTTTAAATTAGAAAGCAGTAAACAAGCCATTATTGGATTAGAGGAATATTAAAATTAGAAGAACGTTACCGTCTTTTGATATCCTGTGGCACATTTTTACTAGCTAGGAAATGACACAGGTTACTGCAGAGAGAGAGGGTCTCTAGAGAACTGTAATGATTTTCATCTGTGTGAAATAGATTTTTTTTTTAATGCTATTACTTACTACCTTATGTTTAGATGATGCTGTAGCAGATTTCTTTTTTTTTTTTTTGTTTTTCCTTCTAGTTTCACATTGATGTTTGCTATCATTTTTCTAAGTGACTTCAGTGCTTGTGGAAGGTACAGGTTTGATGTACTCCAATAGCTAAAAGCTCCTAATTATTGAAGAAAAGCACAGGCAAAATAATACAAGAGGCTTGGTGATAGATTGCAGTCCAATACTGAAGAGCTTTCTGCCTTGCCAGGGTGCAGAGATAGTCTGGGTCCATGCCACTTATTCTATGGCCTCTTTCCTTGGCTGCCTAGAAAGGCTGCTCTGGTTCTGGTAATTCTGGAATATGATTTAAATTGCATAAAAAGATTCCTATTGACTTCACTGAGGTTTATGTAAATTCCTAAGAACTAGATTAAATCCACCAGTTCTCCTGGTTATACATTTCACTGTGCAGGCGCTACCTGGTATTGCCTTCCAGATGTGACTGCTCTAGTTTAGATCTGAATTGGCAACCGGTTGGTGGTTCTTGTGTGGAGCAGCTCCTGATCTCCCCATGCCAATCCTTTATTAATCTAAGGCCAACACCTGCTGTCCTCTCTCAGGCAAGCTGCCCAATTAAGGACTGGGCTTTGAGTGAAAAGGGCAGAATTTGGCCAGTACTCCTCTAGCGTTAGAAAAAAATGTACATTTAAGAGGTAAACAGTAAAATATTTGATGGAAAGTAGTTAATTCTCAGGCTCATGTAAAATAAAGTTTCTTATGAAATCTTGAAATTGCTGCACTCTTGCAATGCCACCTAACTCTGTTGGCCAATGAAAAATTAAGCTCTTAATCTAGAATTAAACTTGGATTTGTGGGTGCAAAAAACTGTTTTGTTTGTAATATCAATCTTTAGTAACACTCTTAGACAAATCTTTTATTCTTTTTTAACTCACTGTCAATATGAATATGGAGCAATAAGATACCTTGGAGTGCTAAGCCTTATTCCAGTCTCCCGAGGAAAGTCTTAAGTATGCTGTTTTGTCCTGGATTTTGGAAGCATATTCAGAATAAAGAGCTCTCCTATATATATACTTTTCATTCAAGATATTGGATTTCCTTGTCTCACTCTCACAGTTTATGGCCCTGGGACTCCTTGCCCCCTCTCAAGGTCTAGTAGGAGAACTCCCTCAGCATCTCTTTTTCCCTTTGAAAAATTTGAAAACCATCATGCAAGCGGTTGTTTTGAAGCCAGTGCCAACCCTGCAGATCAGAAGATCACAGCACACTTTCACCTGAGGTTAGGCAGTGCGATGTGAGCTGCTTTGCAGTGGCAAAGCATCCTGAATACTTGCAAGCTATGGGGATTTCTGCTGGTCTGTGTCACTGAAGCCTCTTTGCTATTCTAAAGAGGCTTATGAGGAGGAACAAAGGACTGCGGATTTCACCAATTTTGCTTTATTTTTTTTTTTCCCAGCAATTATTTTGGAAAAGCTGTGAGCTGAAAGGCTGATTTTCTTGGACTTGGTACAACTGCCAGAGTAAAGCTTAAACGAAGGAAAGTAGTATCAGGTATCTCAGTGACTCAAAAGGTGACCTGTTGTTTTTATTGCCCCTTCTGTTGTGTTTCAATTTCGGTTACACTTTACAGGGAACATCTATGGAATAACAACTCTGGTGGGGTCAGGCCTTCCTCCTCAGAGGATACTTCCCTCTGCACAGCATCAGTACAAGTTTTCTCTCTCCTTCCTTTAAAATAACAGTTGTGTTACGAGTGCTGCGAGTTATAACAAGCAAGGATAAATGTATTAAGGAGCAGCAATCCCAGACGCAGTGTTACATGATGGTAAAGGTCTGGTTAAAGAACTTAGTCCCCAACCCTTGATGCAGAGCTCTTGCCCCTTTCTGTTCTCCAACCAGCTACTTGCAGAGGACGACTCAGTCATGCGTTACATCCTTCTGAACTGAAGGACACAGTATAACTGGAGTTAGCCCGGACTTGCTGGTTCTGGAAGCAGCTAACCCCTTAAAAGGAGAGAGCAGAACTGTGATTCTTTAGCTCTTAAAGCATTTGTAGGCTTTTTTCCTAGCCTGCAAGAAACTGCTAACTAAACCAGAAACATTTGAATAATGACTGAACACGGATAAACCAGTTAGCACGAGTTCTTTTAGCTTTTTAAAACAAATTGCAAATCTCAGGTTCATATTTGCATAATTCAGGTTATTAATTCATGTGTTTGCATTTTCTAAACTGTGTGTCAATTCCCATTTGGTGCAAGTTTCAGAGTGTTAATCTCAGTGTAAAGGGGAAAAGGAGAAAATTTAGTTGTTGTAGGCAGCAGTGAATGGTTAGTGATTTTCCTTTTCAAGAAAATTAAACGAGCTTCTTTTTTTTTATGAGTCCTTTCAGTATCACCTCAGGTGTTCAGTGAGAAATTTGGAAATTCTTAATTGATAGGGTACCCAGTCTTTCATATGTGCATCTCTGGGACTTATATATATTGCAAGTTAATAAAGCTTCCAGCATACATTCTGTGCATGTGTAATTAAGGAGTGACTATACTTTGATGTCATTTGCTGTGTTATCTAGATTCCAGTTGTGGGGACGATGGTATTTCATGTTGTCATATACAAGCGGGAACATCCCTGCATGAGTGAATCTGTTTGAAGGACCAGGCTGTGGCTGTTTTAGTCTAGAGAACATAGTTACCCTCGGATTTCTCTGCTGCTTCCATTATTCAATGAGAATTATGTATGTTTATGATAGTCTGATCAGCAAATAGAAGTGCATTGCAGATGTAGATATATTGTGAAGTACAGCGGTTTACATTAATAGGAAGGATTTATCTTGTTGCAGTATTGAATTTATGATGCTAAGCTGTGATATTTTCCTGTTTCAAAATGTTATATTGCAGTGAGCTGATACCAGGGTGATAAAATAAATGTTTCTTTTTTAATTTAAGCCACTGTAACATGCTAATAATTTTGGAGACAGGAAGAGAAATGCCTTATTTCAGAAATGAATATAATGCGTCTGTATTACGATTTCCTAGCAAAATTTATTTAACTTAGACTCCTAAATGAAACTTGTTGTTTTGTTTAAATTATTAAACAGATGTGGTTGAGGTCTTTAACGGAAGTATGCTTTTGGACACAAGCCATGGGGTTAATATGCCCTGCTTAAATTAGTCTTTGGGACTTTTTGTTCCCTATAATTCTGAAAAGGAAATAAAGAAGCTATAGTTACTGGTGATGGTCCCTTCACTGGACATTCAGGCAGCCCACACCTCTTGCTGGTTTTCTTCCAGTTTCCTGGCAAATACTCAGCAGATAGGGTTACTAGGAAGGAAGCAGGGGTCATCTCTTCTCCATTGCTGTTATCTCCTCTTCTGGCCATTGCCAGGGACTGTGGCAATGCCAGGGCTGTATTCAGGATCTCCGTTTGCCCTGTTCCTAGAAAATGTGGCAGACTGTGAAGGAAATCTTCATGATGCCCCACAGCTCTCTTCCACTGCCACCTGCACACTACGTACATCAGCTCCTGGGGGGAACCAGGTGAGCCTTCCCCCGTACTGCTCAGATACGCTCCCTGGATTTTGCCTTGTCGAGCACACAGGGAAAGGGATTCTCGTCAGCCACACTTGTACAGCTGAGAAGAGAGAAGGCTGTTGTGGCTGGTCTGCTCCGAAACCAAGCTCTGGGTCCACAGCACTGCTTCCTCCCCAAGGAAAACAGGGATGCAGTAAGCCAGTGAATTTAATGTTGGTCAGCTGGCATTGTTGTTACGAGGCTAAACCTTTTCCTCTTTGTATACATGCAGCTGTGCCTCACTCCATGAGTGTTCTATGGATTTCACTGGAATTGGCCCAGCATGAATACAGGTAGCTGTAAAAGACTGATCCTAACTGTCTGGTGGGCTCCTGTTGACTGCATTACTATTTGTACTGAGCACTGTCAGTTTAATGACTGTGAAGCACCACGGTTAGAAGTCAAGTGCTATAAAATTTTCCCCAAACACACATCTACAGCAGTGAGTGGACTTGCACATAAAATAGGCCATTGAATCTGAAAAAAGGATTAGTAATTTTGTGGAATATAGAAAGATTGTTGTAGTTGTGTATTCCTGTTACATTACTCAGTTAAACAGTGTCTCTGAACCTTTGAGTTAATATCCATTATTTGGAAGAATATCAGAGAGTATTTGACATTGGCTTGTTTAGCTGAAAGGTACTGGAGTAACAGTTTAACTATGGAAATACTTACCAGTTATACGGTGTATAGGCTTAACCAGGGCTGAAGGGGGAAAAAGGAAAATAATTATTTTAGTACTAAATTATCCCCATATTTTTGGTGTGCTGCTAAAATGATTCATTCTGCTTTTGTTTAATGAAAGATCTGTTTCAGTTCAGGGACCATTAAAAGAACAAAATTTTATTAGAAAAAGTTACTTTTAAAAACCTGCACTGATTCCCTTAATTTAAGAAAGTACTGGTTAAAAAGGATTCCCCTCCTTTTCTACATCAAATTGACATGGAGGGATGGATCTGAGGTGAAGCGGGGCAATTTCTGGCAGAATTAGTGTAACCTTCCACCTCAGAAATGAATAGGTTCATTTGGTTAGGTAAGTGTTAGAAATTAATTGGTATTGAGCTTATCCACATATTAATAGCATTTCACTCCAGAACATTTCCTTCCGGTAGATGTTTCTAATGTATTTTTGTGATATATATTTTGGTTTAACAATAGAATAGACATGGAAGCCCTAAGCCTTTAAGAATAATTACTGCTTATAACTCTGAAAAAGGTGCAGCAACTTTAAATACAATTACTTACTCTGCCAATGTGCATCATTCACTTACGACACGCTTCAGGTTATGCTTGCTCTCTACTTGCACCCCAGACTGAGATGAGTTGTGTTGTCGAGTAGATGTATGGGTAGCTGCATTCACTCAGCTTCTTTGCAGCTGTAGGAATGAGAAGGAAAACAGATATTTTCAGCAAAACTCTTGTTTTTTTGCATGTGTTTGTTACACATTCTTCTTCTTGAACAGAATCTTCAGTAATGAGTAAACTATTACTGTTAAATCTTGCTTGGAAATGTAGTGGAGACTGGCAGCTATTTGTAATTAGCATATTTGGAATATATATAATTGTATTATGGCTGAAAACTTGATACACCTTCCATGTTTTCCTTGTCTAAGAGGAAAAATAAAGACTGAATAAAGCCAAACTGGTCTTGTTTTAAATGCTTTTTTCTGCAGAAGTAACATCTTCTCTTACAGTTAATGAGCATTGTTGTCTTTTGTTTAAATTCTTTGTTACAGAGGCTTAGAGCAAGAGGGCTTTCATAATAAAAAGGCCGCCTTCTCTGGAATGTCTGTCTGATAATAGTCTGTAAGATTTAAGAATAATACTGTAAAATAATTGGCTGTCAAATGAATAATTGTGTATAACTAATTGGAGGGCAAATGGAAAATCTGTATCCTCCAAACATAGTGTGTCTCTTTATATATCCAAACACTTTTTCCTTCTATTTTTCCACCCTCAAGACAAAAATAATATCAAATCTCATTCAGGTTGTACTTAAATATGACCAAACTGATAATTACATTATTATAGAGAAGGGCAGGATAGCTGGAGGATATGTACAAGGTGCACTAGTACCGCAAATAGAAGCTGATTTACTTATTGATAGTAGAGACACGTTTTAGTCACTTTATAGAATTAACAATTGATCAGCTTGTTAGGTTCTAGTTCTTCATAAGCACAGCATGTTTATTCATTATTGTCATTACATGGTGCAAGCAGCTGAGGTCATGATTAGCAAGGCAAAATCTAAAAATATTTAAACTTGCTTAAATACAACTTTTGCAACAGGCAGTTTTTGAGCAATGCACTGATTCCCACTTTTTCTGAAATAAATATAACTTATACCTGCCTGGTTAATTTGCATTTCATTTATGTTTTTCAGAACCATCAGACCTATTTGTTTTCCAAATGCCAGTGATTCAGGCTTGTAAAAGTGTAATAAGATGGGCAACATAGAAGCATTACTTTCAAATTGCCTTGGTCACTGTAAATATATATCGATATATAGTATTGCAACTGATAAACTAAACACGCTGCTGGAGGAGAATGGAAAGATGTTATTCCAATAAATATATTCATGATTGTTTGTTACTAAGCGTAAGTTATATTTTCTAAATCAGCATTGACTTAAGCTTGAGCAAACTCGATAGCAAAAATTCCCACAGAGGCTTCTCCTGCTACATATGACTAATATATTAAAGAAGATAAATAGTCATTTTTAAAATTTATTACACGGTAGGACTGAACACAAGAGGAAACCATTTTACAAATCTGAAAGTTAAGGTCACCCTGAGAAGAAAAGGACACTTAAGATGACTAGAAAAAGTCTGCTTCCTCAAGAAATTGAGATTCAAAGTTTATTCTTTTCTCAGTGTCTTTTATAAAGCTTTAGAATCCCAAGTGTAAAACCAGAGTCTGTTTTGATGTGCAAATATTTCAAAACTGTATAGTGGATAGGCATTTAGACACTCACATCTAACCAGTGCTACAGATTAACTTCCAGTCTCTTAATTCATTATGGACTATGAAGCTTTTTGATAGCATTTTTATAACATAATTCACTATTAGGGATGAACTCTCTAAAATATTTCATTGAACTCTTCTAATAGTTTTTAATTGTTTTCTCCCTTTTCCTTTTCTATTTGTAAGCTCTTTTTAAAAGAATCCATTATGTATATTTTAGTCATACTCAACACCATTAAGCTTTTGGTTCATAATTCAGACTTCTAGGAGTATGAAAATGTGCTCAATAGCATTTTCTTAGGGCTTGTTAATAAAGTTAATGAATTATTTTTCTATTAGGCTGTCTTATCTTAGCTAATACTGCTCGCTTGTTTGCGCTGTAGCAAATCAGGACAACATTGATTTTCTTTAAGAGATGAATAATGAAAGATCTACATTCTTAAATATGTAGATAAAGATAAGTGACTTAATTAAAAAATTATCAGTGGAAGTAGTAAGATGAATTAGCTGGTTTAATTTGTTGTATATGTCAATATTCTGTAACATAACCTGGAGTATTACATAAAATCCAGTTATGATATCCTTTTCTTTAATTTCCAGTGTGATTACATAGTGCCTTCAGTTGCTTATTCATTTGAAAGTTGCTCATCTATTGGGAATGTTAAATTCTTGGAACTGTCTGCCCCAACTTCAGCTTACGTAGGCCTTGACTCTTCAGATGTTTAATGTCCGGTGCAATGCAGCCTGATGAAAATAGTCCCACTCTGATCAATAGTAATGTTTACAGGCTTTGTCTTCGGTGGTGGAAGTCAAGTTACGAGCCTGATTGTTTTTCCAGTGACTGGCAAATTCTGCTCTTTGATCACATGTGCTATGAATATCAGAGCTGGCAAAATTCCAGGCTAAATTGCTTGCTGGTTTTTTGACTAGCTTTACAAATTATACATGAGGAAAAAAGGACATCTTAGAGCCTCTGTCTTTCATCCAATGTTCCTTTTGATATCCTGTAGATCTCGTCAGGGCACACAGTATAGAGGAGGAGCTGCTCTATTAAGACATGGTAGTTGATCTTATTAAAGGAGGAGATAAACAGCCTTCTGCTGGAAGGTCTGCTCTGTGTCACAAACTCTTTGGGTTTTTTTTTGGTCTCACGTAATAGAGCAAGCACCCACACAAGTTCCACTTGTGGAGTCCCTGGTGGGAATAATTATGTGTATAGTACTGTGACTTGAATAAGACTTTCACGATTCTCATGCTTAAATTCTAAGTGACTCCCAAGTCATGCTGGTTTTCAGGCTTGAAGATCCTGTTTTTCAGAATATATTTTCTCAAAACTCTGTGCAGCTACAAATACATCGTCTGACAAGCATGGCTGAGCTTCTGCTTCAGGTCCTTGGGTCACTGCCTTTCTGTTGCAAATGCATTGTCCAACGGTTGTTTTGAAGGTTAGCTATTCCTATCTTTTCTAGACATCTCCATTAGCTTTCTAGGTTAAGACAACAGCTGGTTCACGAAGATTTTCAGATTTTGCCTTCTGCCAATGCTAGACTCATGGCTGTCCTGTTTGCAGGAATTCAGTTGGGTGATGAGAAAGAGCGGTATGTTGTAGGTAGGCCATACTTAAAATGGGAAGGGATTGGAGATGCTTCAAAAAATCTCTGGGTAAGGAATTGGTTGGTAGATAGGACATGAGCTGAGAAGTCTGTTAGGATGTCTCTATAGAGCTTCCATGGGATGGTTTGACAACACAGTGTGTGATTTGGGCAGACAAATTTTACTCCTGGAGATTCTTCCCAGCAACGCCTTGCCAAACTGTGAAGCATTGAGGAGGATAGACTGGTGCTTCAGGCTTTACTTTGTTTTATCTTGTTTTATTCATTTTGTCTTGCTTCAGCCTTTGATTAAACATAATACTTGTGTCAGTGAAATGAGTAGCAAACACCTGCCACATTATGGATTGTGCTATGTTAGGAGTAACGAATGGGAGCCAGTGTTTCTCATTCAGAAGAGAAAGACTGCCAGAATCAAAGATGTAAATAAGAGCCAAGGAAAATTAACTGCAAACCTGTCAAGTCTGGTCTGTCTTTATTTTTATTACATGGTGCTCAGCAGATCGTTCTTAGAGATGTTTAAAAAAAAATAAATCCTGCTCCTTGTGTGAATTCAGCTGAAACTTACCCAGTCATAGCGGAGATACTGTTATCGGTCTTCTGTACCAAGGGATCAACTTCTGGATTTTTGCTTTCACTCTGAAATGTTTTTGCTCAACACTGTATAACATACAGAGAGACAGGACATGGCTGTGGTTCTGTGCTTTGGGACATGTGTCTCAGGAGACAGGTGGGCCAGAGGTCTCTGATGGATGAAAGCTCCAAGGGAGCCCAGATAACCTACAGCTGTGTCTAGACTGTTGCAATGGAGCTTAAGCCAGGCTTGAGCATGGTATTCAGAGAGCTCTGCTAACTTAGCATAGATCCAAGCACAGGGCAACAATGACAGCCTGCTATCTCCTCAGTGCAGCACTTATGCTTCTAGCCTGAATGCTGACAAATAACAGGTGGGTCTTGGCTCTTCGTGCGACAGCCAGCCTGCTCTTGATCTCTCCCTGCACTTCTGGGTCTCTGTTGGAAGAGGACACACTGTCGTTGACTGATCAATTTGACCCTAAATCCTCCTGAGTGGAGAACAGGAAGATTCCGAAAGCAATACTTCCCAGTTAGGGTGACTATCATAGGAATATTCCATTATTAAATTAGAAATTTTTCATATTTTTGAAGACCAGATGTTGAGACCTTCAGGTTAGAAAGGCAATAGATTATTTATGCAATACTGCTGTTCTCAGGTAATAAGTTGGATGGTGCTATCATAAGGAGAGAAATAATTGGGAATTCTTGTACACTTGAGTAGTCAAATTAAAAAGGACAAAATCATGGTTTAAGAAACCATCTTTGGCTGGAGTGCAAAAATAACTTAAAATGATAAACCACACCCTAGACTGGCCACTTATTCTGTTTTACGCAGTAGTGTCAGTATACCAAGCGAGTTATGCTGTCTTTCTGACATACAGATGCTATAAAACACTTCATGCTCACAAATGCCTCCTCAAAATCGTACAATCTGAATGAAGCTGAACAGACAAATACCCAAGTATTTATTCTATTGGCTCAAAGCCATCATCTTAGAAAAAGAAAAATGACCAGAAGGGTAAAATAAGGATGCTTGCACTCTCTCAAAAAAATCTCCTTTGGATGCTTACCAAACAGTATCTGTTAGCAGAGAAGGGAATTTTAACCATTTTCTGTGAATTTTAGGGGAGGATAGAGGTGGGCAGGACTTCATCCCTGGTTGAAAAACGAAGTATTAGACTAAATGGGCAGTAAATAGCTATGTGAACACAAGTGGGGTTTGCCTGAAACGGTGCAAGACACAGCTCTAAATTAAAAGTCTGTATCTTTCTTTTTGGATGCAGTAGTACCCTCTGGCGAGTGAAGGTTCGGTTACCTGCAGCCTCTCTTGCTAATCTTAGCCAAAACGGTTGTCATTTGCGAGAAAGGGGTTTCGCTTGGAGAGGGGAAAATATAAATCCAGTAAGTGATTTTTCCATATCCCCCCTTTTTTTTTTCCTTAATTAGTGTTGCTGTTTTGCATTTAATTAGTGACCAGTATTAAAGTAAAAGGCTTAACAAATTCCTGCTGTGGTCCCTGAGATGTAGCACGTTTTTAATAACAGCAGTTTTTAATCTAAACCAGTCCTGTGACTGTCTTTGCTAATGGCCTTCTTTCAGTTTGCGTGGCTGTCTTGCCTATTGCCAGGCTATGGGAATGCTTTGTGCAATAACCCTAGAATTTGAATCAATGATGCAACCACTCCATAGGCCTCTTTAAAAATGTATCTCACAGTGCAGGAAACTCAGATGGGAACAGTTAAAGTGAGAGAGTTTCACTTTTGTGTTCCAGTTCATCAATCTTTAAAGAGACACTAGTAGGTCAAATGGGTCTAACTGATCGATTTACAAGAAGAATTCCTTTTAAAAGTGAATCACAATTCATCTCCAATGGGCAATTGAAAAAATAATAAAAAAAAAAATGCAGCCACTGGGGTGCTGGTGGGGGAGTACTTAATTAGCTCAGACCCTCACACACTCTTTAGTTAGTCGTCCCTTAGAATCCATAATCCAGTCTGATCTGTTTTTTTACAGCCCATTACATTTTTGTTCAGTTAGCTCTTACTGGATCTGAGTACTTGTATTTGACTAATGCCTACCATCAAGAAGGGCATCCCTTCTTGGCTTTGAGGACAGGTTCCCTGCAATGTGATAACAACAAAGCATGTCTCTGTCTCCCAGTCTTACCAAAAAGGCTGCTTGCTACTTAACCGCACCTTCAGAGCACACACAGGACATTGCCTGGTCACCACCCCAAAAGGCAAATACCTGTTGAACAGCAGTTCAACAACAGCACAACAGAACAACAGCAGTTGTCTCAGGATCTAGCGAAGTGCTTATGATTGATCTTGTTTTCCTGTAAAGATGACTGCATCTGAGTTACAACCAGCGTACTAGTAAAGGTGTATGTGGTAATAGGGTGGAAGTAAATGTGGCATGTTGAGGGTGTATTTTCATGGGATTATTGGTGGGGAAAACTTCTGGAAACTTGTATGTGAGATGAAGGGTCTCTGTTTAGTTGTCTATCTGAAATCACAGAAAGGCTGTATCTGCTGAGACATTTCATACATGCTTTTAATTCTAATATGATTAAAAAATTTGGAGATTGCTCTCTTGTAGTTACGTTCGAGTACTGTTTCCCCCAGGACAGTATTCACAGTTCATTTACTCAAGAAAGGAAAAATGTGTATTGTGGGGATCTGAAAGACAAGATTCTGTGAATAGTCAGAGATCAGAGAAATGGAAGACTCCTGCAATCTGTTTCTTTAAAAAAAAAATAAAATCACCACAAGTAGCTGAGTGTCCACCCAAGGTGGTTGAAAATATTGGTTCTTATTCAGATGCCAATATCCATAGCATCACACAAGCTCAGGAAGCACCATCCACAGAAAGAGAAATGTCGGTTGTTTTCTTTAGCTCTGCCATTGTAAGCACGAGTGCAGACAAATTGTATCTGGAGAAGGTGAGGGGAAACAACTGCCAATGTGGGACTAAACCTGGAGGCTGTGGTAAAAGGACAGTGGTCTAGAAAACAGAAGGTAGAGAAAATCTGCAGAGGGAGATTTGGAAGGGGAAGAGCAGGGCAGTGCTGGCTGTGACAAGGTGGATAAGTCAATCAGCACTCAGCTTGGTGGGTGACTATCTGTGGCAGGCTTTGTGGAAAAATATTAAATATGGGCCAGTTTTTCATATTTTGTTTCCCCACCTCTCTGGCAAACAATATCTCATTGTTAAGAGTCAACTGAATGTGCCACCAAGTTAACTTTTTTTCTATGAATCTTGAGATTTCTTTTCATAAAGTCCCAGTTTCCTGGATGAAAATAATTGGAGGAGATTTTTATTTTCTATTTTCTAATTATTTTTAAGGGAGTTAATAGCTCTCTAGCAGTGATGAAAAGCTGATTAAAAGCTGATTCTTGTCTACCCTAAAAATAAACAAACAATCAACAATTCATTACTTTCAACAGATCTCACATCTTTAAGGCAATCATAATTGCCTTCTAGTGAGGCAGGGAAAGTGGGGGGATCTCATACTTCATTTCCAACCCTGAGCATTTCAAAGCATAATCAAAATTATGCCACTTACTCTCCCCCCAGCTCCTCCCATCAATCATGCACGTGGTTACATTATCATAAAGTGGCTTGTGCACAAATGAAGGGACAACAGAAAGACAAAAATCCATCCTAGGCAGATTGGGAACTGAAAGCCTAAAGTTCAGCCTTCTCTGAGCTTTGTGAAAAGAATTTTTTTTTTTTTTAAACAAATAAAGAAGAAAGTTTCTAGCTTTAGCCATGAAGAAGACATGCTGTTACTCATTCAAAGTTTGGCTGTGGTCTTACTTCAATCAGAGTAACTGATGAGGCTCCTGTATGGAAACATGTTACTTCAGCTGTGACAGGTACTGGAAGGAGGACCCTCTGACAATTCAGGTGCTTGAGGGGGAAATACTGTGCTAACACCTTCTCTTACTGTTTCTGAAGAGCAGTATCAGCTTGTTGTGGCTGCTGCTGTCCTGTCTTGATAGTGCAGGGACAAGAAGGTGTTTAGGACTTAGCAATCCCTCAGCACCTTTGGAGGTTTGCTCCTTTTTCATTGCAACAGTAGCCAGAGGTCTATCTGGCTTTCTCATGCCTGTGAAGGTATGAAAACAGCAGCCAGCAGATGATTAACCTGCTCTAAACAAGGAGATCTTTTTTCACCATTGATCAATATGTGACTCAGGTGGCATCTCTTGCCCTGTCTGCCAGCCATTCTCTTGATGCTTACACACATGCTGCTGCCAAGCAGGTGGACTTCCCAGAGGAGGCAGGGAGAGATCCTATGCAAACAAGAAACAGAGGGCTGAGAATGGACAGGGAAGGAGGTCTGAAGGATTGGGCTGGGAGAGGAAAGGATGAAGGAAATCCCTTCTAGAGGTGAGGAGGCAAAATGTAATTTATGGGACTCCTGAAATTCTCTTGCATCAGGGCATGCAGTAGCTGGTACTGCTGGAAATGAAAATACCTGAGAGAGAGTGTTACTTTATGTATTCATATTAGAATTTGGAATTTTCTGGTTACAAGGAGAAAGACAAGGGCCTGCAGGAGAGAGGTAGAGTCACACCATGTACATGTCAGTGGTCTGCCAGGGCAACCAAACGAGCTAGGGCATGCTGCTTACACATCAAAAATGATACATCTTTCTGAGATCTGTCCACTTCCTAAATTTGCTTTTTCTTCTGGCAATGTAATATTGATTCCAGGGCCACAGGACCAATGGCTCAGGAGATAATTAACAGATATATCTCTCTGATCATTCTTCTTCTTGACTCAGTAGTAGGCTGCTGTCAGGAATTAGAAAACCTTATATGACTCCTGGTACCTGAAGAGCACAATACAAACAGTGTATAGCTACAGCCTCACCCAGGTCTCTCAAACTCAGTGAAAGATAACCCAACTGTGCCATGCCTATACTGTGACTGCGGTGCTCCAGTTAGCTCCAGACAAGCAGATACTTCTCCATGGTACAATGTTGAGCAGAGATCAGAGTTCAGGACTCAAGACCAGTGCCATCAGTGTTGGAATAGGAATTAAGTTATCCCTAGCTCAGACAGGGCTGTGTACAATGCGGGTGCACTCCGTGTGATGGTCAGTACTTCTAACCAGCATGATGTTGCCAAACCATAGAAAAACAAATAGAACTTTGAGATTGGTTCTGAATATGCTTTTGTCCATTTAACTAGGATCAAGACTGAACAAGATTGTGTTCTCCTTTAAAGTACAATTGTTTATTGACCCAACTCCAAGTCTTCATGCCATACAAATGCTTGCTAGCTTATTAGCAGTATTTTGCCTCTGTCATTCAATTACAGAAAATGAGGAATGATATTATACCCCCCCCCCCCTTTTTTTTTTTTCTTTAGTAACAGTTCCTGAACTGGTGGGTCAGGTACCTGGTTCTGGAATTTTCCTACTCAGTAGAGTGATGATTTTTTAAAAATATCTTGAGGAGTAGGCTGTGATAAGCAAACAATGTTTTCTAACACTGAGCAAAAAGCTTGTCCCATAGCATGAAAGTCAAGTGACAAAACAAGATCAAGAAGCTGGATTATAGCTCTTTGGTCTGTGCCTCTCCCCACCTCTGCAAGTTTTGTTCTTCACTATTGCCACAAGAGATTTTATATGCTTGGGGCAGAATTTTTAACCAATCCCAAGATGACAGTGTTATCTTTGTACAAAAATGGGAATATCAAAAATGTTACCTTTCAATTTGCTAGTAGTTATCCTACGTACTACCCCGAGACTGACAAAGAGAACAGAGATAGCACACAAGATATTTTGCTATTGGCTTATGTAGTTGATAACAAAGGTGCTAAAAATGTGCGTTCAGCCCATAATTACGCTTCTGGAAATTTAGTGCTGTATTTATGAAATGCTTTTCCTTAGAATCTTTTAACAATTAGCTAATGAGTCCCAAGTGGAACAATTATCCCATATACCCAGACAGTTGGGATTCTTCATCAGCCAACGTGCATCCACAGTTCATAAAGCATGTTTGTGTTCTAAAAGCAAAACTAGCTTTCCTCTTGGAATGTTTCATGAATTGAAACAAAAGCAGAGACCAGATTACATTGGTGACATGGAAATGGACAGCCCCTGTTGCAGTCAGGGCCTAATACAGCTTAGGGAATAATGAGTGGACATGCTGTAACTATTTACTGTGAATGAGGTGTTTTGGGGAATAATAACAGAAGATAGTATTCTAATGCAGTAGAATCAGAAAGAACCAAATTTGGTTGCATAAGGACCCTGAGAACCACCAGAAAGATACCTAAATATAACACAAGCTGACCCTGTCTGCATGAAAAAAAATCAATACGTGTAGGAGGTATTTTCAGTTTCTTTCTGCCACAATTCTCCTCTGCTCACCTCTGACTTGATGACTGTCTGTGGTCAGGGTACTGAGAATGACACTGTGAACATCGACTATTTACCTCACATTTACATTCCAGTGCTTTATTTGCTCCAAGTCATAAAGGAGATGTAGTCCTGTTACAGACCCTGAGCAAACATGTAATCCAACCCTATGGATGGAGAAGGGAGCCTTGAACGTCCCATAGGTGTTTAGCCAATTTTGAAAAAACCTCCATCAAAGCAGTCTCCATGAGTTTTTTGAGCAGCTTGTACCATTAGTTTCCCATGCTTAGATACAGAAAGTTTCTCCTCATGCACCTACCAAATTACCTTTGCAAGACACTTTATTTATTTTTATGCTATTTGCGGTAGCTACAGAGAACCACTTCTTTAAATCATGCCCTTCTTTAAAGCAAACCTCTTCAAGGAGACAGCATGTCTCCAATAAACTCTTTTCTTGCCTAAACAAACACAGCTACTTCAAGCTTGCTCTACTGCTTGCACTTGCTGAATCTCTTAATTTTCATGTTATTTCCTTGGGATTGCCTCTTATTCTTAATTTGAATGGTCACCTATAGTCAGTGATCATCTACTTGCATGTGAGCCCTGGGCTGGCCACCAAGCACGCAGAACAGGTCTGGGACCTCCCAGTGCATTATCCAGAGGCACAAACTGACATGAGGTCCTCTCCTCCATCCCCTCCTTCCCTCCCCCAAGCGATCTCTGCAAAATAACCTACCAGCTCACCTGGTGAGTGGGAAGAAAGGTGAGTGACCTGCTCTATAGCAGGTCAGTTATCTTTTCCTTCCATGGGAGAAATGAAATTCTCCATCAATTCAGGGTATAGAAAACAGTGTCTTATTGCTTGAGATAATCTGCGCAACAACTTTAATGCTTTCCTACCTGGCAGGCAAAGTTTACAGCAGGGGAAAATGCATATTTGCCATGTCTGAAACATTGTGCTGCAGAGATTTCCTTCAAAGATGTTTCTCTCCACATTTTTTGGTGTGCTGCCTGCTTTACATGAGTACTGCTCTGCTTCTTGGAGGTCAGTTGGGAGTGGAGCGGGGCACTGTCTCTGCTCTGCCTCCTCTTTGAACAGGGTTGAAGCAATTCCTGTGCTTCCTTGAATGCAGTGCCTGCAAGTCTGCCCATCTCTTAAGTAGGCCATACACTAGGGGGTAAGGAAGATTTTGAGCTCTAGTGAGGGACTGAAAGAACCTGGATAATCACAATGAAAAATTCTCTCTGATAAATGTAGTTGAAATGCTGGGCTGTAATAAGGAGATATACTATGTTGGCTGTCCATGTTGGGAAGTCTGTTTGTGCAACCTTAAAAATGAAACCTTGAGGCGATACTTACCTCTTCAGGAGTTTACTTTGGCAGAAGAGTTCTTTGTAGGATGGTGATGAATAATAAATAATGCTGTATGGAGAAAAGGGTCTATTCTACCTCTACTTTACCGCTAGAATAGCTGTACTTTACTCTCTGGGCAGTCCTGTTGGTCTGGGTGGAATTTTTCCTGGAGGCAAGAAGTGGACTCAGTTTGAGTTGAGAGAGCAGGTCCTAAAACATTTTCCTAAAAATTAATTTTCTAAATGAGATACTATTTAATTTAGGTGATCCTCTCACACATAGAGATTATACTTTTGAACTGCAAGTGATCAGTTACTTGTGTCAGCATAACTCATATGCTTCATTTGCAAGATGACTACTTCTTGCCATGTAAATACACTTGAAAGCTGTGAGTTCTGGTAACCAGAAGTCCCTGGAGTATACACTGGAGTTAGTGCACATGAAGAAGCTACTGTTCCCTTGCCTGGAGGGGACCTGAACTAGCCCCTGTAGTTTGCATTGCATTAGTTTCTGAGTAGACACCTGACTTGTTCTGCCTCAGTAGAGGAGGCAACAGCCTCGATTTCAAACTCCTCCTTACACTGTGTGAACTTGAGCTCTTCTGGCAGTCCTTTAGTTCTCAGCTTCAGTCCCTTGCTTGAATTTGTTTTCTGATTCTGTGCACTGCTGTTACTGCTTCTTTGTGATCTGAGCTCCACTGGATTAAACTTGGAGGCCACAAATTCTCACTTAAAATGAGTCCAACTGAAAAAGGCTTTCCAACAGAACATCCACCCAAATCACTATTTTCACTCTGGCACAATTAACTGAAGAAGGCTACAGTGACTGGGGCAGAGAATTAGGGTGGCTTAGGCATATTTTTGCAGTCCTCCCAGCACATCCTCTTAACATGCCCACAACGGATGGAAGGTTTGTTGTCATCTCTAAAGGAGACAGTGAAGACAGATATACCCTAAAGAATGCCAAGTGCTGGGGAAGACAGACACATTTCCCCCAAAACACATGGCACATAGGATGTCTGTCTGTGTGTGGATGGTCTGGCTGCTGGTGTGGTCAATGCCTCATGGCATGTGGATATAATAGTAGTTCAGTACTCCCTTCTTAGGAGGCTGTGGGTTTTATTTCCTTTAGCTCTCATTGGCATTGTGTTTGTTTCCTCCCCACCTCCCCTAGTTGCTGTTAAGTGAGATTTTTAAATATTTGTGTGGAAAGGGCTGACTAGTGGTTACAGACTGAGCGGCTGCCAGCAGAGACTGATGTCATAAATGGAAAGTGATGTCATCAAAAAGCACTTAAAAAATTGCAAGTGAAGTGTGTTGGGAGTCTGCTGGGGTCTGAGAGGTGCTGGAAACTGCTGCAGCCCCCCCCGTGGTTTTTAGGCTACATGCCTGGCTTAAAAGTGAGGAAGCACCCTTGCAGTTTGGTGCTACCTCATTTAGCTAACTTTCTTGCTGTCTGAAGAGCCTGCTCACTTCAGTTTGCTTTATGCTATGGAGCTTGATGTGATCGGGCCCCTCTCAGTGATACCTGTGGGACAGTAAATGCAGCAGAAAAGTTGATGTTGACTCTGGGAGTAAAGGGTAGAGGAACTGGGCTCGATAAAAGTTTTTCTTTCTTGCACTGTGAGAATAGTCTTATGTTACTACGTGCTTAACTTTGTGTCCTTCCTCAGTTTGCATAGTGCCTTCCTACCTGGTGTCACTGTTACCTGGTGTGAGTAATGATGGGCAGAACTGAGACCTTTAAGCACCTTACTTGTCCCCATGTGATGCACCAGCGGGGTAGACAAGCAGGATGTATCAGAAGGGAACATGAAGCAGAAGTTAGAAGGTTTGTTACCTCTGTTGGTGGTATTGATAAAGATCGTCTCTGGTTACTGCATCTTCTAAGGTTCACTTCAAAATACCTGATGTTAAAAAATTGGCAGCTATGCAGAGAAGAGCTGCATGACAGATTTAACAGAGCAACGCCTTCCAAGGAGAGGCTTCCTCCATCTCACGTATGTGAAAGTTGGGGACGTGACGTCGGGCTGCGACACCGGGGAGCGGAGGGCACCTTCATCTGCCAGCGAGAGACCTAATGAGATCAGATGCCTAGAAGCTGAAGCTGGACAAATTCAGATCAGAAATCAGGTGCAGCGTTCAAAGTGAGGTTAATTAACTGTTGGAATTACTTAGCTGTGGTGAATTTACTGCCACCTGAAGTCTTCAGATCGAGCTAAAGTTACCTGGCCTGCTGCAGGGATTTCTGGGTGAGGGTCGAGGGACTAAACTCAGAATCTAAACTGCGTTATTTCCCTCTGTCTGGCCCATTTCTGTGGGCTCGCAAGGCACCTTGAGGAGACAGGGCACATGGCCTGTGAGAGGGCGCAGGGAGCCTGCCGCCGCCAGCCCCAGGGCCTTCTCCTGCGGGTGCCCGCGCCCCAAAGGAGGGTGAGCGGAGGAACCCTCTGACAGCGACGTCTTAATATGATTAATGACGAAACTTAATTCGCACGGCCAGTTCGTTCCTGCACAAAGGAGCGCTCGCAAATCGGAGGCTTTGCGGCAGGCGAGGGCCGCTGAGGGGATGTCTCTGAGGGGATGTCTCTGAGGGGATCTCGCTGAGGGCCCCAGGGCGGCTCCAGCGGGGAACAACGAGCGGGGTTCGGCGGAGCCATTGGTGCACGTTGTACGGCTGAGACTGAATGAGATTTCCGAGTAATGACAAAAGTTGGAAGTGTTTAATACCCCGCCGCTAAATTATGCATGCGGCCTGGGCCGGGGAGAGCTCGCAGCCGCCGGGGCGGGAGTTGGCGGGAGCCGGCGGAGCCGCCGAGCGGCCGCCAGGGGGCAGCATGGCCACGCCGCAGGGCCGCCGGCCGCCCTCAGGGAGGCGAGGGCCGCCCCGCCGCCTCAGCGCCCCGCTGCCTCAGCTCCCCTCCGCCGCGCTTTAGGACCGGCAGAAATAAAGTTACTCCGCACGGACAAAACCGATTTCCCCGCTCGCGGCCCTAAAACTGCCGTGGGCTGCCGGGCCGGGCCGAGGAGTGTCACCTTTGAGGTGTCGGCCCTCCCCTGAGGGGCAGCGCCTGCCCTCCGGGCGGTGGGGCCTGGGACAAGCCGCTTCTGTGGGATGAAGGGGTCTTTGGAGGGATATTGCGGAATATATGTCCTGTTTATAGTCACTTAGCCCTGAAATGGGCGGTCTGTGTTAGTTAGCTGCTGTATAACAGGTGAAACTGGCCAAGCAGGTGTTCGCTCTAGCTCTTTTCTTGGTTTTTGTTTCCATTTCCCCTCAAACTTGAATAGCAGCAGTTTTCAAATACGGGTGATGACCAAACTAGATCTTTTTTTTCCTCTTCTAAGAAATTGCAGATGTTGCCCTGTTTCCTCTCAGTTTTTTATGCAGTAGGACATAGGAGTTTAACAGGGCTGACGGTGGGGTTAAACTCTCTGGCTGGCAAGTCGCTCTGTGAAGAGTGTGGCACCCGTACTTGTTTCCTTCTTACCAATTGCTATACTGAACAGGAGTCTTTTAAGGGATGCACTATCTTTATTTTAAGTGAGGAATTATTGAGAATGGAGAAATTAAGGCCTTTTAAATATTTAATGGATGGAGGTTTTGTAAATTATTTAATAGCTTATTATAAAAGATGGCATAAAGTGGTTTAGTAATTTATTCTTTACAGAAAGTAGCCGTAAGAAGTATTTTACAACATGTAAATATTGGTAGGAAAAGTACCTAATTTAAAATGCTATCTTATTCCATCTGTCAAAGAAATTATACAGTGCCCATACAATTTTCAAATAACTTTAGAACCTTTATTGTTTCTGTTCTTGAAACGCTTCTCTGGCTTTTCTCTGGAAATGCTATTTATACCCATTGTACTGGAGTGCAGAGGCACAGAGACAGACTCTGCTGGGACCGAGGTGCAGCAGGTCTGGCCATTGCAATTCCCTTTAGATACCAGAACCCACAGTCTTAGTTTGGGCATGTGGATGCCCTAAATGCTGACACAGGAGAGTTGTGTAGCCTCCGGGGTGACTAACCTGCAAAGCAGGAGTTGTTCATGGCCAGTCCATGCATAAATACTGAGAGCAGAGCCCTTCCCCTTTCCCCCTTCCTCCTTCCTTCTTTTCTTTTCTATAGCTTTGCTAGAGAGAGAGATGGGGGCTCAGATGCCTCCTTGGCTAGAGCTTGTTGTATAAAAACAACCCCTTTCTTCATAAGATTGCTTTCCTGGGGTAACTTCTGTTCAAATCCCTCTTGTGTAAATTAACCCTGCTGCATTGAAGTTAAGGACTTCATCCACAAAATTCCAGTTGTTGTCAGACATGTTGGCGCCTCTTGGGAGGTGATGCTGATTTTTATTTTGTTTGAAGCGGCGCTCAGTTTGCTCGCAGGTGGCCAGTGGGAGGGCTGGTGCCTGCTCGTGGGAGCAGCTGCCCTCGCAGGCCACGCTGCCCCAGCAGAGCTCCTGGCGCAGAAGGTCAGGAGTGATTTGTTTGTTTCTGCAGCCTGCAAATAAGTAGCTCTGCTTTCCAAAGTAACACCGCACCCTGGGATGAGGCAGGGACCAGGAGTAAAACCACCAACCACAAAATACATACAAAACATGGTTTTGCCATAAGAAGCCTGGAATTTCTTTTACTGTTATTAACCAGGTGAGCTTCTTGCTTCTGTTTTGATCTGCCTCCTTCATTGACGTAAAACAGCTGAATGTCAGACCTAAGATTGCACTGTAGGAGTTTGCCTTACACTCGCCTCAGACAACCCTATTTTCTTAAGACATATTGCTGCCTGGAAAGCATCAGAAAGCCCCAAGATATGCTGGTGGCTGTATCATCTGCCACTTTTGCTGTATCCATTTAATTAGAATAAGTGGGAATAATCAATACTGCCTTATCTTTTACCAATGTTTAACATGTGTTTGCAGAACAGGTTACACTAAAGTTAGTATTTACCTGTAGATGCACTTACACAGGTTTTTTTTTTCCTCTCTAATAAAAATTATGGAACAGATGAACACTAAAACCTGAGTTAGTGTATTGCAATATTGATTTCTACAAGAGCACTATAAGAATACATTTATCTATCTGTCCTATTATGAAATGGGTAAAAATGTACCACACAACCATTTCAGTCATTCAATACTATATTGAAGAGCCTGTCTGTTTGCTTTTTCTCAATAGGCCTTTTGAGGCGCACTGATATTTTTTTGTTTTATGTGTATTTGTGGAAGAAAGGATTAATACAGGATGGTAGTGCTTTGTCTTAAGACATCTCTTTGCCCACATTTTGTTTTGATTAGAACTGCTGCGTTGTGATTTTGGGTCACTCTGAAACTCTCCACATTGGAAAGCAAAGACAGAGTAAAATGTGATTAATTATAGACTGCTGGCCTGGTACCTCTTTAATTCCAGCAATTACTCTATTTTCTCCTGGAGTTCTGAACAGAAAGGAGCTGAGTGTATTGAGCCAGGGGCTTTCCTGTCCTAGGCGTCTGAGAGGTGTCTGCCTAGGTGCTTTTGTGACCCCAGAGATGCTTTGCCCTCCAATGTGATAGTGTAATTTTGTATTTCTTAAAAGCAAATCTCTAATTGATCAAAGGAAGAGTGGAATGAAAAGAGTGGTGGGAGAAGATGAGAAAAGGTTATTGTGATCACTCCGTAAGTGAAGACCACATTATTATTACTCTCACAAATTGCACTGTGTCGTGTTTTCAATAGCAGAAGGTCAAGTTGAGCCCAGGGATATAAGTGAGAGAACAAATATGAACAATAAAAGCAAAGAGACTCTAACGTCTATGAAATGGAGTGTTTGAGCTCATTATTCTGTGGAATGTGTGTGTCGGTACTGCTGCAAAAGTGTCTCCATATGGTGATTTCAAAGTGTAGTTTTTGGGTATAGTTGGGCTGGGTGTGAGATGTGATGCTGGCAGCAGGTAGAGACAAAAGAAGGTGCTATATGCATTGATCGCACAGACATGATCCTATCGATGTGACCTTACAGACCCTCTGCTCCTGAGGAAGCCAGACTCCAAGGGCCTTGGCCAAATCTTTATGAAGACAATGAAGGATTTTTCCCCTGTCTTTAATAATCTCTGGTTGAAACTATTGGAGTTTTCACATAATCATGTGGAAATCTGTTTGCACTATGGTGGTGTCTTAGACCTTACAGTTTTCACAGTGGTTGGGTGGCAAGAGGACACGTGATTATAAGGACACAGTGAGCTGTGCACATTATGTTTGTAATTTCTAGTATAGCGAACTCTGCCTTTAGTTAATGTAATGATATTTCAGAGCTGCCTTATCACAGTTTCTCTGTGTTGTTGGAAACAAGTGAAAAGAGCAATGTGACTGCTGCCTTTTGCCTTGGATTGCACTGTAGATGGCACTGTGAAACAATGATTTTGGTAACGAAGATCTATTTCACAACACAATTCCAGACGTTAATTGCAGTGTACTATGGCTTGCTTTCTAGGTCCCCAAAGCGAAGGAAAAATTCTGAAATGCAGAAAGGCTTATTTGCTGCTGCAAATGGGAATCTGGAATAACTATGAAAAACACACTGAAATAATTGTGTTTGACTGGAACAAAAGTCTTGCAAAGTCCCCAAGGTAAGAACACTTTTTATCTTTCAAATGACACTGAAGATTTGCTGTTCTGGTTAGCAACAATATCCACTTGAATCCAACAGAGAATGAAGGCTTGACATTTCTGAAAGCGGCAGCCCACTGATGCTGAAGGGCTCCGTACCCCTTGCTGCATCTGTCTGCCAAATTTCATTTTTTTTCTGCCTTTTTAAAGATCCTCCTGTATTTCTTTATATTAGTGGGCTGAAGACTTTTGTCCTGTCTACCTGCAAAGCAGACTAAAGTGTGCAAATGTTGTATCATTTTAATGGTACTGGATGCTTTTAACAGCTTTTCAGTTTGGTTATAACTAAGTTGATGCTTTGTACTGATACACTTATTCCTGGACTTGAATATACTTACAAAGGTGTAAGGTTTTCCTGTTAACCTGATGAAACCTGGTTTCACATTCCCTGTCTAACATCAGGGCAACGGCTTCAAAAGAGTCAAAGTCATAATCTGGGAAAGCTTTTGAAATTAGGTCAGCACACAACTCTTTCCACTGAGCCCAGCTTTGCTCCTGCACTGGGAATGGTGGGAACAGCTGGGTTCACTTACATGCGGAAATAGCAGCTGTTCAGCATGCAGTGCATGATTTGGGACTAAATACCTGTCCCTTCCATCAACTCACACCAGAAAGGGCATGCTTAGAATGTCTGATCTGTGGTATTTAATTCCAAGGGTTAAATCCTGCTTTCAGTCACATCTCAGGAAACCTGAAGGAAGGTCCCTGTCTTCATTATGATACTACAGAGTGACACCAGAGCTGGGATCTCCACTGATCCTTGGATCAGATTCCTGTGTTTGCATTTAGAGCAACAAAACATAAGAGGGATGATATTGCAAGATGAGCAGATGATGACTTCCTATTTATTGGTAACTTGTGCTTGAGGTGCAAGTCATGCGTTTCTCATGGAGATAGCAAGAAAACTAAGGTTAAATTCAGCTCTCTCCTCAAGAAAATGAGGTTCAGTTACCTGCAGAAGATTTGGGTGACTGAAATCTGAAGTGGTAGGTTGATTTCAGAGCTTATTGGGCAGTTTCCTTAGACTAATATTGGATCAACAACAATAACATTTATGCTGGTTTCACAGTGACTCAATTCCATTAGCTGCAGTAGCATTATGTGTTTCAGCTGGGTGCAAGAGGTGAATTAGGTCCATGCTTATTAGCTGAAGTGTAGCTGCTCTGAATTAGCCTTGGAGTGCTCCATAAGAGGATACTTGTGGGGTAGGCAAGGGCTAGTGACATCTTTATCTTCTGGGATTGATTCATGCTTGCAGAAGACTCCTATATGTTGCTGCAAAAAAGCTTCAGTGTATTTTTTCCTGTACTGGATAATTTGCATTTGGGGTGGCAACATACTGGGCTTGAAACAGAGCACCTTCTTAAAGCAAGGAAAGCTATCTTTTTGCTAAATCAGTCCTTAAAATATGGCTTCTTTACATGTAATTTTTCTTTTTCTTAAATCTGTAGACATGGTGAGTCATGTTTGGGTAGCTTTTTAAAAAAGTTTGTAGGCTGGAGTAAAGTCTACAGGACAGCTGAAGGTGCTGAGTTTTTCACCAATGTATTTTTTTCTCAAGTGTAAAATAGTGTTTGTTGCTAAAATACATACAACAGGCTTTTGGTCTCTTAACTTTTGACATTAATAAGTGCATTTGTGATTTGTTTGGGCTTTATCAACATTCCCATTCATACACAATGAGAGAAGAAAATTGTTTTGTGATGTGTGAGAGGGAAAATTATGCAAGCACTTTTAAATGAGAAAACATGGCATCTGTTTTGGTTTCATTTGTAGATGGTTATCAAATTTAAAACAGGATCCAAGTGCTTCACCTGGCTTTGCAGTAGAGCTAAGGCATAGGTGGTTTTTTTTTTTTTTAAACCATCAGTCTATTCAGCACTGGAATATTGGATTAGCTGAATAGTCTCAGGTATTTTAAAGATCTACAGATAAACAAATTATTTAGAAAATACTTGAAAGAATCAGAACTGGAATCTGCAGGGGAAAGAAGTTCCCAAAGGACTTTTTGGAGCAAATAAACATGCTTATGACAGGCTTGCCCAAATCCCAGCGTGCTGATTAACTGCAGACTAACGTCACTGCTATGAAAGCAATATTTAGTTCAATTTATGCAAATCTATAAATTGCCTTTAATTAATTTGATGTATTCCTGCTTACAGCATTTGCTGAAAGTGTGGAACATTGTATCTAAGGGTTTAACTGCATAATGCCCATTTATGTATAGCATGAGTAATAAATCATCATAACTGAGTTTAAGAAAATGATTAGATTACCTTTCTATGATGAATGGCATAACATAAGCTATTGAGGGATTTAATTGTAGATATTTGCAGCAAAATTACTGAGGATTTGTGGTCTTAGTTCTAACACTAACATGGATAAGACTTAACAACATCCACCTCCTTTAGAACAAATGTTTTCTGAAATGCAGTTTCTAACACCCTGGCAAAGCAGCGAGTCCTCACGTATTTGACTGAGGTACTGGTTTCATGAGTGTTTAACCCTCAGCAAACCTATTGATCTCCAGGAAAGCTAGCTGATGCTGTGTGCTTGGGAGAGCCAGCCAATTCATGTGCATGGCTACATGGGAGTTGGTAGCTTTAGCAAGTATGTCCTGAGAAGTATTAATTAAAAAGGACATTTTTTTGTGATGCTTCTATGATTTTGAGGCAGGTGCAGTTTAAAAATAGTAGCACAGCTTATAAATATGTATATTTAAATTTGAGTGTGGCGGGATCTTAATCCAAAAAACCCCCCACCCCTTAACTCCAATTCATAGAAGTGTATTGCACTCATAATGTGTTACTATAAATATGTGCTTGCAGGTAACATGATGTGTGATAGCCATTGCATTGCTTCTAATTATAAAACATGCTGCCAAAGAATTGATCCCAACTAAACCATGAATGTGATTTTGTCAGTGTTGCCTTGTAATAAGCCATATTAGTTATTCTTCAGCATCTTTTCAGCTTCTCCTTCCCTGCATCATTTTTATGTTATTCCCTACTCACATTGTTCTTTCACTCAACTGCTTCCTTTTCTGCCTCCAGGATGAGATTCTGTGCCAAATCAATGCTTCTATCTGACTGGCTCTTTCTGGTCTATGTGTTAATGGTCTGCTGTAAATTGTTGTCCGCCTCTAGCCACCATCCCCGGGGGCACACAGGTAGGAGCTTTTAAACTCATTATATGCTACTGAGACCAATTAATAACACTTGCAGAATGTTAGAGCTCACTTTTTAGCAATGGATAATTGATGAGGCTGTTGACAGCATGTTACAATCAGTGCAATGGATTAAAAATACAACAACAACAAGAAAAAAAATGAGTTATTGTAAATTGTCATGGTTTTTGTCTAGTAATTTTATGTACTGAAGCTCACCAGACAGTTTTTGGAGTGACTTCATGACTGCTAGGACTTTGGGATTTGTTTGTGTCATTTTGCTTTATCCTTATCCAAAGATATTCTGAAATATATCTTTATCTTCTCTCTCTTAATCCAGTTGTTATCAAGAGACTTTACAACAGTATCATTGGCTTTGGTGGGCAATAGATCAAAGCCCTCAGACTTATGTTAGCCAGTTCTTTCACTAAGTAACAGAAATACTGAACTGTGGTTTAGTTCAGCTTGTATGATCCTTCTTTTCCTAACTTGCTTAGTGAGGCAAACAGAAAGATATTGCATTTAAGAGGATGCACTATTGTCGTAGAGTATATCTACCAGGCACAATGTAGTATCTTACTTATTATAAATAAAAAAAATTGCTCAGAACAAGATGCGTTGGCTTCATGAAGAGATACCAGACTGGATCTTTGAAGCAACATCTCTGTGCTAGGATCATGCAGACATATCAGCTTGAAAGCAGAAAGAAATAGAGATGTACTAATGCTAATGCAAGATACCAGTGCAAGTCCTAAAACTGGATAGCTGAGTTAGCCCTATGTCACCTTTGATCCCAGAAGAGAGAGAGGTAAGTTAACAAAATACCACCTGTGAGCTCTGCTTTTTAGGAGAGGTCAAAAGCGTGGCTGCAAGACCATGGTGAGATGACTGCATTCTCAGTACCATGGTTAGCTTCATGCTGGCTTGGGGATTTCTGCAAGTGTTGCTATTTGTGATGTAGTCTCATTCTTAAATTAGGTGTAATGCCTTAAATCCATATGTAATGTTCTTAGCTCTGAGCCAGACTACTGTGGGTCTGGGTCTAATGTTAGCATCCACTTCAGCTCAGTGCTAGGATGCATTTGTTAGAGGCTCCATCCTCCAGATGAGACGACCTATCGATCTCTTTCCCGGCTGCTTCTGGTGATTGTCTAGGTAGGAGCTGAAGGCTCCTCATGTGCTCATCAAAATCTCTTCAGTCCTGGCAAAAAGGACTGACTGTGACCTGCATATAGCTGCTCTGTCTATCTATGCACATCAGCAGCGTGTGTATCTAAGAGCTACACAAATCACCTCCTTGCCCTACGCAGTCACCTGCTCTGCACTCCCTGATGCTGCGCAGCACTCGTATGTGTTTGCCATAACATGCAGTCACAGGTTACGGAGAATAACTGACATGTTGCAGCAGAAGCCCATAATGTGATTCCAGTGAATACAGTGTTAGAGGATTGGTCTGTATTACCATTTTGCAGGTAGCTGTTATGGAAGCTAGTTGAATCACTTCAATGAGGAAGGGGGTCTATGTACAAAGACAAGTTAATTAGGCCCTCTTGACCTTTCCTGTAAACAACTGCTGTTTAGCAGAGCATTTCAGAGCTGACTACGCAGCAAAACCTGGAGAACAGCCTTCTGCAGCTTTTGTCATTCAGGGAAGACTCTTGTAAAAAGAAATGTTATTTTTGTCTTTTAAAGATGCACTTTGCATGTGTACCTAAGGGAAATACCTGTAATAAGGCAGTAGGGATCCTGTGTTGTGGGCTTGTATGATGAACACTCACTATGTGTTATGTAAATTATGAAAATCTTTTTAACATAACATTTCAGAATACCTGACTGCATACTTTTAACTGACACCAAGAATTCTTTCCCCCATATCAAAGAGGTACTGTAAAACACAATCAAGCTGCTCGACTGTTAAGCAGATTTGCGTACTGTGCTTTCTCTGGTAGGCTAAAGAAAGGTTCTGCTTTTCATGAATAGATTGGTCAGATTATGGAGCTCTTTTTCAGATGACACCCTTGAAGCTGGAGCCTTCATGTAGCTTTTTAGACTGTTGGTATCATATTCTTGCCCAGACATGAGTTTCTCTGATGTCTACACTGAAGTGACCGCCATCCCACTTTATGATTCCATGTAGCAGATGAAACAGTCGCCCCATTTTTGATTCTCCAGCTCCCTGTGTCTGACATATGGCACCACAGAGCATTTAGAGGGCTTGGGGAGCTCTTCTCAAGGGGCCTGTGTTTCCCAGCCTCATCTTATCTTTGCTGTTTGATACAACACCTAGATTGACCTCGTAAGGTATGATCAGATCTGTGATGGAATCTGGTATGTGAGCAAGACAACACCTTGTTCATCAGGAAAGCAAATAATTTAGAGCTTTTAATGTAGCCAGTTTTGTGGAAAGCAAATAATTAGCCTCATTTGTTTAATACAAATTAGCATGTTCTTGGATGGTGTTTGAGATAACATTGTCTATTGACTGCAAAAATTTTAACATTTTTCAAAGTAAAATGTCCTGAAGCACATTAGAGGGATGGATTCCAGCTTTGTATTTGGCAAAGGCTTTGTCTGATGTCCCTTAGGTTAAGCAGCTGTAATTGGACAGGTATGTACGAAGGTGGGAAATGCATGCTGTTTATGAGGCATGAGGTGCCTAGCCTGGCGTATGTTAGGAGGAGCTGGTTTTTAAGAACATCATGTGTCTGCTCCTGAAAATCAGTGTGTTTCAAGCTATGTACTTGACATCACTAGTCACTTTTGAAAAAAATGCTTACTCATTAAAGCTAAGGAAGTTTATTAACCAAGAGCAGACAGTAGAATTTAAGATGAAAAGTGGGGATTGACTTTTTTTCTTTTCAAAATACTGCCATTTTAAGGATCCTAATCTGGGAAAAGACAGTTATTGACTCTGGTCATGTTAGATGGTGCCTGAAAGAATGACATTCGACAGCTGTCTCTGCAATATTCAGACAGGAACAGAGACTAGATCTTTAAGGACCCAATAAGCATCCTGTTTCTGAAAAGTGGGAGAGAATGCCATTGAGCAATCCCTTTGACAAAAAGGGCCTCTTCACTGTAATAAAGTGTAAGACAGACCTGATTCTTTCTTTTGTTCTGCGAAATATTCACCACCATCAAATAACTGTTAGTGGAGAAAGAGACTGTTCAATCCAGTCCTGCCATTGCTTTGAAGCAGTTTGGATCTTGAGCCCAGCTTGGAGGCCAAAGCCTATTTTTCATTCGAACACTGTAATTGCTTTGACTGGCAGAGTTAACTAGGCAAAAGGTAGAGGAGAAATGTTCCTTCTCATTACCATTAGATCACTGAAGATGCTGCTTATGCAGATTATTTCAGTAGGCTCCCTTTACATCTATGTAGAGAAGACATGTCAGAATATTCATCTGACTTTGTTGCTCTGAATTACCCTTCTGAAGAGTTTGTCTTTTGCACTGACAATAGCTGAGGGAAGCATAAGCACCAACCTTACTATAGCTATTTGAAATTGGGCAGTATTTCAGGCTCCCAGACTACCTAACTGGTACTGATATAACTATCAATTCCATGCTGTGCTGAATGAAGCAACATACATTTAGTACCAGAAAAGATTTGTTTCCACTTCACTGCTATAAGTCAGGATCCACAAAAGATGAAGCACTGAAAAGACACTTCCTCAGGTCACCTCATGTGGGGGCTGGACTTGCAGACCATTAATTGGTATAGCCAGCTGAGCAGTTTCTGTCATGAAATACTAGTGGAGCTTGGCTTTTTTTGAGACTGCTGTGTTTTATTTTTATGTGATGGTGTTCACTTTAAATGCTTGTAGCCTCCTGCTTGCTGAAGGGTCTAGATTTTTTTGAAAGTCCATTATTATTAATATGCCCAGAATGCATATATTTAATGAACATCAGTAGCTTAAAGCAGGGCCAAATTTGTCTCTGAATTGTCTCACTCAGTTCACATTTTCTCTTTTCTTTGTGATTTCAAGTGAAGACTTCAGTGGCAGCCCTAAGGGTTTGCTTGCTTACCACACCTGCAGGATGATGCAAATCATAGGGATAAATCCCTGTGTTTGAGTGCACTGGGACAGCTTAGTCTTTTAGCCAACCAGAGGAATAAGTAGCAACTTCTTTTCATGGAGTTTATTCCTTGTTGCACTGCAGACAGTTTTATTTACAGGGTTATCAGAGGTTAAATAGGAGAAGTCTTGTTAAAAATGGCAGTGGCAAGCAAATACGCATGACCATAGAGATTGGGAAGTGGGTTCAGGAGGGAATTATCACCAGCCTGAGCTGTTGTAAACTCTACATTTTTGCTTAGTGAAATCCAGCTGAAAATCTGTAATTTGCTGCCTGGCATCTTAGATGTGATCTCCAGCAACCAGAATGCTGTCCTAGCTGGTTTTCAGTGTACCAGTGATTTCCATCACATGTGAAAGACAAGGTGCTTCTGTAGACCCTGCTGAGCAGGGCCTGAGCTGGGACCTGAGATAATTTTCTGGGATTTCACAAGCATTCTCCTTTGTTTTCTTCTGATTGATGCTTGAACAGGGAGACATAGATGTATGGAAAGGCTCGGCTTGTGTAGGAGCACTCTGAGTGAACAATGCAGCAGTGTGCTTGACGCGGAAGACAAAGGCTCTCCTCACTGCTGCTCCCTTTCTGCCCTTGCTATGGCTCATGGAAAGCAGACTTTTTCAGAACCTGTCTGTCTCTTTTTGTCCTTCTTTGGTTGCTCTCTGAAGAGGTGCTGGTCTAACCTATCAGTGGGATGGTCAAAGCCACTTGTTTGTCACAGAAACAGACCTCCTGTAATTTGGTAGTGGCAAGTATTGTACGTACATGGACCTGAGTCAAAGATCTGCCCTTGATGGACAGCAAACAAGACCTGCTGAAGGCAGTACAGAGGGCGTGTGTTGAACTCGATGTTTAATAATTCTTTTCTGTGTCCCAAACAGCAAAGAAAAGTCAGTACCCCAGAGAAGTGGAAGAATCTCCCCCCAAACCTAGCGACCACTCTAACACGCTGGGAAAGTACATGCTTCATTTTCCTCTATTAGGTAGCAAGGGTGGAATAGCAGTCTATGATAGGTAAAACCTTGATGGGTTGTCAGTGTGGGGTGGTTATCAGTGAGGTGGGTATCAGGTGAAGAAGAAATGAACATCACAGTTCATCTGAAGGATGAATAAGGGATTCAGTGATGCTGTTGGACTGGACTCGGGGGGCTGCGTGGCAGGTGGGCATAAATGGTACTGGGAACATCCCAGCAGAATGTTGCTCCTTTATGCACAAAATAGCAATTCATGTGCTGAGGCATGTATCAGACATTGTTTTGGTCTGCAGGAGCCTCTGAGCCTGCTTTTTCTAAACTTTGAACGTGAAATGTCACTGTCAGCTGGAATTCAGACCTGTTGATACCTCTTGATCATGCTTTTGGTTTCAGGTGGTCTTGTAGCAGACTGGATTTTTCCACATCAATTGCAGGTTTTCACAACTTTAAGGACTTTGTGGACAGAATCCTGTCTCCACTGGAGTCAGAGGAAAAATTCCTCCCTTACATAGGCTCCAGGACTTCATCTACTCAAGTGAAGGCTGTGTGTCTGAAAAATGCAGCTTAGTATTAGAAATATTGCTGCTTTCAAGGAAAACAGGAAAACCCAGGCTTCTTGCTCTCCCCTTGTTTTTGGGTTGGAGCATCATTCTTCCTTCTGTGGCTGTCGGATTGCTACGGGCACGGTTCCCAGTTCCAGCAGAGGGCCCTGCAAGGCTGCAAGAAGGGGCTCCAGCACATAGCTGCAGACAGGAACCACGCTTGCTTTCTCGTGATTTAAATCATAATGGTGCATTTTACTAATTAGAATTATGAGTTCTTTTGTATTTCAACGGGTCAGACATGGTTAGTACACAATAAGCTTTAGCCCTTTGTTCTGCTTAACTCCTTTTATGTCTTAATGTTTTATTCAGTGTGTTATTTATGTGTTTTATTTTCCAGCTTCTAAATATAGGGTAGCTACAATATACAGCCCTTGCTGTAATCGCTTCAAGTATTATGGTAGGGAAAGCAATTCACTTGAGCAATAGGTTCCCGTTAGGAAAAAAAGGAACAGAGTTCACTGCGTGAAGTTTGCTAGTGTATTTATTTTTGAGAAGAAAAAAGAGGAAGAAATACTTCTTGTTTTCCTTTTTTTCCCCTTGCATCCATCGTTATTTATATGACAGATTTTGACAACAACTTCAATTTGGATGCACAGTGCTATGTTACCAGTAAGGGGCAATTCAGTGTTAGTCTAGTCTTTATAGGGTAAAACATAGCTTCTGGTATTCCATGAATGTGCACTTTAACTGCGTGGAATGTAATTGCTATAGTTTTCCACATACATGCCCCTTAACTACATGGAATGTGATTGCATATGAAAACATTGTGTATTCCAGGGAGTCGGGGGGCGGGGAATTACAGACAAACTGGTGAATGTGTAGGTTTTGTGTATCATATTTCATCATGTTTCAAAAAAGGTGGGGGGAAGGGGGAGTTCTGTAACAAAAAGATGTAGTCTCATTTAACACAGAAAAGGCCAAGTCCAGTGTATCAATCTGTGTAGCAGGAGGTTGAAACCAAGCTCTTTCCTGTAATCTCAAAGTGACCTTATTTTAAAGCCATTGGGGAAAGCTTGTGAAAATACTGTCTTTATTTTATTCATTTTACATTGACAGCATCATTTTTTATATAGCTGCTATCTGCAATAAATGATAATCTTTACATTCCATTGACCAAAATTCTAAGCAAGAAAGCTTTCTTTGCCCTTTGTCTTTTTTAAATCTACTTCTTCCAAACATACAACTTGTATTATAAAAAATTATTATATTGCAAATCAGCAGGCTTGTGCTAATGTGGGGAGAAAGAAATGGTTGGATAAGTGAAAATCCACAAATAGGATGGAAAGCATCTCGTCCTCAGTGTTCATTTGGGTGAAGTGTTGCAACAAAAAGTGGAACATGTTCTACCTGGGAGCTCTGCTCTGGGTTTACATGGAGGTCAACATGCTGAGTCCTTGGGAGGATGGATGCTTGAGTGATGAAGGCAATAGATTGAAATGTAAAGGACTTGCATTGAATTTCTTGCTCTGAAATGATTAAAAGACCTGCCTTAGATGAAGTCCTGACCCTACTGAAGTGGGAGTTTGGGATTCTTCTGTGATTTAGTTTCCAGCCTGAGCCGGTTATGTCATATGGTTTTTGGTCCCAGCAGAAAAGTTAGATTTCATAGTTATGATTTTATTAACGCTTAAGCCAGTCATTCTTACAGAATTCATCATTCAGGGTTTTGCAAATCACTGCCATTTTGAGGGATGGAAATTGCTTTAGGGCCTGTTCTGCTATTGATCGACATGTCTGTGCTTACTGCATGGGCTGCATTGCCACGGCCTTGCAATTACATTAATTGTAATAGCAGCACAGAGCCTGTCCCAAACTTAAAGTCCAATTTTAATGTAATTGTAAGGCTTTGTGCTACTGGAAAGTTTCATCCCAAATGAGTGACTGTACAGGCTTGAATAAAAGTCCATGGAAATGGATAGCAGTTTCTGTTGATTTGGTGATTTAGACTTCTTGTCTATTTTTGTCTATGCTGCCAAGTGAAGGCTGATTCAGAAGCAGGCTAGGACATGGTCACCCTCCATACTGGCTTCCATTTGCCTGTGGTTTTGGCTGTAGGTGGGTACAGAATATTCACCCTGTATTTAAGAGCAGGAAATTAGTTGTCATATTTGGCTGTAGCATCAAACATGCTCCACCTGTTCCTAGTCTACTCAGACTGCATGAAGAAGTCCTCAGCTCTGCTCTCATGCCAAGCATGGTATTTTTCACTGCCAGAGAGCTGCCCCTTGATGTTAGTTTGAAAGTTTATGGTGTTGATTTCTCTGGTTTCAAGGACATGTTTGAGCAAGCATTTTTTTTCTTGGAAACCAGAAAATGTTTAATTAATAATGGAAGAACCTGGAGATGGAATTTTTTTTTTTTTTTACAAACATTTAAGTGTTTTGTTGGCGAAGCACCTCCAGATTGCTGCTGATAGCCCTTTGCTGCAGCTTCCTGTTTTTCAGTGTTTGGCAGCATTCTTGCATTCCTTCAGGAGAGTGACAACTGGTAGAGGACAATGGATTCTAAATCAGAAGACTAAAGATGTCTTGTAGGGTTCAGCAGGGTAATCTCTCCTCATCAGTCTGGCGATGCTATTCGTCAGCACAGGAGTGGAGACTACATCTGACATTCATTATTTTCCAGGGTGGCAATCTTTACAATACCCTGCAAATGACAGAAGTTATGAGTGGAAAATTCTAGGATCAACATTTGTATTGCTTAGTGTTTGGCCTGCCTTTATTTATTTATATTTTTCTTTATTTATTTCTACTTTTCTTTTCCTGATGGACAGTATCCATATGCCTTGCAGTCCAGTGATGGTCACTATTCTTTTGATTTATGTTGTTGTTTAGAGAAATAATGACCAGACAAGTGTGAGGCAGGATTTCTCTTAGCGTTATTTAATGCTTGCATCTTCCTGATATCAGTTCTTCCATTAGTTTTACACCGGTGTTTCCTTAAAGTAGCATTGTAAGTTGCAGTGAGTATTTTGGAATAAACAGATTTCTTTCACTGTCTTTTTTGCACAGAGACAAATTGTTGCAAATTAGCTTGATGTGTTATACTTCTGGGGTGGAACGGCAGGATCTGTGTGTAACAGATCATGATTGCGTTAAGAGGTGTTTGTAGGGTATTGCATGTAGCTGATTTTAGTTTCATGTTGGCTGTTGATGCCTGATATCAAAAGTAAAATCGTAAGCAATTGTAAAGCAAAAATTTAAATACATCAAGGTAGTCTTTCCCATGCATTTTATTTTCAGGTTGGGTGAAAAAGCTTAGAGTATCTCTTGTGCTTTGTATATCCTTTCTTCTATAGCTCCCTTTTTCCTTGGGAGATTTCCTTCTACATAGCAGGATATAAAAGTTGATAGAAAGCATGCAGACCTTCCTCCTTTGTGCTGGCCCTGGATTGTCACTGGACAGGACATGAAGGTGAGGGAGTTCAAGGGCTTTAAAGTGGCATTAGCCTACTTGGTTAGAGCACAAGTGTCCTTCAGCAGCAAACAGTGCAAAAGGGGAGAGAACAGCATGGAAGTCCCTCATTCATAGCTATGACCTTTGTAAGGTACCAGGTTGGGTCCAGTGCTCTTTCTAATCCAATGCACAACACAATGAAAGACAAAAATCTCTTGAAAAAGAGCATGGAAATATCTGTTTTCCCTATAAATACATATCTACAGCTCTTTTATACTATCCTACGTGCCATACAATTTGAAAGTATCAAGGCTTTCTGACATATTGCTCCCCTGCCCCAATGATGTCATTTGCACAGTCTGGTGATATAATAAAAAGTATATGCTGCATTTCATGAATAAGCAATAATTGTGCAAATGCTCTGCATCTCTCCTCCCCAATTTTTTTTTTAAATGAGGCACAATAAATAACTGGTCACCCAAAGGAATGGTGCCTGTCCTCGTATAATTTACCATTTTGAGGAGATGCCTTCTTCAGAGCAGATCAAACAGGAAGATCTCAGACTGTATATTGTCACTGATGTTTGTTGCTACTCCTAAGTATTCTTAGATTGTCTTTAGAAAATATAATTTGCTTAAAGTATGAAAATCAAGTCAGAGTATAATTTGAAAAAAGTGCAAATTATCTCAGTTGGCATAAATCACCCTAGCAACATGAGTGCCTGGCCCAAATTGTGGATACGCCAGTGATTTCTGTCTATTGAATTCTTTCAGCAGATGCTGGTATTCCTCCAACTGAAAAAAACCAAACCAAAACAAAAAAAACCCCAAAACTAAATAAACTGAAATTTCTCATCTAAACCAGTTTGAATGTAGAAAGAGGTCCCCACTGTTCTCTAGGTGGACCCTGTTGGAGTTAGCACTGTTGGGTCACTGAGGAATTAAAATGTAACTGATATTTTTATTTTCGGTGTTTCTAAATGCATCTTGCTTAAAAAGAAAAAAGAAGCCTGATTGCACTGGAAGTTGCCTTTTAGGACTAACACTTGCTCGATGGTGTGTCCAAATGAATTGTCTGTTTTTTGGGAGTGCCCACTCATGATACAGTTTAATAATTTACTTGCATTGTCTTAATTTTTCAGTTTTTGTTCTATTTTCAAGGTTTCAGGAATGGGGAAGGAACAACATAGTGGATTTTACTATCAGACCTATGCTCATTTTTTTTTGTTGTTTGAACTATATAGGAAAAAGCACTAGTTTGACGGGTTATTTGGAAATACTGTGGCAGGTATGCTATTTTTCTCCCCCCACCATACACTATTTTTTACTGGAAATACAAAAAATCCACAACTTTGGGTCGACATTCTTTATAAATTGAGTAAAACTGCTGCCCTCAGCAAAATGCATTTTCCTGTAAGGGATGCCACAGTCCCCAAATAAGGAGCCAAGATAATTAGTCTACAACTGACAAATAAGTCTGCTATGCTAATGTAAAGAAACATCCTTTTATCAGACTGTATCACATGGTAGTTTGTGCCAAGCTAGAGAGAAAAGAGAGTTTACTCTGAAAACATGTCCTCTTCTGGGGTAGCAAATCTAATCCAACAGTGACTATGGAAAGATTTTTCCTGACCCTTCCCCAGTACCAAGGGATTTGGATTAACTGAATTCTGGATCAGAACCAAGGCCTGAGTAGGGTTTTTTTGCAAAATCATTTCAATTTTTCTTTCAGCTGTAGCAAGAACTGTGTCAAAATAGCATTAAAAAGAACTATGGCTGTGGAATGATGAGTTTACCAGAGGGATAAAGGTGATCCAGCATTCTCCCTGTATTGCCTCTTAACAAAAGAGACGGGTCTTTGCCCCAAGTGCTTCAGTCTAAATAAACAGTGATGTGCTGGAGTAACTCTACTCTGGCAGCCAGACTCGCTGAAATCAAAGCAATAGAAGGTGTTTGTCAGTAGAACATGAAGTGCTTTACAAATGAAGTGTGATTATTCTCATTTAACAGATGGGGGGCTGAAACACACATGTGTGCATGGTGAATGCTTCCAGGTCTTGGGAACAAATTGGACTCAGTTGCAGAACAGTGCCAGAGGTTATATTTAGATTGCCTTCTCTGAGACTTGGCGACTGGGCTACTATTTATGCAAACAACACAGAGCAGTACTTAAATATTATCGTTGCAGTGTGCTGGCCAGCTACTGCAAAGGTATAGCCTATCAAAACTGACAAGTGACCAGTAAGCTGCCTTCCCAGACTTATTTCCAGTATTTCCTAGTCCAGAGTCCATTAGCTGAGCTGGTCAAAAAGCCATGCAAAGAAATGGCATTTTAAAATTATTATTAACGTTTTGCATTGAATGCTAAATACTTTGTTCTTACAGTTACTAAATTTTTCTCACTGTAGTTTTTTTTTTTTTATGGACTATGACATGGACTTTCAGGCTGAGATCTGTTAGATAATAAACAGTATTAGCAAGGTCATTCCTTGACCAAGTTAAAACTGCATGTTGTGGAATGATAAATTCAGTCAGGGGACAAGCAATGGAAAAATGTCTGTTTTGTGGCAGCCTTGGCAGATGGTTGTAATGAGGCAATGGATATTGCTAATTGCCACTGCTCTTATATTAACATGTTAGTAGGCTGATACTCATTTCATGCAGCAGTCAGTGCGAAGCACAGGTAACAAACACTAAGGTAACCGGAGTTGAGAGGCAGTATGTACTGACCTACGGCAGAGAAGGGTATGGCCACCCCTTCAGTAATGTCATGATGACTCCTTGCTAAATCACAAACAATGCTAGCTGACTGAGAAGTGGGGGAGGAAGCATTGTTGTGCCCTGCTCAGATCCCCTGTGAGAGATGCAGTGACTGTGACAGGTGCCAAGACTGTCTCTCCATTCACTACGTAGAAAGCCAGAATGCCACTTCAGTGGCACAGCCAGAATTACACTTCAGCCCTCCAGCAGTTGTGTTGGTTCAGGTAGCATCCATCTTAGGAGGTGCCAGCTGCACTCTGGCACTGTCCCATTGAAATGCCTGCTTGATAGTATCACTCTTCAGGGCATGCAGACCTCTGAGTTTCTCCAGGGATGAGAGCAGTACCATTCCCCACCACCATTTGGCCAACCTCGGTGGTAGAAACCTTAAAAATACAATCAAGTCCTAAGACAGAACCAAGATGTGTAACATTCTGCTGGTTCCCGCAAAACCATAAGCGGTTTTAGTGAGATGCCTTCCTTTCCCTGTAAAGCTGGAGTGACTGCTTAGTTGAAGAATGAGATTACAGGCTTAAATGGAAGCACAGGTACTTTTGATCTATACTGGAGATACCACACAAGGCGAGAAGCATGAAAGGCAGATGCTGATCACTGGAGTTATCTGGGTGCTGTGGTGTGTTTAGAGGCCTGTGTTTTACCAGTTGAGTTACACTAGCATATGAGTATGTATTTCTGATGTTAATTCCGTTTTGTGTTAATGGATTTCTTAAATACCCCGCCTTTCCATTTCCTCTACCTTTTTTCTATATCTGTTTGAAAATCAATAAGTAGTATTTTTTTTTAAAGTCATTGATGTTATGACATACTGTAAATAAAGCATTAAGCAAAGAATTGATGAATATAAAATGTAGCATGAAATACACAAGGATAAACACTGTGCTTCAGTAAGAGTGTGTATAAAGAGCAACATCCAATTGCAAAGTGCTCTCTGGGGCAATGAGAGCTACTTGTTATTTTTTGCATAAATCTGATGACTTAAGCTATCTGTTCTGTGAAAGGAAGATAATGTCAGGCTGATTGATAGAGTGAACAGGACATGACAGTCTTCAAGGAAGAAGAAAAGCAGAAATCACTTTCAGTGGAGACAGGATCTCATCATGTTGTTGAGGACTTGGTAAGCCAGTTGAAATTCAAAAATCACATTTAAATTATTGAATGATGAAATAAGGAGGATATAAATAGGTCTGTGCTAATGATTACATACCCTCTTGACTGGAATCAGAGATTAAATAATATATTGTACATTTTCAGTTAGTTCTGCTGTCCTGTATCCAAACAAATGTTAAAGTTTAAAACATGGTTAAGCAGAAATTTGCAAAGGCTGAGAATATTCCTCATGTTATGTGCTATGCAAGTCTTGTCTATGCAATGTTTGTATGGGTGTGTGAATTACCCGGGCTTTAATGCTACAGTTAGTTTTTTTTAAAAGGTAAATGGGCTTTTTGTGTTTTGGTATAGAGGCAAATCAAGGACATCTGTTTACTGACAAAACGTAACTATCTTAAATTAATCCATCTGAAATTAAGCACTGAGAGGGTCCTGGGCTTGGTGTCTTGCTCACACAGAGCTGAGCTGAACATATGGCAGAAAATAAGGGCAGATATACTTGCAGATTCTCTGTGGAAAGCTGACTTGGTACCTGGAGCAATGTATAGCAAGTAATCACAGAGCAGCTCTAAGTTTTGCATGTGACCGCAGTAGAATATTATTTATAGCACCCAGGAGTTGCTGGAGAGTAGACGGGTTCTGATTTTATCCCTGCTTTTCAGGAAGGTTGACTGTACAAGGAAGACAACGTATGTCAGTGTTTCCAACCGCTATACAAATCCCAAGATAATCAAAGAGTTAGACCGATGTGGATAAGTCCTCAGTAGTCAAAACAGATGGAATGTGAATTAAGATTCTTCCATTCTGCTGATGGTGTAGTTGAATGTCTGTACTGGTAAAAGGTGTTTATTGGGCCACAGTTCACCTACTTCCTCTCATACACTGAAAAGAAAGCATCATCCCCTTTGTTGACTGCTACACCACTACTGCTGTTTGGGAGAGCTCTGTGTAGTGGGATTTGATGCTGTGGATTAAATGGTAATTTTATGTTGCTTGTAGTAATTTTGCAGGAAGCATTATGAAGGTATGAAAAACATGGACATAGAGGAAAAAAAAGTCAGTCTCAGCAGCACCTCACAGTCTCACAAAGCAGAGTGCTGATTGCACAGCTAGGCTGCTGAGGAGAGCTTTGTCTTTTCCTCTCTCCTAGTCCAAAGTCAGTCTACTTTCCTCTCCTTCCCTCCCATTCTCCTTGATTTGCTGGAGGAGTTCTTGCCTACTGATGTCTTGCTGTAGAGTCCTATTAGCATCAGAAATTTATCTTCTTCATAAATTGCCCTGTAGACTGTACCCTGACAATTTGAGTTGGCTTTAAATTGTTGTCACTGCCTCTGCTTCATCATCCACAAGTAATGATGTTGATAATGAAAATGTTATGCTATCATTTACCAATTCTGAGGCCCTCTGTTATCTATGAGGGGATGCTAAGTAGATAGCAGAGTATCAGTGTCTCATTTTGCTCTAGACATCTATATTCTGAGCTCCCAAGTGCTGAAACAAGGCAGATATAGGCTTTTAAAGCCAGATTTAACAAGAAATTTAGATACCTATCACTGCAGATTAGCAGCCAGTAGGATTTTTCAAATGTGTGTATGTGAGGTAGTACAACTTCCATTGTAACAGTAATGAAATCTGGAGATTTGAAGACTTGAAATTTGTGATGATATAAGCTGAGATCCTGCATGTTACAAAGCTCTGTGTAACCATCCCTCTGTCAGCTCCACCATCTTAAAACAGCTAAACAGCTGCAGGATCGAAGCAGATCAAGTCCGTAGAGTGATTTCACAGGCAGTGCCAGGAATGAGCTGGAACAAGAGTGCTTCCTTTGTCCATGCGCAGAAGCAGCAGACTGTTACAACGGTTTCTTATTCAACATCTGTTTTATTTTACTTTCTTTGAAAACTTTTGTCTTGGATGGCATTGACAGCAAGGTGCAGAATAAGCATCAATCTGACAGTGACTCTGACTCAGCCCTTGTTAGCCATCGATCTTTACTCAAGTGCTTTCTACTCAACCTCCCCACTGGATGGCAGCAGCAGAACACATCCATATATTCCTTTTTTTGTCTGCGTAAGTAGTGGGACTGTCCAAGTTAGAAAATACTCTCCCAGCTTTCATGCGACTTTCTCCCTAGTTAGTCTTCTGTTATTTGGCTTTGCGTATCCAGGAGAGGCACAGCTTGGTCTTCAGTTTCCTCTTCTCACAGTGTCCCAGAATGCGTATTGCTGTACTAGATCTTCAAAGCGCCAAGGGGGCTGAGCGAGCCAGTGAGCAGGTGATGTGCCTGTGTACCTGGTGTGGGTCAGACTGCAGCAATGACCAGCTCAGCTTGCTGAACATCAGGTAGAACTTTACCTGGAAAGGGAACTGAAAGTGAGCATGAGTGTTTCCCTTCCAATTTATATTAGGCTATATCAACAGCAATTAAAACAGGCAGGTATTTACTGCCAGATAGCACGGACAAATAACTTAATTTCCCACTGCTTAAAAAATGGTCCTCATCTTAGCAGGCTTTGTAATTAAATTTGACCTTGAGCAATCCCACATTCCTCATGTTACTTGAAGCAGTATCTGAATTCTTGAGTCTATTTAAAATGTAAATTATGTTACTTAAAATTTGTAACAACATCTTGTGTAGCATTGTACCTTTATAACATAACATGTTTCTTAACTAAATGTCACGATTTTATGCTGAGTGCTTGGACCTACAATACCTTATATGTGTGCCAGCATTTTAATGGGATCTAGCTCGCCTCTGAGGCTAACAATCCATTAGGATGAAAGTGTGGGCAGTTCACCTCAGTGTCAGTGCTGTATTTTTCAGCTATTCGTGTGCCGAGTCTGTACAGTAAGAGAAAAGAGATTTGTACAGTTAAGGTTCTCTCTGTGGTATGAGAAAGTTCCACAAAAATTAAAATACTGATGATGATAACCTTTTTGGGTATCTAGGTAGAGACTGAACTTCAGTCAACAGAACAAGAGCTTTTTTATTTTTTGCCTTCTGGTCTCTTGCAACTAAATATTGAGGGGTGATTTTTTTTTTTTTTTTTTTTTTCAATTGTTCTTGACTAACTAGTAAATACTGTAGGTGAAATGACAGCAAGATATATTTTGGAAAATATCACATCTGCTTTCTTTGGAGGTGGTTCTAAGTTTAAGAGGAAATAGTTGATCTACTAGGGGGTGAATATGATATTAAGTGGGTAGAATAAAGATAGTACTGTTTGTTGCAAGCAGGAAATAAGAGATAAAAACACAGACTATTTTCCCAGAGCAGCAGGGCCTATAAATGCTGTAGCAGTGACACCCGGTGACTGGACTGTTAACAGTAATTACACAGTACCTTTTGGATATGTAGAAGAGACTTAATCCCAGCCACAGGTCCTAGTGATGGTGCTAGGCAAGAATGTGGAGATAATAAAGTAAGGAAAATTACTATGTGGGGAAAAATGCAAGCTTGGAGCCAGTACAGGCTTGACCTCTGTTATGGTCCTTAATCTCAGAATGAAACAAGGTTTTGGCAACTTGTTCACCTCCTTGTGAACTTGCTTGCAGATATAGTGACACAAACCTGTTTGAAACTTATCAACACAAGCCATGTGCACTGGCTGAAGGTATTATCTGATGCTGCGCTATGGAAATTGGGGCTGTTTGACTTATGGGACTGTCCCAGATGTTAAATTGATCTGGTTGGCTTAAAAGCCTAAAGGAAAAATCGCTTTGAAGAAGGGTTTTTTAGAAATAGAAAGATATCTTAATTAGGGTTAATTGTGTCATTTAGAGAAGGTAACTGGTTGGCATTATTAACCTAGCTCTGTGATTGACCCTTTGGGAGTGGTGCTGTGTATGCCCCAGGTGACAGATGACGGAAGATCCACAGAGAGGACAGAACACCTCTAGCTGGCAGACACATGAAATAATCCATAAGAAATTGGGGAGTTTAAGGGGAACTGGGGAGTTTTAAGGGCACAGCATAGATGTGTACTGGGATTCTCTCCTGTACATTCATTAGGAAGTGATACAGTATAATCAAGAGATGATTTATGTAGTTGTAATGGTTGTATAAAAAGGCAGCTGTTAAGTAGATCCCTATGTTGGTGTCTTGTTCCAAGTATTGGGATTAGCTACGGGTGGCAAGAACAATGCTTTGGTTTTTGTCCTGAGCAAGTTGTTTCTTTCTTCTGTTTAGTTAGTCTGTTCCATTTCAGTTTGCTCTTGTGTATTGTGATACTTGTCAATCCAATAGTCCAGCATGTTCTGAATTAATTATGAAATGCTTCAGAGTAAATGGAACTGAGACTGTTATAGAGGACAAGAGATGGCTGAGTCTTACTGTGTTTAGTGAGACTGTTTAATTCACAGTCCTTTCCAAAAGGGGAACCATGGGTATAGCTTGCATTTCAAACACCTCTTAACCCTGAAGGACTTAAAGTTCCTAAAGGAGCAGGCCATATGTAATTTTACAGTCCCTCTAACAATCACTGACTCCCCAATAATTATTTGAAACTGCTGGGCCAAATCCAACCAAACTAAGATCTTAAAAATAGCAGGGTTTCTAGCAATTTGAAGAAAACCAGAAGTGAGGTACATTATTGCCCCCACTAAGGAAAAGCTACACTGTAATTGTGAGGGTTACCTGCCCTGTGTGTCCTGGCAGCTTGCTGATTAATACACCTCTACACTGGAACCAGTGCTTGCCTTGTAGTTAAGGGGCACAGAAGATGCCTGAGCACTGTGAAGTAGATGAGAATGGAAGCCATGGCAGTGATGCAAGATGAAGACAGACAACAGACATGTTGTCATGGATGCAACTTAGTGGACCAGCACAATCAGTGAGGGATTATTTCTTACAGTCACCTCAAGAAGCGATGGTCACCTCTGAAATGAGATTTGGCTTGTTTAATGTGAGGAAAAATTGTTTTTTTTTCTGGTGGGAGAAGATAGCGATGATTTGAATGCTGTTTTTCATGGCATTGCCACTGTGAAATGGGCCAGATTTAAGGTTGTCTGTGGGACAATTCCATCTAGCCTGCAGTGATAGAGGAGCAGGAACATGTACTCCTTGAAAAATCCAGTGAATGCATACACTGGCAGCTGCTTATGGCTGTGACCTGTAGCTGTTGTGTCAGTGTGGCCTGTGATCCCAACACTGGGGTCCATCTCTCCCAGCACAACCATTGCCATTCTCACATGTGAGTGTCCAACTCACAATTGATTTCTGTTCCATTAGATTTTGATAATTAGATATCATCCATTTGAGTTAGTAGCAACAAACACTGAGCAGGAAAGGTCATTGCTTTCAAAGCTCCTGGGTCGCCTTTTAGACACTTCTGAAAATCCTATCCGCAAAGTCTAACTTTTATTAGCCACTTTTATTATACGAGCAATGTCATGCCTCAACCTGAAATGACAGGGAAACACCAATGGCAGCTTGCCCATTGCATCTCTCTAATCTTGTTTCATGTTCAGTGCAAAAGTTATAGAATGTATTTAGCAGGATCCCATGAATAATTGCAAGCTGAGAACGGAAAAATGATGGAAAGTAACCATTTAGTTAGCCAGACCATATAACTGCAATGCTATGTGTTGCCAGGAAGGACTTACTCCAGGTTTCTTGCAAAGTTGCTCTTTTGAACCTCCTTGAAACCTAGAGAAACTCTAATTTGAGAAATTTTATGGATTTCTTTATGTAATAATTCTAAGAAGCCTTGCCCCCAGTGACCTAATTATGTCACCTGCATGCCGTACAACTTTGTACTCAAGCAAGACTGCCCCAAGGCATGTAAGCTTTGTAGTGAAATTTTTTTGTAAATTGGATTTCATTTTTTCTCCTGCCCCCTTCCAGTACAAGCTGCTGACTTCAACATTTTACCTGAGGTTGGAAGCTCCACTGATTTTTGTTTTGTTTTGGGTTTTGTTTCTTTTTTTTTTTTTTTCCTTTCCAAAAGGCCAAGGATTCAATGATAAAACTAATTTGTCTTTTTAATCTTTACCTTGTAATTAGAGCTAAGAGAGGCTGGAAAGAGATGCCAGGCAAGTAAGCTCTTTTCCTTTAAAAGCTCTCCGGGCATATAACTGAGTCTTGGGAGAGCTTTAAAGGAAAGCAGTAATGAAAATCTTGCAGAAAAGGAAAAATAAGCCAACAAAATTAAGACTTAAGTGTGCTATTTTTATTCAGGACTGGGGGTAAAAAAGACTCTGATACCTCCTGGGTTTACTCTGATAGAACATCTGAATCACTAATTATTTTTAAACATTCTTTTTGTACGGATAAGCTTCCCTCTTTGTTTCTGCCCCACTGATTGCCCTTCTGCTGAGATTTTAGGTGTTTGAAGATGATGTTGATGTTACTTGGAGGTTTTGGAATAATTTTACCTCAGCTTTGTTTTAAAATCAGGGTGCTTTTTCACTGTGAGATCAGTAATTTTCATGAAGTTTTGTTTTTCTAAAAGGTAAAGCCCCAAAACACAACCCCCAACTTATTTAAATGCTGGAAATCGAATAGCTGTGGAATTTAGGCACCCAGATCTCAGAAAGTGTTTACAAATGTTACACCTTTCACTCAGGCAGAGCACTGAGTTAGAAACAAAGCACAGTCATGGTCATCCGTGTTTACAACCGCAGGTGATGGTGGTGGTGAGAGAGACTGAATGGTAAAGGGTTGAGGTGCCAGCGCTGGTCTCTTGAGAAGCTGAAATAACAGTGTTTATCATGCCTTTGGGGAGGATTCTGCAGTTTTAAGTCAGAAGAGCTTCAACAGTAGAGCAACGCAAAGCTGCGTTCATGCATGGATCTGCTGATAGGCTTGCTCTAGCACAGCAGATTCTTTGTTTCTAGGAAACGCATATGCAAAATTTCTATTATTTGTTCCCTTCTGAATGCATATAATGCCATTAGCGCAGTGAACTCCAAAGCCTTCCTTTTGCCAACTGATATCTGTCCCACGACTTCTGCTCTCAGTGGCTTTTCCCTTAGTCTTTAGCAACCTTTGTTGTATAAATACTAGTTTGTAGAATCAAAATGATGACTCTGAGCATTGCTCTGAAATAGTCAGAGACGTTGCAGAGCTAAACTGTAGTTTTTTGTTGGCACATCATACTGTGCATGAGACTTACAGTTTTGCATTCCATGTGTGAGAAGGAACGTAGGACAGACAGGCAGGGGAGACAAGGAGGGAGTGTCACTCTTTATGTCAGTCACCAGCTGGAGCGCATGGAGCTCTCCCTGGGGATGGATGAGGAGCCAACCGAGAGCCTATGGGTCAGGATTAAAGGGAGGGCAGAGACAGGTGGGGGTCTCCTACAGGCCACCCGACCAGGAAGACTGAGCAGATGAGGCCCTTTATAGACAGATAGGAGCAGCCTTATGTTCACAAGCCCTGGTCCTCACGGGAGACTTCAACCACCCTGGTATCTGTTGGAGAGACAACACAGCAGGGCATAAACCATCCAGGAGGTTCCTGGAATGAATTGATGATAACTTCCTTCTCCAAGTGAAGGAGGAGCCAGCAAGGAGAGGTGCTATGCTAGACCTTGTTCTCACCAACAGGGAGGGGCTGGTGTGGAATGTGAAGCTCAAGGGTAGCCTTGGCTGCTGAAATGGTGAAGTTCAAGATCATTAGGGCAGCAAGGAGGGTGCACAGCAAGCTCGCTACCCTGGACTTCAGGAGAGCGGACTTTGGCCTCTTCAGGGATCTGCTTGGTAGAGTTCCATGGGATACAGCCCTGGAGTGAAGAGGGGCCCAAGAAAGCTGGTTAATATTCAAGGATCACCTCCTCCAACCTCAGGAGTGATGCATCCCAAAAAAGAGGAAATCGGGCAAAAACACCAGGAGGCCTTCATGGATGAACTAGTAGCTCCTGGACAAACTCAAGCACAAAAAGGAAGCCTACAGAGGGTGGAAGCAAGGACAGGTAGCCTGGGAGGAATACAGAGAAATTGTCTGAGCAGCCAGGGGTCAGGTTAGGAAGGCTAAAGCCCTGACAGAATTAAATCTGGCCAGGGACATCAAAGGCAACAAGAAAAGCTTCTGTAGGTATGTCAGTGATAAAAGGAAGACTAAGGACAATGTGGGCCTTCCCTCTGGAAGGAAGCAGGAGACCTGGTTACCCAGGATATAGAGAAGGCTGAGCTACTCAATGACTTTTTTGCCTCAGTCTTCACTGGCAAGTGCTCCAGCCACACTGTCCAAGTCGCAGGGGTCAGTAATGGGACTGGTGTTGTTTAACATCTTTGCTGGTGATATGGACAGTAGGATTGAGTGCACCCTCAGCAATTTGCCGATGACACCAAGCTGTGTGGTGCGGTCGACAGACTGGAGGGAAGGGATGCCATCCAGAGGAACCTTGACAGGCTGGAGAGGTAAGCCCGTGTGAACCTCGTGAAGTTCAACAAGGCCAAGTGCAAGGTCCTGCACATGGGTCAGGGCAATCCCAAGTACAAATACAGGCTGGGTGATGAGTGGATTGAGAGCAGCCCTGCAGAGAAGGACTTGGGAGTATTAGTGGATGAAAAACTGAATATGAGCCAGCAATGCGTGTTTGCAGCCCAGAAAGCCAATCACATCCTGGGCTGCATCAAGAGAAGTGTGGCCAGCAGGTTGAGGGAGGTGATTCTCCCCCTCTACTCTGCTCTTGTAAGACCCCACCTGGAGTACTGTGTTCAACTCCGGGGTCCCCTGCATGAGAAAGACATGGACCTGTTAGAGCGAGTCCAGAGGAGGGCTGCAAAAATAACCAGAGGGCTGGAGCACCTCTCCTATAAGGACAGGCTGAGAGAGTTGGGGTTGTTCAGCCTGGAGAAGAGAAGGCTCGGGGGAGACCTTATAGCGTACCTAAAGGGGGCCTACAGGAAAGATGGGGAGGGACTCTTTATCAGGGAGTGTAGTGATAGCACAAGGGGTAATGGTTTTAAACTGAGAGAGGGTAGATTTAGATTAGGTATAAGGAAGAAATTCTTCACTGTGAGGGTGGTGAGGCACTGGAACAGGTTTCCCAGAGAAGCTGTGGATGTCCCATCCCTGGAAGTGTTCGAGGCCAGGTTGGATGGGGCTTTGAGCAACCTGGTCTAGTGGAAGATGTCCCTGCCCATGGCAGGGGGGTTGGAACTAGGTGGTCTTTAAGGTCCCTTCCAACCCAAACCATTCTGTGATTCTATGATAGGCCTCATCTTGTGCTTGCATTCCTGAGTATAGATGAGAACAAATGTTTTTGAACAAGACTTCTTTTGATAAACCAGATACCCAGTTAAAAATGAAACTCAAGCCCTTTTTTACTTAAGCAAGACTAGCTTTTAGTCTTTCTAAGGAAGAGATGTCCAGGTGAATACACTGGGCCTTAGCTGGTATTGCTTAAAGCGGGATTATTCCACCCCCCTGTGGTGGGGCCATTGAATGGTTACTTTTCCCTAATTTATCTTTTTGATTGGATGTGGAAGATTGCAAAAGTGGTTTTCTCCCCCTATTGTTTAATAACTATCCTTTGGGTTTTTTGAAGTGGTTTGGGTTTTTTCATTGTTTTCAGTGGCTTAGTGAAGGCTGCTTTCTTCACTGTCTTAGCTGGAGGACAAGGCTGGAGATCAAAGTGATATCATCCATGGTCTGAAGAGACAGAAGGACAAATAACAGTTATGTTTCTGAGCTGAATGGTAAATGATGGGGATTTTTATATTTCTAAAACTGAGTTTTGGAAACTAGCAATATCCCTCATCATTGAAGGTGTTCTCAACTATGCGCCTAACTTACACGTATTAGTTTTTCCAGTGATGTTGACAAAGTCAATGGGCCTGACTTTTTTATTACCTGTGCCTTCTTGCAGTCACTGCCCTGGTATAAATGCTATCATTTGGACGTTAGCAAGCAGCTGTAAACCTCCATTCCTTATTGCTCCCTTGTAACTCTGTGCTATGATGCAGCTCAGCATGCAGATTTTTGAGTAAGGAGAGGCAATAGTTTTCAACATAAACAAGTCCGCTGGGTCACATTAACCTCCTTCAGTCTCTGTGTTAAATAATTAAAATAAACTAGGTAGTGTTTAACTATACGTATTTAGAGGCTTACTGGAGGAGCTTATTAGTTCAATATCCTAACACAGTGTTTTAAACCTTTCTGAGCTCCAGGATCCCTTATTAAATATTTAGCTCATATTGCTGAAAAAGTCAAGATTTGCTTTATTTTTTAGAGGCAATTGTTATTCTCAAAATTCTTTTAGTCTTTAAAATACTGGCCATCTATAAATTGTACTTTTCTCAAGTTGTCATTTCTTGCCACCAAGGAGTATTTTTCATTTGTACTGATCTTAATAGTAGCCCAAGAATTAGTATTTGCAGAAGGCTCTGCAATGCATCCTTGCTGTATTTGAGGTGTTTCTATAGAATACCTTTTTAAGCAATTCATTTGACAGCAGCTCCTTCGGATAGAAAGAAGACGTGTGTCGGCTGCTGCCTGTGGTTTGGAGACATCAATATTTCTTCTCTTCTGTTTCCAAAACTGTCAAAATGAAATTAGTTAATTGGCAAGTACTTTTGTGTAGTTGCTGTGAGATAGTAATTACTGGTGACAAGGACTGCTGGATGTGCACTAATATAGTACAGCAAAACCTAAAATTTGAAAATATAAGGCATTATCCTGCACTACTATTATGACTAGTCATTTTGCTGTAGTCTGACTTGCTATAGATTCAAACCTTCAAGTTCAAGGTCTTCTTGCCAGGAGAAGAAAGAATTTGCTTTGTACACAGCAGAGTTTTATAAGACTTGCCATACAGCTGAGCAAAGGCAGCTTAGTGGATTAAAATAGCATCAGTGATATCTCTTGTCTCTAGGGTAATGACTTATGAGCAAAGCAAAGACCTCCAGGAAGGGATTTTGTTTCTGTGGAGTCTCTATTAGATGATACTGTATAGTAAACAAATAACAAACTGTTTCACTGAGTCCATTCTCATTTTGCCTAATTGCCTGTCTTGGTTCAGTACTGGTGAAGATAAGACATAAGCCACATTGTATTTACTTTTACACCCAAGGACTGATTGCTTACTAAAAGACGCTAGACTATGTGTTTTTGTTTTCTCTCTGCCTGTAGCTGGAAACTGGTCACTCCTTGCTACAGGCTCTTCTTTAAAGATTTTAATTCAGCACTTTCTGTGTTGTTCTATGGTCTGAGGTGGCAGCTGAGAGAAGGACTCCCTGTTCAGCTTCAGTAAAAGCATCAACTTTGTAGTGTGAAGGTATCTGGGCAAGCCATTTACAGAATCCTGCAGACAAAGATGTTTTCCACTTCTAACAGTAAGCCTCCATATCTTGTCTGTGTGCCTTGAAACATAAACTATCTAATAATCTACCTCTATCCAAATGCTTAAAATTACTTAAAAGCTGACAAAGGATAATGTGTTGGATTGGCAGCATGTTGAATCTCTAATATAGGATCTATTCAACCCAGTAATTGCCATCCACCTCTCATCTGAAACTTACCTGTTCTTTAAGCAGTGAATCATGATCAGTCATAACACTGTTCTTGCTAATACTAGGAAGGATGTGTGAGAAATTCTTTTAAAGAAGGTAGTCCCAATTTTGACAAGACACTTCATCCACAAATATGTCTGTTCTTTCACTGTAGTATTTTCAGGCTTTATGGGGTCTAGATTAACAGACTTTTCCTCTTCTCTACTGGAATTTTTACTGAAATTTGATGTAAAAAGTTCATTTTAAAAAAAATCCCTCTCGTTTTAACTGACAGGAACATTAAAAGAAATAGAAATCTATTCCCTCTTACTGAATTTCAGTGTTTTTTTAAATAAAAATATATTACCAAAGTTCCTGATAAAATGTCAATTATATTAAATAAATAAAAAAGAAAAACTAGTTATGATTTTCAAGAGACTGCACTTTTTAATTTCAGAGTGTAAAATGCATTCCTGCAGGAGATAAATGATGCTGTTTTTTCTAGTCCATTGAAAGTAGCTGTCAAGTTTGTTGCCAAATAACATGTCTGATTTCATGTCTAATAGTTAGCAAAATTTAATGAGTACAAACTGAAAAATGGAATAGTTCTCAGTAGGAGGGTAGCTGAGTTCTTCTTTTGACACACCCCGTTGCTCATTTTATTGTAAAAGATACCTATAGGTGACCGTTCAGTGCTCTCAATGCCTAGCCTGTGTTAAAGAATGAATGTGAAGCCAGGGCACCTTGGAAACAAATCCACCCCAGCTCACAGTCAGAATAGATTTGAAGAGGAGGGAAAAAGGGCAGCCTTTGTAGCTAACAAGGGGGCATTGGTGATCTGAGATTTTTACTATTGATATTTAAGGTACTTGATATTTAAGGTACTTGTACCTAAAGCTCAGGAAGGGAGTGGAATTTATACTAAATACAGTGATTCCGTCCTTCAGGTGCCTAACTGTTGCAGTCAGTTTGGAAGCCATAATCAAAAACTTTTCTGAGTTTTTCTGCTAGGAATTGTCTGCCAGCTGGAATCACCAAATCACAGTGTGCTGTGGCCTGAGTGGGCTCTGTGAAGAGGCAACAGAGAAGTCCTTGTAAGAAGTATCACACTTCGAGTGTACCATCCCCAACCAATGCAGAACACATGGCTCAGGGACTCTGTGGATGTTGTCTTCCTTGGACCTGTCATGGTACTTGGGGGAATCACATTTGCCTACATCATTGTGATTGTTTGGTTGTTCAGGCTTTGTCCCCAAGATGTGTTAGAGTTAAAATAGTCCCTGAGGAAAAGGTGACGCTGAAATGTGTCATTTAGCCACCCCGTGTCTAGGAACTGTAAATGCTAGAACTGGATGTATGTTCTGGCGCTTCCCTGCTTTTTTAGTGAACCTTCATGGCAAATTTCCTTCAGTAAAAGTAGGATATTTTAAATGAAGTGTCAGATGTTTTTTAAAGGCCATATCTGAAGCTCTAAGTCACTCTGGTGCTGAGCCTTGTAAATCAACACTTTGTGTAACTTGGAGTTAGGGATACTCTATACATCACCAGATTAAATTCTGAATGTGTTGACTGTCAGCTCATTGGTCTAGCTTGCTATGTAGATTCGAGTTGGTGTGATTAAAGATAGATCATTATTTTTCAGCTTCTCAGAGCACAGGATGCTCGGAACTTGATAGTGGAGAACCTGCTTTTCTGTTTATAAGTGAAATCTTTTGGGGTTATGTTGTTGAAGACAGATACTTTCTCAGCTAAGGCCACTTCCAAACTGTACATATTTATGGTAACCTCAGGCCATCTGCCACCAATTTCAGAATGAATAAAAATATTCATCCTAGGTGCATCCTTCCTTATCACAGCCAGTGATTCACAGCAGAATGTATCTTTCGCTGTATTTTATTGTTTTAAACCCAATAACTATTTTATACTTATTCTAGAGTCTTTTAAGTATTCCTCCTCTTTTGCCTCTCCCTTAACCTTTGCCCAAAAATAAAAGGAAATTTTGCCTTAACTTCTGTACTGCCATTTTTATGTTCTCAGAAGCAACTTCTTCGACACCTCAGTTAAGATTTCCTTTTATTTTGTATGTAATACATGAGTAAAAAGTAAATGACTTGGTTAGAAGTATTTAAACAGGAAGCTTGCAGGCAATAAATCATATATAAAGTGACAAAAAGACTTTAGAAAAGCCATTTATTTGTCAGCATTTTTATGCTGAATAATGCCATGCCTGTTTCCTAACAATAAAATTTTGTAATATTTTTAAAGCAAACCTCAGATTTTTATTAATGCAGAAATGTAGGTATTTTTACACTACAAAATTCAGACTATTTCATTAAAGAAGTTACAGCATGGCAATCCAGGTGTGCGAATTATGTTCCTTAAATGTTCTGTTTGCCAAGGTAGAATTAAACTGGACTAGCCAGGACTGTCAGTGTGCTGGCAATTGAGTTCTTTTCATGGAAGTGTTAGTGCAGAAACAAATACGTTAATTAGATTGCTTAATCTCAAATGGTCAGGTTTGCATGCTCCAAAGGTGTATAGTCACTATGAAGAAAGTCTTGTAATTTTTTGTGCTCGAAAGAGGTACTTGTAAATAATTACAAGATGCAATCACATGAGAACAGGAAGCCTCAATGGATTAGTAATGAGATACAGAGCCTTTCACCTCAAGGTCGTTGTTTCTAATCCAGATCTGCTTGGTAGTGTTTGGAAGTGCCATCAGACAGGTGGTTAGTGTGAAATTAGTTGGAGACCTTAGGGTTGCTAGTAAGTACATATCCACCTAAGAAAAATGGCTGTGGCTGTGGTTTTCTTTCTGGCTGTCTCCTTCCCTCTTATCTAGCTAGGAGACAAAATTTCTGCTGTTTTCTTGTATTGAGCCAACTGGGTAAGATTAATGTGATTCTGGCCAGTTTCACTGCTGCTGAGAACTACCTGCTGGGCAGCAATGATGCTGTCAGACATAAGTCCTCTGGTGTGGGCACCGGAGGAATGTCAGCATAGGGAGGCAGTACAGTAGTTCATGTTTAAAGGGGAAGCTAGTCGAAGAACAGTGTGAGGGAGGCATGCCAACCACACACAGAGTCCTAGGAAGCTCTGAAAATAACAGGGGTTGAACAGGCATGGGTGGAAGAGAAGTCTTTTTCCATGGCCTATCCAGCCAGTGTGCAAGTGTGTTGTATAGACTATTAAAGAATTCACAGCTCATTATCAACAGTGGGACTAATGCAGTTGTCACTGACTCCTGCTGTTGTGATTCACTACAGATTAAACTGACCTTTTCTTGGGTTCTCGGGACCTTCAAGCAAGGGGTCTTGCAGAGGAATCTGCCTTTATGAAGCTGCTACTGCTCCGTAGAACAGTTATCACGAGCAATGCCTGTTGGTCCTTCCCACCCTGTTCCTGGTGGGACACTGAGTTAAAGGAAGTACCAGAAGGACACTATAAATAATCTAATGATGTCCGTGGATTTTCAAAGTTAGTTACCATTCTGACAATTTATCTTGCAAGCGAGGCAATGCATGTTTTGAGATCAAGAAAAGCCAACCACACTAGCAGAAACTGTTTTCTAATGAGTTAAAATCAACACAGTTTTTAAAGGTAAGAAAAATAAGCAGTGTAACTGTTGATTTGACTTTTTTTTTTTTTTGAGCTATGATCAGATAAAACATTTTAGAAGTTTCCCCTTTGTAATGTGCACACTGCAAGAGGAAAAAGCCAACCATTGTAATTAGAGTACCATCTTTGTGGAAAGGTAGTGGAACTAATGACAACTGTACCAGGTCACCTTTAATCTTATTCAGACAGGGGAGATGGTGGAGCGTTGCTTTTAAAGTCAATGGCTCTTGGGGGAGTCTAACCAGCATTGTGTAAGTTAATGGCATGCCCTCTCCTGCCACCTATGGCTGCTCCATTATCCTTGAAAGCAGCCGTCAAATTTGCACAGCTTTAACAGGAACATCTGCTTCCCTCCCCTGGTTGTTTCCTTCACATCTGCAGTGGTTGTGACAGGGCACGTGCTCTTCTTCATTCACCCTCGTTGCTCTGACCTTTCCTGTGGCTCATTTTTTATGCTCTGCCTCCTTAATGACTATTCTAATTCATCTCTGCATTTACTGATCGTCTCATTAGGGCCAAGGGACAATTCACCAGGTGAGGAAGCCTGTTGTTTTCTGGTAAGAATAAAAGTTTGTCAAATCTGACAAGCTAGCTGGGATACTTTAGGAAGACAATTTCACTACATTGTTTCTGCAACTTGCTCAGTTGTGACAAGTGTTCCTGCTAAAAAGGGCAACCCCTCTCTTCTGTAGTGAATGAAGTATGTCTCCTTTTCTGTCTGTTCTGGGGTTTTTTTGGCCAAGATCTAGAAAGATATCCAAGTGTCTTCCTGCTATTTAAACATCTCCTTTCCATTGACTTCAAATAGATTTCATTGCCAACATAAGAACTGGGCATCTAAAAGCCCTTGGGAATTTGAGACTTCCCCTTCAATTCTACCTCCTTTGAGCCTCCAATCCAAATGCACTTTGTCAAGTGTCCTGGGACTAAGCCAGTGACTGCCTTGCTACATACAGGTGTAGGCAAGTGCTCTTATTGCAGCTGCTACATCTTAAAAGTAATGCGCTCAGTTATCGGGGAGCAAATTTCCACCTCATGGTAGAAAACCCCCTTCCAAATACAATAATCTACAGAAGTCAAGAGCCTTCTTAGTCCTTTGAGTGATGACAGTGAGGCTTGAATATGATTCAAGGATTAGACTGTCTGACTTTCTCCCAGAGTAGTAGTCTCTTTGTCAAAGCTAAGACATGGTGTGGAGGGAGGCTTTTGATGTTACTCTCCAGTTTGTTCCTGTTGCACAGGTTACAGGATACAGTAGCTTCTGTACCATTTTAAAGTTATATTTTAATTTTTTGCTTTAAGCTGAATGGCTTAATTAAAATGGAAAATCTACCTAATTGTTGTCAAGGATTGTCCATTTTAATAAGAATGGATGAAGGGTTGGGTTCTTGAGTGCTTGGAAAGGGATCTGTGGAACAGGAAAAGAATGTCTTAACCTCTAGTTCTTCCATTTCTCAGAAGGGTCTGTTAACACTCCATTTTTACTGATTCATATAGCTTTTTCATAGCAACTCACACTGTAAGCCTGGGTGAAATACCTTTATTGTTGATAGCTGCCAAATGAAAAAAAGCCAAATTTGGGTAGAACAACCAGTATACTGACTGCAAAAAGGCCTTTTGCTGCATAAGATCATAGGGTTAATAATATAAATAACATGGAGGAAATAATGTGAAAGATCAGCATAGGATGTGTGTTCTGGCAGCACCCATTTGTGCATACACCTAGTTATTGAGCACAGATCTCCAGATTTGGCTCTCTGAACTGCACCTCTCTGAGATCTTGCGTTACAGCCTGCAACTAAAATGTGAAAATTTTAGATTTGCGCCTTTATTCTTGGGTAAAGAAGATTAAAAAGTGAAAGTTGAGAGGCTCAAGAGATCTGCAGAACCTTGAAAAGAACAAGAAGTATTAATGGTGAAGCTTTGAAAAGGAGTCATGAGTATGAAATAGGAAATGTACAGACCCTCCCAAGTTCTGAATTCTGACTTTCTTTTTAATGATTATTTTATTGTTAGCAGTATAAGTCAGGGTCATGAGTTATAATATGGGCCTATGAGAATTGTTATCAGGTTCTGATTCTCATTTTATTTCATCGTGAGTGTATTTTATTGTTGTCTCTTTCACTGTTACAGTGTAGCATAAAATGGTGGGCACTCCACAGGGTTATTTTTTTCCATATAAGAAAAAAACCCATCATTCAATGATACTGACTAAAAAAAGTCTGTTGGCATTCTGGAAACCTCACTTATGCTTTGCACTTATGGATGTAATAGTTAAAATAGCTTAAGTTCAATTTGCTGTTCAGCCAGGTTGGGTACAGTCTGCACATGCTGAAACCATTTGAAAGTCCTCATGCCACTCAGAATTAAAAATGCATTTGTGCAATTTAGTTTTATGACCTGTTATTGCTTAACTGGCAGCTGGATCTTATACTTGGACTGCTGCGATGATTTCCTTGTCCATTCCATCGGAATAAACCCAAGATAACCATTACAGCTATATAAAACCTGATATAAAACGAGGCAAACTCTGAAAATAATTAATCAGTGGTGATCAAGACATAGGGGCTTTTCCAGGGATTAAAGACCAGCTGAGGAGTGGATGGCCTGGTGCCCAGTGCATTAACTGATCTGATTGCTTGTAACGTTCCTCAAAATTCCATTTGCCTGATTTGCCTATCGCATGAAAATTTCATCTCACTTCAGCAATGAAATGTATCATTCAAATTTGCAGTCTTACCCACTGGTCCTGTTTTTTTGCAAAAGGCAATTCTTCTAGTAGCAACAAATACTGCTACATGATTTTAATAAACACAAAGCAATTAATGGAAGGAGAGATTCACTGCCAAAGTCAGTCTTTTAAATTAAGACTGTCAAACAGGACAACCAGAAAAACTTTCATAAACCACACCATTTAATGACAACAGTTATGTCTAGATCTTTCTTGAGCAGATTCTTAGATGAGGGTTAACTAATGAATAATTATTCATTTGCCTACCTCTAACTGCCAAATTCAGGCACAGTCCTATTACTTTACAGTCCCATAAAAGTAATTTCATTTAAGGAGGGAAATGCACCTTTGCATTTAAAAAATAAAAACCAGAAAAGCAGAAGTTCTGTGTACCTTGTAAATTTGAACTGTTTCTAGTACTGAAATGGAACAGAGTACAAATTTCCTTGGTTGCCCTCCTCAGTTTTACCCTTTATACCTGGACATGAGAATAAAAATTCTGTTTTCACTTGAAATGAAGAAAATGCCTCTTTCTCAAACATCTACTTTGTTTTCTGGCAACTGCCGTTTACTTAATCTGCAGAGCCTAATGACTTAGATGACAATTGCTGTTTCATATTCTCTAAACAAATATCATTCTTGTCTGATGAATGACCCTGAACTGTGTTAAAAATACCTCTGGTATTTAGTATATTACAAATCTTTGTTTTACTTAGCTAAGCTCCAAATGGTCATTTGATATTTCAGGTGGTGGAGGAATGCTCAGAAGGGCACAAGGCCTAATCCTCAAAATTTATTTTGTTGCATACATGAGGCAGACTTAAGAGTTTTTCTTTTTTTTCCTTCTTAAAGTTTATGATAATATTAAAGGAACTTCTGGCATGCCATGGAAGTGAAGTAATAAGTTGTACAAGTACAGTTCTGAGTTTGGGTGTGGTGAGCAGCTGCAAATGACAGCAGGCTGCTGGGCACAGCGAGCTCACCTGGGCCCTGGTGCCTGCTAGGGCTGCATTAATGATACCTTGGTCAGGATGGCTTCTGCCACTGATGAAGAGTTAGTTATGGATGTGGACGGGATAGTCCTTCCCAATTTGCAGTCCCAGGTATGCTACTTTTGCTTTCCTATGGCAAGAGTGACCCTGTTTTTAGAGGCCATCAGCCCTCACAATTGGGGTGGAAAATTTAATTTTTGCTTACAAACTGATGAATAACTGTAAGCCTGGTCTATACATGTGTATGTGTACCTGCTTTCTTCAGGCAAGCAGAAATCTCTCTAGGGAACTAGTTTCATTCTTTTTCCCTTTCTCTCATGATGAATTTGTGAAGGAAGGAACAAATGAGAGAAAAAGAGTGGTCCGCATGTAATAGCGAGAGTGAATGTTAATGGGACATGTGGGAAATACTTCTGTATTACAGAGCACAATGTTGCTCATTTGCTGCAAGTTATGATGGAAAACCAGATCTTTCCCTTGTATTTTCTTCTCTGCCTCACCTAAAATAACCACACAGTAGAAAGTTTCCTGCAGGAAATGATTAGCACCACTTTACTCTGAGGTACTTTATGAAGTTTTATGCTTATATTTCATTTGTACAAGTGATATGTGTGCTTGAACCAGGATGAACATTACTGCCTGGCTGAAAGGCAGTCCTTATTGATTAACATCAGCGTGGCACTCCAGCAGGTAGAGAGGCTCATGTTTTAATTTGTTTTTGCTTCCAGGTCACTCTTCATCCACCTTTCTTTTCATTTGCAGCAACTGTTCCCTCCTCCTTCCCCTATTTGCAGCACCTCCTTTGGTCTTGGCTGTTTTGATTTATCAACCACTCAGATTTAATGCTCCATTCCTTGGAGAAGTCTCAGTGCTTGTGTCTGATCTAAGGTCACCTATGCTACTTATTCCAGGGGACTTTAATCTCCATATGGATGTGACCTCTGACACGCGGCAAAGAATTCACTGTATTACATGATTCACTCCAGCTGTGTCAGCATGTTCCTCCACCTGCACTGAAAGGTTATGCTTTTGATTTCATTAACTTTTGGGGTCTCATTATCAGGGTTTGAGGTCACTCACCTTTTTTTCAAATACACATCTAGATCTCCTGTACCCCTAGGGTTCCTCTCAAATTGGTTGCTCGTTTTGAGAGTTGCTGTTTTCCTCAGGTTGTCACTTCTTGCCCAAAATAAGTTAAAGTGGTTCAGTGCTGGTTCCCTGGTTATCCAGTTAAAATGCTGATTGTGATTATGCACATGCCATACTACTGGTTTCCACAACTGATGAAGCACAAATGTCTTGATTGGAACAAAGGCTGTAACTTTATGGGCTGTGAGAAACTCTTCGGTTGGAAACCTGCACAATGTGTGAGCATCAACGTCAATTCCTTCATCGGGGAGATCATTGTATCTTTGCTTGCTTGCTTTGTTACAGATGTTAGCATTAGTAATCACAATAGCACTATGTATTTGAGGAATGTGAGACTAATGGATAGCAAACTGGATTCCTTGCTCCCTTTTTTTTTTTTTTCTGTGTGTGCTACATCTTACTTTGCCTGTTATGATGGGTGGGTGATTATGGGAAGATATTTCTTGTCTATTTATCCGTAGAGCAGTTGAACTGGCCTTTTGTGGCAGTTCTGTACCATCTCTGAACAGTCCCTTACTGCCAACAACTGAAAAGGTAAAACTTTACAAGTGAAACTGGACTGAATTGTATATGCAGAGACAATTTATGAGAAAGTATATATATAAATATTGTATATCCTTGAGGAAGGAGAGCATCTAAGTCAGGACCTTGACATGAGTGTGAAATTATTAAGAAAAAAATCCAGTGGCTGATGCAATGATAGTAGAGAAAAGCTCCACTGAAATTTTCAGCCTAGAAGATGGTGTGTTAATTTTACATTCCAAGTGACTTTTTGCTGCTTCTCTTGAGAAGAGGTGTCATCTTTAGAAAGAGCCCTTCTCCCCTTTCCCCCCAGAAAACACCCCTTGAGCTGAAGAGGTTCTCATAAATATGTTTGTTAAAAAAATGTGAAAAATAGAAAATGTTATTTCCTTTAATATATGTGTTTTTCTAAGAATATTTGCCTCTTGGTGTGTGCTTCTGTGTGTTCATATATTTGTAAGCAAAAGCCAGCATGAGATGAAGGCAGAGCAGATGATGAACCAGCACCAAGCTTTTTAGAGTGCTTTCCTCTTCCAAATAGCACCAGTGCTGACTTCTAAACTCATTTGTTTCTCTTACCGTTGTCTGCAATATTAGGTTCCACAGCCATTCATCTCCCTATTGACAGACATCCTCTTGCCCTTTAAATAAATGATGCAGTTGTTTTTGTGCAGACCAAGATTGCTGGTTTTGAGGCTTACTGAAGAATGTGCTGAGCTAGGGTCATGTTGTCCTACTGTCTAGATGTGCTCTTCTCCACAGTACTAGTTGCTTTCTTTGTCAAAGAGGGCAGCTTATGAAACAGTGATAAAAACTCCCTTTAAATGTGTCTTTTCCATATGTTTCTTAGCTAAGAAATTAGAAAAAAAGGAGGGTTATTCAGGATTTCTGATAAGAGCATGCTGCCTGCATGTATATTGCATTGAAAGAGTACTCCTTGGGAGTGATTAGAATTAGTCACGGAGATGAAATGGATGTGGACAGAATTGGCTAGCAACTTTCTGAAAGCCTTCCTCTTTCTTTGATATTTTCCTTGTAGTTTTGAAGTACATGACTGTGATGTTTGATATTTTATTAACAATAATTGTATTTCCCTCTTTTCATTTGAGGATTTCAAAGAGTTTTAGAAGCATTAATTGCATATCTGCCCCCTGACTTCTATGAAGAAAGTGAAAATATGGTCTTGTCAAATATGTTAGTTGAAAAAATGTATTAAACTGAGAATAAACAGTTCAGTGGTGATTATTCAGTCAACTCTACTCACAACACTTGTGCTGGCTTGTAATGTGGAAGCCTAATAACTTCCTAGTTTGTACCCTCTTGGTCTTCAGAGATGATGACCGCCATCTCTGAAAACTGTGAAGGCTGCGTAGCAGCTCTACACAGTCTACCATCTTCTGGGCTGGAAAGCCCACAGATAACAAAGAAATGGTCACAGAGCCTTCGTGTGGACAGTCCTTGAGGTTATTAGGAGGCATTCTGGACATGGGCACCTGAAGGCTTTTATTATCCATAGGTATCTTGTTATGAAAGGCAGCAAAATTCATAGCAGGGAGTGTTGTGGAGGTTGCTTCCAATAGTGAGCCCTATCCTGTTATGTCTGTGCCCTGTATAGAGAGCTAGGGAAAGTGTCCTTAGTGAACTTGAATAATGTTGGTATTTCTAGGGAAGCTAAGCTGTAAATAAATTGGGATATGGAGAGCAACACGTGCCAAACTTCTGATCAGAGGTAACCCACAGCACCATAGTTTTCAACATTCATCCTCTGTCCTCCACAGTGCCTGGCTGGCAGACATCCCCACTTCGGTATGCAGAAGGTGTTCTACAACAGCAACCTTTCTCTGGTCCTGTTGCTGATAAAATGTATCTCTCCTTAGAGAGTTTTCTTATTTAAATGTGAAAATGTAACTGAATTTCAACTGCAAATATTGACAGCCCTTAAGTTGCAGATCTGAATAGGTTTACAGGTGAAGAGGTATGAATTTATGGGCTTTTTATAAGTGAGCCCAAAGGGGCTTTGCTCTCCACAGCCTGGCTTTCTCCCTATCTCCTATTGCAGTTCTCCCTGAAATGGCTTTCATGATGTGTCTGGCGTAGAATTCACTTACTGTGATCTTCACACTTTAAAAATTCTTCAGTCCCTGCTCCTGTAATGTCTTGGCTTCCTGAGAATCCATTGATTATAAAATATTTTAAGGCTGTTCTTGTTTTTTATGTCATTATGCTCTCCACTGTACCTTAAATGTTCTTTATACCCGAGATGAAGGTTTATCTAGTGCAAGATGGAGATTAAAATATGCTGGATAGTATTCTTATATTCTTTCTTTTTGCTGCCTTTGGGCACCTGAATGTAGATACAACAGGTTTCAGTAGGTCTAGGCAGAGAATGGACTGAGTTGATGGTTAGTTTTAAAGATACTCTGTGAGTTTTCTTATATCTGAAAGCCAGTCTGCAAACTGAGTGCTTCTTCTCTAGATTGCTGAACACTGACAAAAAGGGGACAGAAAGTTAGCATGTTAACACTTAGCATTTGTTCAGCACCTGTTCACAGATGTGTCTGAATATTAAGAAGAAATGCATATGGTGTTCAACAGAATAAAAAGTGTTAAGATGTGTGTGAACAAGCAGGAGGAAATATAGATGTGAACACGTAGGAGGGGAAAGACTATTACAAGGGCAATCCAATTAATGCAAATGATGCATGCAGATGTCTCTGGCTTTTTAGTACCTTTCACTGTTATACTCCATAAGAGCTGCGTGCTAGGTACGAGGGAGGAGAACGCTGTCTTCCTTTGCATAGCAGCAGTACTTTCAAACCTGAGCATCCTACCCCTGCCAGCAGATGAAGAGGGGACACCTTCTCTTACCTGCTTGTGTAGCTGTGAAGCATGAATAAGTGTTCAGTAAAATAGCTACTAAACAAAAGGATGCATTCATGAGGTAACTCAATTTTGCCTTCTGCAAACATCTGTGTACCTGTTGACTCCTGGCACTTCAGAGAAGCACTGTCGCTGCTTAAAAATTCAAACAAGATAATTGAAATTGACCCCCAGGTTTTTTTTGGCTGTATGCTCAGGGCCAACCTGTTTGATTTATTTTGGTATTGACTTAACAGGACTGTTCACCTAAAGGAAGCAGAATTTGAGCTTGAAAATAGACATTCTTTCAGCTACATATTGATTGTTGGGGCTGGATCTAGTCCATCCTTATGATGTACCTTCTGAAAAAATGGCTTCTACTCTTATCTTGGCATCTGATATCTGGTGAATAATGACTTTAATTAGAAAGAAGACCTGGCTGCTTGGTCTTTCAGATGAGATACATGGCAAACTCAAGTATGTGGCCTGAGCCGTTCCAAATTTTTGCTTTTTCTTCCCTCCCTTATAAAATTTCCCTCTCAAGAGGCAGTCCAGACTGTGACCTTGCTCTCCTGAAGTCAATAGAAATTTTGTTGTCGACTCCAGCGAATGCAGGACCATCACTGTAAGCACTGTGGGAAACCACGGACATTTTCCTTGTTTACTCCAACGAGTTCTGACTCAGGCTGTAAATCTAATAAATAAATAAATATATTCACTTAAATTAACAACCTCATTTTACAAAATCTTTTCTGTCAGAACCCCTGGCCATCTGCTTATTATCTCTATACATTGTCATGTTAGGTGTTTTGTAGAACAATATTTTGGAATGAAGTGGTGTAGGCAATTAAATTTCTCTATTTGTATTGTTATTTTCCATATTAACTTACAGAGAAGCTACTGTCCTACAAGCTGGTAGCTGTTTTCATTTTTTTTTCGTGTTTATTATGATATAGGTATTAGGTACTTGCATGAAAATTCACAGTCTGCCAATAAACTTATTACAGCAGCTATGTAAGATGCTTCTATGCTGTCTTCAACAGTTTTCCAACTTTCTGTAAAATACCTTATGCATTTTTCTGCTGTAGCATATTTTGCTTAAAAGTACAGTGTAGCTTTTTCCCCTGCAAAAAACCTGAAAAAATCTCTGTATATATAATTTCTTTTTACATGTTGAGTACACAAATAGAAGACTAGATTTCCTTTCCAGGATTGCATATACATAGTTTCTTGTCCATTGAGGTTGTTGTGAATACAAATTTGGCAACAAAAGTCAGGCAGCCCTTTAGCTGTGCTTGAAATACTTGTGAAACCAAAACATACACAGCAAAGGAACATTGACAAGCCAACCTTTAAAAAAGTTATTCACATATATATATTTGAATGCTCTCCTTTTTTTTTGGAACCCCCCTTAGAAGCCTAAATTGCATTGCTAAATCTTTTCAAGGTTAAGATTCCCCACTTAATTAACTCATAAAAATTTCTGGCCCAAAAGTACAGTGATCTTAATCACTCAATAAGATTTCATCTATAAGGATGTAAGCTTGGCCATATTGCATCAGACCAAGGTGTTCTCTATCTCAAAATCCTGTGTCTGGTATTAGTAACAGATACTGTAAAAAAAAAAAATCAAAACAAAACAGGGCAAGCATGGAGTGAGTAGGAAACAGGACAATCCTCCAGGCTTGCCACTTGGAGGATTGTCTGCTTCTGAAGAGGGCTCTCCCTTTCACCTTCCTTTCTTCAGTCTGCTGTGCCTTTGATACTACCTACACCAATCTGTACTGTAGTCTCTTTTGTATAAGGAGCCTGTACTGCTTTGAGGGTGAATATTTTTATTATTCTCAGCGTTGTCCCTCTGTCAAGCTCACTTATTAAAAAACTCACCCTGTTCTGTAGTGCCGTTAATTTACAAGGTGCTTTACAAACACAGATAAGAGCCATCCAAGGCTCTACTCTAAATAAGACGAGACAAATGCAAGATGAAGCACTTGAAGGCTGTTCAGGGAAGTGAGGGCATGGAAATGACTTATGCAAAGAGGAGAGGGGTTTTGTGAGGTGGGGTTTCAAAGAAAGGGTTTTAAGCAGGGCAGAGTGTAAGTTTGGTAGTGGAGGAAAATGGTCAGGTGAAAGGAGCAGTGGAGCTAAGATGTGAAGGCAGGAGCAAGGAAAGGAGAGGAAGGGAAAAATAAACTCAGAATAGGGGACAGTGAACTGTGAGGAAAGAAATAGGATAGAATATTTATGACAGGTTTCTTCAAAATAGTCTGTGAGGGAACTTGAGAAATCCATATAGTTGCTTGGGTTTGGTTTTTTTTGTTTGTTTTGTTTTGTTTTTTTTTTTTTGACAACACTTGACTATCTATGACAGCTTTTCAGCCTACCTTGTTCTTAGCCTACTTGCAATGATAGGCATAGCAAGCAGTGTTCAAATTTTTTTATATGAGAAAGTTTCCCTACTATTTAAGATAAGTCTCCCTTGTATTAAGTATTATCCTGTCCATTGTGTCCATTTATGAAGGGAAAGAATTAAGTATAAAACCTAATGCAAGACAGGAAGCCAAAGGAAGGAGGAGTGTGCTGTGTCTCTGCATGTCTTCTTGTCTAATCCATCTAACTGACTACTCCAATCTCCTTTCCCTATGGCTTTGTAAGGGCCAGGAAAGATAGACTGAAAAATTGACTTGTTATGATGAATTAATCTTTATTAGTAAGAATAGGATAAACTCAGGGAATAAGCCAGATCCTACAAGATGCTTTACCCTTTCTTCTTCCTGGGATTTAAACTGGTGTTCGAGAGATTCAGTATCTTGTAGGACTGTACGAACTGTCCTTTTCTTCATGCACTGATGTTTTGTTTTGCTCTCCATCACTTATCTCTGCAATTATTAGGCCAGCACCAAGTCAAGCAAGGGACATGCGAAGTTGTGGCAGTGCATCGTTGCTGCAATAAGAACCGGATTGAAGAACGATCGCAAACAGTCAAGTGTTCCTGCTTCCCAGGGCAGGTGGCTGGTACGACAAGGGCTCAGCCCTCATGCGTGGAAGGTAAGCAGTCTCCCGCTCACTCATGGTTCATTAAGATTGTTTAAGAAGTTCAGTCTCCTTGATTGTTTGACTTCCCACTGCCTCAAAAGCATAATCCTTCCTTTTGTTAATTTTGGAAACATCTCTGTGCATTGATGATAATGAGTGTGCATAAATCTGGGTGTAATTAATCCTCTTAATATATGTACCCGTCCATTTCATGTCTGTGCCAATAAAACTTCTTAATTTTTTTCATACAAGAATTCTCCTTTAAAACTAGTCTGAAAACAGCATAAGCCAAGAAATTCAAGCTTATGATATTAACTCTTCCAATTGTCTTTAGACTTAGTAGCTTGGCTAAAAATTCACTGGATAATAAATGCAGCCCTGAGACTGGGCATACAGATAGTGTTGGGGCATCTGATTTTGAGAGCTGTTCTCTAGATGAATGCTTCACCGTTTTATGTGCCTAATGGGCTCTTATGCTGGACACCAGTGCTACAATGATGCCTCATGTCTATTCCGTTTCATGTGTTGTAACCCCAAATACATTAGAGTTTGGAGAGCAGAGCGAGCGTACTGCTGCACAGGGCACAGTGTCTGAGCTAGGACACCTACCTGATGAAGGAAAAATGTGGTACAGTTGCCTTAGTCCATCACCTTCCTAGGTAGATGTTGAAATCCTCACAGAGCTCAAAGTTGCCATCCTTATGCTTTTAGCAGTATAACTCATTTGAAATTAAGATTTTAGCTTTAGTGTATATAATCAATTTACCTTGATTGTAATGTTGACCAGGCATTCTGAGGCTATATAAAACTTGCCTCACTGAGGTTCACTCTGCACCTCACCCCCCCATTTTCCTCTCTGGCTCACTGGCAGTTCAGAAACTGTGCGTTAACCTTCTTCCTTTTCCACCAGCAGAGTCTATTCCCTGGAGAGGCTGCTGCTCTTGTTAACTTAGTAAACAGTTACTCCAAGACAGACTTTTTTCCTAGAAAAAGTCTAATAGTTACCAGAACTCCCATTGCATTAATTCATAAGCAAGACCCTTCTGTTTTCATTCTTTTTCATACAAAATTGCAACCATTTAAAGTTAAATATAAAACAAAAGGTTCAAAATCCAATTTTTAACCTAACATTCAGAGCTATTTAGTTTTAAACATAAAACTAAATACCTGCAATGTCTGATTTTTTTAACCTATTATCTGCTTTGAGAATCTCTTATTTAAGAAAGAGAAAGTAGGTTTGTGATTGTTTGGTTTTTTTTTTCCTTTTAGATGCTTAGTCTTTTCATGCCTTGTAATTCAGGAACACCATCAACTTTAACTGTGCAATTTGTTAAGTAGTTTTCCTGTCAAATCAGAAGTACCTTCTGTATTTTTAGGTGACACGACAAACAGCAGAAATACTGTTACATACAACAGATAATAAAAGTCAGGCATTGTTTTAAACTTGCTTAAGGATTGCAAAGGTGACACTGTCATTGTATGATAGAAAGATATAAATGCACAATACTATAGAAGCTTAATTCAGTCAATGCAAAGAGTTGCTTGTCGTGGTTTAACCCCAGCCAGCAACTTGGCACCACACAGACGCTCTCTCGCTCCACCCGCGGTGGGATGGGGAAGAGAACTGGAGGAGTAAAAATGAGAAAACTCTTGGGCTGAGATAAGGATAGTTTAATAGGTAAAGCAAAAGCCATGCACGCAAGCAAAGCAAACCAAGGAATTCATTCACTACTTCCCATTGTCAGGCAGATGTTCAGCCATCTCCAGGAAAGCAGGGCTCCATCACACCTAACAGTGACTTGGGAAGACAAATGCCATCACTCCGAACATCCCCCGCTTCCTTCTTCTTCCCCCCAGCTTTACATGCTGAGCATGACGCCATATGGTCTGGAATATCCCTTGGGTCAGTTGAGGTCAGCTGTCCCAGCTGTGTCCCCTCCCAACTTCTTGTGCACCCCCAGCCCGCTCGCTAGCGGGGTTGTGGGAGAAGCAGAAAAGGCCTTGAGTCTGTGTAAGCACTGCTCAGCAATAACTAAAACATCCCCGTATTATCAACACTGTTTCCAGCACAAATCCAGAATGTAGCCCCATACGAGCTACTATGAAGAAAATTAACTCTTTCCCAGCTAAAACCAATACATTGCTGAAAGAATTTAGTAGCTGTTTTTTCTTCAAGTATAGTTGAAATTAAATATGACAAACTATGATGAATGTAAGATTTTTCCACTTTCTAAAGTGGAAGCCTTTGAATCCCCTTACCCCTTAAGGTAATGCTTTAGCATGCTTCGCTTATTTTTGCAAGCGTCTGGGACTACAGTCAGTTGCTGTAGCATGGAAACTATAACTATCTTTCCTTAGCCTCAGGATTAGATGTGTTTTCTCCCACTCTATACATATCCTTTAGTAGGCTTCTACACCGTGGAAGCCAGAAACAGTGTGTCTTGAATTTGCATATTTCAGTCTGATACAGCCATTTCATTTTCTTTTTTACTGAATGCAGAGCTGTTTAATTTGCCTATATTTTGCCCTGAGCTTAAGGGGAAGGACATGCCCAAAGCACAGAGTTACTTTTCTAACCAAAAGAAAAAAATTTATAGAGCAATTGGCTTGTAGTAGTCTTTTAAAGTATTTTCCTTGAACTCCAGACCTTATCCAGTAGTAGTGATCATTTACATCAGGGCAGCAATTGCCTTTGTGCTGTTGATCATGCACGGCATGCACATTGTGCTTGGTACCTGCAGTTCCTACCTCCAATCATAGATCATAGAATATCTCAAGTTGGAAGGGACCCATAAGGATCATAGAATTCAACTCCCTACTCCTCACAGAACTACTTAAAACTAAATCATACGACTAAGAGTGTCATCCACATGCTCCTTGAACTCTGACAGCCTTGGTGCTGTGACCACTTCCCTGGGGAGCCTGTTCCAGTGACTGAACTCCCTCAAATTACTTATGTGCTAAAATGTGTTTGGACAAAATAAGAAAACAATGTAGTTCACATTCATTGAGTATGTGTCCAGAAAGTACCACCCAGCTGTTGTGTGAGGCTACACGATTTTTAATCATACACAGAGAGATGCTTTTACCTATTGGAATTCTCAGTAAAAGTAGCTTAATGCTTAGTAGTTTTTATAGCAGATATGATTAAGTATGTTTTATTTGGATTTAGAAAATATGTTCTGTTTGGATTTTAGCCTCTTTACATATACTCAAAAGGAAAATAACTCTGCAAGTCATATTGGAAAACAATAGTAAATAGGGTGAAATCAGTCTTTCTTATGTCCACATTGCCTGTGAACTTTTCAGGGTTTGTGTGTTTCAGCTGTTCTTGGTCAGGACCAAAAAGACCATTGGAGTAAATGGGATCATATTTAATGTTCTATGCAGAGTAGCAGCCTTTATATAAAGCTATTGGAATGTAATTATGTTTTCTTGAACAAACAAATGGATGATTATATAATTAAATAATTACAATTAACTTTGTCAAGATCTGCATGATGATTTTACAGAAGTCTGTTTCTTCTTGCTATTTTTAAATTGAAGGTCTGATTTCTCTTTTAGTGTTGACAACCCAGGAAGCAAGGAGTTTGATTCTAGCTTTCCTGTAGGTCAGACAAGCATATCTACATGGTCATAGATTGTAGATGTTCCATGAGAAATTAAGACTACAGCAAGAAATAGATTTTCACAGAATGTGGAAGACTGCAAAGGTCTGGGACTTTAGCAAAGTCTAGACAAACTGTACTTACTTTTCTGTTCTGGACTCAAACTTGGCACTTGAGCAGCTTTCTGCTATAACCTATTTGGATTTTTTTTTTTTAAAATTAAAAATTAAAGTTAAAATAAGTCTTTCTTATTTGAAATTTATACATCTGGTCTTAGTATTTTACAGGTTTTTAATTTAGTTGGGTATTTTTCCTTAGTTTTCTCAGTCTTGCAGCATATGGGTTTCATGACCTAGATCCCACTGGGTTTGAGTGACAGCTTGTTTGTTAATTTGGGTGGGGGTAGAGCCTAGTTCATCAGACAGAGCTCCTTGCTGATGAGTATTGGGCATTGTGCACTTTTGTATATATGGGCCATGAAATAGGCTTATAAAGCCCATCATCATGTTTTTTAGGATACAGTCGTACACCAGCTGGATATTTACATTTTGAAATAGGTTGACAGATGCTAAAGAATTTTACACAAGGTCAGTTTTAAAGCAGCATTTTATTGGAGCAGCACTATATGTTAAGGCTAAGCCCTGCTCAAAGAGGTAGTGAATATGTGTACCAATATTCACAGCTACCAAAATTTCGGGAAGGCCCCCTGTTTGAGCCAAGTCAGAATGGCTGTTTGCGTGATTACTTTCAGGCATACACCTACACATAGAAGTGACATTTTTTTCTCATGGTATGTGCTAAGGAGGAGACTAAGTACTTGTGTTACAGAAGAAATGATAGATATCCAGGTGAGTTCCAAGGAAATGGTGTTGAAGTGGTGCAGAAAGGAAAGTAAAAGCTAGTTAAATTTAGAAAATACATAAAGTGAAAGTCTCAAGTGCCTTGATTGCTACAAAACAGTCCTTTTCCATGTTCTACAGTAATACTGTGTTGTGGGGCCTAAATGACATTTATAGAGTGCTTTGTATTTCTACAGTGTCTTTCATCTCAGAAACTTTAAATATTGGTAGTAGAAGTCAAAGTACTTCATTTAAAAAGAAGGATATGAAGGTGAAAATCAATGTTTGTTATAGACTGAGATCTTCCTAGCATTTTTACAAGCACAGTAAAGTCACGTGTCATAGCCTGGATAAGAGTACAGGGCAAGAACTCTTTGGATCAGGATATTTTTTATCCTTTGCCCGTGATAAAGCACTTACTTACTTAGATAATTGTATTTTGGATGCATCTAACAAGAAACTCTGTCATTTGTGTATTTGAACGTAGTTGTGAAAGCTATTGACAAGCATTGGCAAACAAATAAAACAAGGCTAGTTTTTCTGTACACGTGCTCACCTCATTTTCCTGGGGGTTATTTGAGCTTCCAAGCACAGGCCCATCTGATGCTTTGAGAAATGTTGCTGTAGATAAATTAAGTCACTAAACTCAGAAGAAAGCAGAGCGTATGAAAGAAAGTATTTAAATATGCAGAGAGGACATACTACACAGCCTGTATACCCTGCCTTCAGTTGTAGCTATACTACTTGATTGCAGCTATAGAAAATTTTGCTTAGCAAAGGTCAACTCATTCTTCTGTCAATGACTAAATTACATTTAAAGTAGTCATGAGATTTTGTTTATACCTGTTTTCTTTATGGAAATAAACATCCTTGAGTAAGTACCTCCAGCTTGTCTAACAGCTACTGCCAAGAAGATAAAACATTAATAACTTTTGTCTGTTGAGTAACTATCTTAGCTAAGTGCATTAAATGCCTCTAAGTAAATCATCACTAGCCAAATCATCTTCCATCCAGGCAATTCTATTAGCCCTAGAATTTGTGAGGAGGAAACACTCAGATCGGAAAAAATGTGACTGGGACTAAAGAATTGTTTAAGAATTTTCTGTAGGACCAAAGAGCGGCAATGAAGAAAAAAGACGATTTTGGCTGAAAGCCCATTGGGGTTACAGACTGAAGGGAAGAGAGCATATAGAAACAAGAAAACAAAAAATCAATACATAAGAAATAGATAAAAGAAGAAATAGCTGAGAAGATTTCCCTCCCACTGTTTTTGAATGGATTTCAGAATACTTGAGAATTCAAAAGGATGCTAATGCTGTGTCAGTATTCAAAGAATAAAAGGAAATATACAGTAGTATGAATAGTGTACTGAAAATTTATATGGAATAGAGCTTAATCCAGTGGAGTAGGAAAGAAATCTGTATTTGTCCAGACTAAAGACAGTATGAATTCGCTTGTTTAAGTAGAACACACAGGAATCCTTAAAAAAAAAATAAAAAATTGGCCCATAATGCGTGAAATATTGATGTTGTTAATGCTGAGGCGGATCAGGATCACAGTCCGCCTTTTGGTAAGTAACAGGATGGGGAAGTACTTTCTGACTTACTGTTAACTAAAGAAGGTGCTAACCAACATCTGCTGGGATTAAATTTTTTTTTTTTAATTCTGACCCTGGGTAGTTTAGAGTCCTAACAAGCTGTCTGATAGATCTCTGGTCAGTTGTTGTAATTCAAAATGTATTTCAGAACACTTGGGGTATTCTAGAAAAGCACTAGTACTGTGCCAATTTTGAGAGGGTAGGCAGCATGGTCTAGATGCTTAGGGACAACTGAGGCTGATCTCAATCCTGTGCAAGTAACTGAAAAGCTGATACGGTATTCAATTAGCAAGGAATTCCTTGAGTACAGATCACAAGAGTTTATGTGGCTTTCAAAAAAGAGATTTGCTAGACAACTGATTTTATTTGCTGAGGAGTTTTCAAGACTAATACAGATAGTTTCTGGGTTTAATACATGTAAGCCCAGGTTTTCCAAGTTACCTTGGAAGATAATGTATAATTTATTCAACTAAAGATTTGGTTACTAAATACATTTGAGGATTTAAGTCTTACTTTTTGTAAGCTATTTAATTTTGTACCATATGCCATTGTGTGCACTGCTTAGTGTCAGCTACCTAGCATACCTCAAAACCACATCTTTCCCCAGAGTCATCAGTAGGAAGTGGCAGTCAAATGGCACATACCTACCGGAATTTCACAGTGCTTAGCTCTCCACCTGACACTCTGCAACATTTCCAGCACTGACCCAAAAGCAAATATAGAATCTCCCCTGACAAAAACATATATGGGATTCATCCGTGGCGCAAAGGAGTAATTAAGGACAAGCCCAAGGCAGTCACATGGCGTAGTCCTACTCACAGGAAGTGGAACCTGCTTGAAATAACTGTGTTAATAAAGACAAATGCATTATGGTGAGAAACTGAAGAAGTTCAATCAGCTCAGATTATCAGGCAGAAGATTGAAAAGTTACTGGATTGCAGCACTTTTAATACCTTCACATGGGGAAATGATGATTGCTAACAGGTGCTGTAATGTAGGAGAAGAAAGCACAACAGAAGAGGTGGGGAGAGGAAGAAAACTAAGGCTGTGTGTTTCATGCTGAGATTGTTTAATTGTCAGAAAAAATTACAATGGGAGAAGTTTCTTTCTTCACCTGTTCCAGATTGGCTTGGAAGACACTGTGTAGCCAAACACAACTGGGGGCAGAACACAGTGAATTCATGAGGCAAGATGAGATCATGTATTGACACTTTTTGGCTTTACTTTCTATGAACCTACTGTTTCCATGGAGTCACATTATCTAGGGAGCGATGTCAGCAGAAGATTTATTTCTGGCAGAATTTCTGGCTGCTTTCTGGCTGATTTCCAGCAAATCATCTGGCTGATGTCAAACTAAAGCCATCTCCTTTCTCTTCATGAGAGCGGTTGTGTATGAGAGTGACATAGCTGCTCTCATTTCTTAGAAAAGTCATCTGTTGAAACCTCTCCAAGTGTGCCTCAATCTGAAAAGAAGAGGAAGCCTTTATATCCTCCAGTGAGTCACATAGTCACAGGGATGATAGTTAAAGAACTATAGCTATGAAGGTAAGCCTAAGGCTCTGATGGAGAATTTTAATGGGCTAATCTCAGGGGTGTGTTTGACACAAACAGCTACAGCCAGTTAGGACATACAGATCAGCAGAGTGGACATTACAACTATAAAGAAATCGGACATAAAATGGATGTAAGAATTAGTGGATTCCTACAGCAAAGAATTGAGGATTTGCTGGAAGCTAATGGAATGAGATCTGTGTTAAGTATTTCAAAGTGTTGCTGTTACTCTGAGGAGAGGTATCTGCACAGAATAGAAATCAGTCAACAGAAGGGTAGGAGTCACTTTCTATGAAAGTGTCTAAACAAGAGATAAATAGAAGGTGAAATATGCCGTCTGTTGAAGAGCTTGTAGATCTTGTTTGAGTTACAGATTGACTTAGCAACATTTCCCATTCACATCTGTGCTTGTTTTAATAGAAGATGATACTGCTGGAGATGATGGGCCAGTTTCACTATCTTCAGTTCCACATGGACCGGGAAGTTGTGTGGGCACCATTGGTCAAGGATGCTGTGTGAACCCACTCCTGTGCTGCACTTTTGGCCAGTCAACTAATGCCTTTTTTTTTTTTTTTTTTTTTTTTGAATCAAGTGGTAGGAGCAGGTTGATGCAGGTTGTACAGATAAATGAAAACTGCCATGTTTGGTGCATTTTCTGTGGCCTCAAAGTATACTGCACCCAAACCAATACCAAAACACTTGGATCTAAGGAGTTATCAGAGTAACTGAGGCACAAGGGATGCTAGGTACCTGCAGGAGACAGGTGAGCGAAAGGTGGTTTTCAAGGTCTGAAGTTGAACTTACGTTATTAGGGTAGCACTAAATATACGAAAGCACATTCACATGTCAGAGTGCAGCCGAAGTCTCAGCATGTCACTGCATCCACACTCACAACAGCACTGTGCAAAGCTGTGTAATGCAGTAGCCAGGTGTCACAGGAGGACTTGCTGGCTTTGAAGCAGAGCTCTGAAGACACAGCTAGCTTGCTACCAGCATCTCCTGCTTGCTTAGGGACCTCTGCACATGCCCTCACTCTTCTGGAATCTGGTCTTCTATACTTGCTTGTGTTTACCTGAAATACGTGTCGTATAGAAATTGAAGCAAATTTAGAAAGTAGCAGAGATAATATAGATAAAATAGATGGCTGGACCATATGTCTGGAGTGGAAATGATCCCTCACCTCCTAGGAAGCACCGTCAAGTTTCACCCGTTTTGTCAACAATCAATCAGCATCAATGCAAATGATCTAAGATCCAAATGACTGGTGAAAGGAATCATGCGTTTATTTTATAATTTTATGAGATTGAAAGAATAGTTTATAAAAGCCAAACTGGTGTTCCAGAAGTGTATTTTTCATAGTGCTTTTCATGTAGGCTTAGAGTGAAAGTGCAAAACAAAACTAATTGAATGAACATTTCAGCAATATCCTGATGTCAGCTTGCCTGCTTGTCACCCTAATTTGAAGGCTGCAAAAGTACGAATCTACCTTGAAATTAAAAGGGAAAAAAGGGCTTTATAAGAAGTAGACTAAATCATTTTTGTTCATCTCTTTTGGATGTGGTATCCTTTAAAGCACGCCATTCACTATTTTGTGCACATAGTAGCATAATGCAGACTAACTAAATCAACATTTTAAGCCATATTTTATTTTGAAATCCAATTTAGATTATATAAGATTGTCAACTGATATATTTCATAATAATTTTCTGGGATTTGATGACTCCCATGTACAACGCAGAACTGAGAAATGCATGCAGATGTTTGCAGCTCTTTGTGGGAAAATATATCTGTTAACAGCAGTATAAAGTCATGACTACACTTGTAAAAATAACAAGCATGGCCTTATTAACGGAAATTGGCTTAAGGGTAGAAAATTAATAAGTTTTCACAGTTAAGGTGTATTGCTGTAATCTTCCAAAACATACTGCAAAACTGGCAGTGTAACTGCAAGTAGATTTTTAGTTAATAATCTAATGCTTTCCAGTAGTTTCCACATTCTTATCTGCGCTATTTGCTGACAGACCTCACATGCTTACATCTCTGTGCAGTTCTATTTTCTCATCCAGTGAAGGGAGGAACTGCAATTTCTTCATCCAGTCTCACATATGCATATCCAGGTTAAACAAGAAGCCTTAGTTCCATTCTGCATTACAGCAGGTACTTGACTGAAGCATGTAAATGAAGGAGGCAGGTCATCTTTGTAGTCAGTGGAGATGGAAAGGTATTTCCAGAGGTCAGTTCAAATGTTGGAGTCAATCTCTGGCGGTGCTTTCCTGTCTTCACCATTTGCATATAGCATTTACCCTTCTGTGTGCTGGTGAAGTTCTTTTAATCACATTTTTAACTCAAACACAATCAGTGTGATTAGCTATTAAAACAGTAACTGTTTGTTCTACCTTTTGAAATCAAACAATTGAACATCACACAACTTCCCTACTAAAACCAACAGTAATAAAAAAAAGATTGTTTCTCTTTCCTCTCTCTTTTTCTAGCTTCCATTGTCCTACAAAAGTGGTGGTGTCATATGAACCCTTGTTTGGATGGAGAGGACTGTAAAGTACTACCAGACTATTCAGGTTGGTCTTGCAGCAGTGGAAATAAAGTCAAAACCACAAAGGCAAGTACAGAGATCGCCTATATTTAAAGGTGGCAGTCTGCTGATAGCACTTACTTATTGCATTGCATCTGTGGGTGTGAGCATCAGTACTGGACTCCTCAATGTTTTGGAAAGCAGTGATTAATGCAATTGTTCTCAGAGAGGGAAATGTTGGGTCAGAACTGGCCCTTCGCTGCTGGCCTACTTAAGTTATTGGGTGCTGGAGTCAAACTGAAGAAGGCCCTGCTTCAGTCTTTAGTGAGCAAAGAAACTATTCTGTTGTGACCAGTGCTAGAGGGATAATCATGTTCCAGGATCAATTCTTGACTTTTCAGACTGAGTACATGGAACCAGAGTCTTTACCAGTGTCACCTAAATTTAGATTCCTGAGCTACTAGAAAGTCCTTTTAGCTTTTGAAAGTAGCAGCCTGTCTTTGGAGCTGTTGAGAACCTGCACTGACGTCAGTGGGAACTGTGCGACACTGAGCACCACTGGAAATCAGGCTGGTTCAGATCATTTCTAATTACAGGCCATCCTGCAGATGGCCTGTTTTTTAAAAAAAAACCTTTGCTCTGCCATCCTATTTCTTAATTAATGGCCAGCAGAGAGAAAATATCATGTCCTCTGTCTGCTTAACAATCTAAAATGAGCTCAGTGCATTGAAGTTCAACAAGTCATAGCAAACTACATATCTAAATATATCATAAACCAGGAGTCTTTAGCAGGCAATAGCAAGGAAAGACATATGCTTAGCTTTTCCCTTTACAGCCTCTTCTAGTTAGGAATGAATGTTGTTGATTAAGTTACAGTCTGAGTTAATATGCAAATACTGACACCAAATGTTGTTTAATAATGGCTGTTCTAAGGAGTGAAAACTGTACTAATTTCTGGATGAAAGAGAGAAAATTAGATGTTTTGGACAGCTGTGGTGTGATACCGGTGGTCTAAAGCCCAGCTACAGACATTGCACAGTGGCAGGCTCGTTGGAAAAATCTGACCAAACTAACCAGTCTGAAAAACCCTATTCCTGTTTTTAAGAACAGAGGAATTATTGCAAACCAATGTTATTTGTCAAATGCCAAAGATGTAGTCTATAGAATGCCTAGGTCCTGCTGTTCTCCTGTGATGGATACCAAACCTAAAGTTGACCTGCACACCCTAGAATCAGTATGGGTAACTGGCAGTCAGTTACTGCAAGATATAGATTACCCTCAGCCTTTTATTTTTTTCACAGGCAATGACTTTTAACTACTCATATATAGATAAGGGCTAGTGTTGTAGCATCACACTGAAGGGTGAGACTGGTGAAGTAGGAGTTCTAGATATTGAATAAGACAACTTTGTCTTTGGACATACCAGAAGAGAGCTGGCAATTTATACCAAAAGGACCTTACTGGAAAAGAGTAAGCCAGGCTTAAATATCCTTGATGCCTTCAATAGATACTAGAGGGATGAAGGGTAGAAGAAAGGACTTTATATTGGCATTGATGACTGAAGGCCTGGGGCATCAAGTCTTCTTTCATGCAGCTGTCTCTTCCTTCCTATGAACAGTTGCCTTTTAGTTCATCGAGGTCAACTGACCACGAGTCATATAGCCTGTGTTCATGACTCTTGCTCTTAAACAGTGAAAAGAGGCAGCCTGAGTCAGTGGGAGTTTACTAATAGAAGGGCAAATTTGGCATGGATCATTTATTTTATTATCCATGACAAATATTGCAACCAGCAAACTACAGAGTATGGTAATGCATTCTGATGAGTTTAGGGATGTCTTTATAAAGCTAGAGTGGGACAAATCATCCTGCCTGCAATTAGACCTGTGCAAATTCATCAACTCCAGTGAGTTTGTGTGGGTCTAACAGAGGGCAGAGTATAGCAATATGAGTGCAAATGTTGTTTCATTAAACTCTTCCTCTACTTTGCTGGGAGGTGGAGTAATGCATTTTGCATTGATTTTTATCACCATAAGAGATTTCTTTGAGGGGCATTTAATTGAAAGGATCAGCAAACAACTGGCACTTGTGCTCAGATGTGAATCATTCTACTGTATTACTGACATGAGAACTGTTCATTTTTCTTGCATGGCTTTGTTTTTCTTTCACTTTACTGTGTTGTTTTAGATTTGAGCATGTTAAGGTAGGACTGTATTTTCTTGTGCATGTGGTTAGCAACAACATAAGGGAGATCCTGATTCTGATTGGGGTCTTGAAGTACTGCAACAATATAGATGTAGATATGAATAACAAAGTTAGTGGTTAAACATTACATTGAAATGACACAAGAGAGTCCTAACCTTTAAGTAGTGATTGGCTGTGTTAGAGAAGAGAACAGGCAGACTGCCTTAAAGGGCAGATCCCTTAAAAAGTATCTCAGTCCCTCCCTTTTTAATTACTCTGTGCTAGAAATTATTCCATTTTTTTCTGTATGTGTTTTATGTGTGGATACTTCAGCGACATACTTACTTTCATGCTTTTAAATACTTTGGGTTTGACCCATAAAAGCTTCTTCCATGCATTTACCTCTGTTGTTAGTAAACGAATCCTGAAGAGTTACTTTTGGAGGCTGAGATTTAACATAGCTATATCCTCAGTAGTAGTGACATTTCTAAAAGCGCCGAGTTGTTGTACTCCAGTAGTTAGCTTTTAGTATTGTACCTTCTGAGAATCAGTCTGAAATAATGAAATTTGTCATCTGTATTGGTCCAAGTAAGAAAAGACATGATTTGTCCAAGGTTTTGTGGGTGGGATTCATTGTGCCCAGCTGCAGGCATGTTTCCATCCAAGCTGCATTGTTCAGGATTCTCCAAAGTCGTGTGGGGAGAAATTGGTGGTCTCACAGCATGACTGTGCCCATCCACAAGAGTGTTCCCACGAGTACTTCTTTCTCTCTCCTGTACCTTAAGGAAGCCCTGGATGACAAACTTACATGCAGATGTCTGCCTGCTAGACAGCAAAAGCTGTGCTACAGAATCTGTCCTGGCATCCATATTTCCTCTGTAGGTATTTTGCCTGTCCTGTGGGTGGTTTTCTCTGTCTACCAAGATACAGTTGTTGCACAAATATAGCGAGTAGTGGTTACTCCAGACTCTGAAGAGAAGCTTGTGGCCCAGGCAATATTGAACTGGAAGGAAAATAGAATGGAAAGAAAATTTCCCTAGTTGTAGGGAGAAGGAAAGTATGATATAACTTATTTTTTTATTTAAAAAATGAACAAAATACTTGTCCACACTCAGCTCAATCAACAAAATATATATGAAGTGCATTATTAAAACTTTACACAAAGAGGACTGTATGAACTGTCAGATGAGTAGTCCAAACCATACAGTAGCCTGTGTGTCTCGGTGCAGGGATACTTAAATCAGAAAGACACAGCAAACCCCATGTGGACAATTATAGAAAATGTACACATACATGAAATTCTTCCAATTTAATAGTTGGCTTATGTCTAAAACACAAGAGTTTAAATCCATTCCATATTAATTTTTTTTCTATGTTATGTACCAAAGATGATCTCATAACCATTTAAATTTCTAATAAATTTTTGAAGCTTTCTAAGACCCTGGGATCAGTGCTAGTTGGGACAATGACTTCCACAGGTTAATTATACGCTGAAAGAGGAAATGCCATTTAATCAATTTTAAGTCCTCTATCTTTTCATTTTGTGAACATATTAGAGTAACTTGAAGTATATGAAACACAGGAGACTCCTGACGCTACTCAGTATTTAGACGGATAGTTAGTAGCTGGGTGGGACAGTTAAAACATGAAAAGCTGAAGAGCTCATAGCTTACATCAGTTACCTCAGGGAAGAAAATAAAAACTTCTCTATGCTGAGTGTCTGTTTAGTTTTGTAACACGTCTAGACACTACAGAGCAGAGCCGACAAAGCTTTCCTCCTTGCAGGCTGCCTATTCTCATCCATTTCCAGGATGGGAACTCTGACATGACCCCTCCTCCCTGTGTAGCCAAACCTCACTGGGTTTGTGCGCTGTGTGTGTGCATTAAGGCTTGCACGTACGTCCCCGAAGCACCTGAGTGTGCATATGGTTTTAAGGGGAAGAGACCGTGGGGTCCCATGGGAGAAGTGCTATCTGGGAGTTGCTTCTGCTGCAAGAACAATTCATCCCCTCTGCAGACCGTGTTCTGTCTGATCCCTGGTTCCCTTCCATAAGATGGACTGCTGGGAATGGGTAGCAGTTTGCATGAAATGGTCTTTTGGGATGTAAATTGTACACTTCTGCTGTAAGCATTGGTGTAGAAAGTGATGCTAAGCAAAATAAAGTAGAAGAAGATTTCCATGAGACGTTGGTGACAAATTTAATAGTGAATGGCCATTTCTTTATGCGCAAATATCCCTTATGCTATTGAATAACGGTGTAATTGACAGTTACATATAGGTTCTGTTTCTCTGCAAGGTATATAGGTGTGGCCAGGGCAAGGTCATTCATGATGTATTTATGTGTACAGTTCCTTTGCAGCGACAAAGCATGTGTTATCATCCTTGTTTGATCTATTCTGTGTGGGTAACTCTTTCCTCTTCTTTTATAGGTAACACGGTAGCAAAGAATAAACCTGTGGTCACTACAAGAGCAAAGGCATGTGCAACTGTTGCTTGGCTGTTACACAGAGACCCTTTTTTGTGATGATGCTATTGACTTAGTTCTTTGCACTTGCAAAATTAGTCAGCAAAAAGGACAATACTTCTCCTTTCAACTGTGGCTGCAGTTCCTGAACCTGGATTTTGCTGTACAGAATGGTACATTTTAATTTCACAAGAAAAAGCAAGGAGATTTGATTCTACCTGAAATGCACCTTGGATTGCCAAGGATCTGACACTAAGCAGAAATCTGTGGAAGGATACACCTGAACTTCTGTGGTGCATCAAGGATAAGACTTTCTTAACGACACTAAGATATGTAAAATTGTTTTAAACGAGTTTAGATTATGAATGTAACCTAGGGGGTCATAGAAAGAAAATACTTATGTTAGAACCAATACAGAGGACCTTAAAGGTCTTCTCCAACCTAAATGATTCTATGATTCTATGGATTTGTCTGAGGTACTTCTCACATACAGTACAACATAAAAATAGAAAGCTGATCCCAATGCTAAGTGAGTTGACAGGACAGTGTTAGTAAATTATGTCTTAGTGTATTTTCAACTGTGGTTTAGTAACTCTCAAGGTTGTATGAAGGTGAAAAGATGGAACTTATAAATCAGTAGCAATTATTGTTGGGCATACTTTGGTTATATCTGTGCAATTAGATTTATTTCCTTATATAGTTCTAGGTAGTTTAACTTTTACATTCATAAGTGATGGCAGGAAAGCATGAGGAAGAGACAAAATTTGAAAGTAGACATAGTTTTTCTTGTCCTAAAATAAATCCATTCTCTAGGGGAATAGCAAAGTACACATATTCCTTGCCTCTTTGAATCTAGATATGGAAAAGAATTTAGCCATTAGCTAGAAATATTCATTCAAGATGCCTCAAAAAAAGGAGAGCATGCTTGTACTACATAAGTAAAGGCTTACTGGAAGGAGAGTAATTTGTTTGGATTTTCATAGCTTTGGTTATATCCTAATAGGTAACATACTTAAAATTCATAAGCAAAATTCTAGATAAAAGTGAATCTTCAGTTTCAATTAGTTCATGTTTAGAATGATTATAATAATTAAATGTCCAGTTCCTTGACAGACTGAATTTCCAAGTGGTTACATTTTGTGACACGTAATTGTTCCATATTATTCTAGATGCATTTCATACTGTTTTTCTTATTTGCCTGTTACAGTTTTTTGTCATCAGTCTTCATAAGTAGAACAGTAAGTAGAGGTGAAGCTGTAGCCAGTCTGTTCCCCATTACATTATTTTGTGACTTAAGATGCATTGAAACAGACTAAAATGCAATGATGCAGATGGCTATCATGCAGATGAACTGCTGCTGACCCAGCTACTGAATTCATTGTTACGCTTTATGTAAATATTAGGGTAACAGTGTACATCTAATTTTTATATAGACAGAAAAGCCAAAAAAAAAAAAAAAAAAAAATCAAGTGTCTTGTACTAATTTAGGTCATCGTGCATAAGCTTTCTAGTTTATGGGAAAGATACTGTCAGCAGTGTGAAGCTGTTCAGAGTAATAATTGTTAGCTTTTGATTTGCGGGAGTGAGTGGGAGTGTTCAGCCAGGTAATTCCATTGAAGTCAGTGGAGGAAAGATCTGGCCCTGTGATTTTTAGTTTTGATTTCTCTGGTTTAGTTCACTTTCAATTATGTATTTGATTACAGCTGGGATCATAGTGGTCATTGTACTCGGTGATAAGTAAACAAGAGATTTTCTGCTCTATGCTTGGACAGCTGAACAGTTAATAGACTCTGCTTGCCCTAATGAGCTCTACATTCCTAATATTTTTTCCATTGTTTTGATTTTCTGATTAAATTTTAAGATTACCTTTACTATTTCTACTGTTTCTGTGCATATGTATTCAACAGTGTCATCACTGAAGATCATTTTCACTTGCTATTTGTACAATGTTGAACCATAACTGGTATTTATTTATTTATTTAGGAAAGTGCTCTACAAAGGCATAGTATAAAGAATTGCGGAGATGTTCTAAGTGGACAAACAAGAGTTTTAGAGAAAAGTTATTGTTTTTCTCTTTTTGGAAGGTAAATACAAGGAAAATAAGTTACTTGCCAGTGGTCATACACTGGATTTGTGGCGGAATCGAGAACAGAACCAAAACTTCTTATGTCTAATTAAGACTTTCCCATTTAAGGCACTGTAATATACTTACCGCAAAGGGGTACAATATATTACATGCCTTGCAATTGCTACCTGGAAGGTGCTTTTGCTGCCCCTGAGGAAAGGGGAAAGTACAACATAAGTTTGGTAACATGAGATTATGAAATACAGCCCAAATGAATGACTTGCCTTCCTAGATCCTCAGCCCATGACAGAGATTTTATATTCCTGAAGCAGCTTTGTTCCAGAGGATCTTGGGTTGATTTACAGCTTTTTCTGACTCATTGCACAAATGCTGTAATATATGCCTGTCTCTTTTTGGAGGATTGCTGCTTCTTCTAATGCTGTTGTCTGGCATCTGACACCAGCATTGCCCTTCTGCTGAGCGATAGCAAAATTAAAGTCTTTGCCAGCAGCTCTGTTAGTAGAAGAGATCAGCATCCCAGATTCTTAGTGTGTTCTCTATGGAAATTACTTAGTTTATGTTTATCTATTTGTTCTAGAAGGGTGGTTTTTGTAAGCAGCATACTTGCAATCTCTTAGAAACTTCAGTTTGCATCCCACTGTTAAGCTTCTATGGGGCTAAAACCTGTGGGTCATCATGTCCAGGCTTTTGTTTGGGCAGGCAATGTCTCCTAGTCTGGTTCAGAAAGTAATCCTCTTGGTCTTAAAGTGGCAATGTTTTGCCGTACAATTTCTAACAAAGATTGTTGCAGACACTCACTTCTCTGATGAGATATTATTCTAATATGCAAGCCAAACTGATTCATGTCCTGATCATACCTATATCTTACTTCTTAGCTGTGTTCTTTTCTCCCCTCAGTAGGATGACCCTGATGTATTTTCCTTCAACCAGGTGACATTTCAGTAGGCATAAAATAACCATGGCCTCTTCATCCCCTTTTTTTCTCTGCCTATCTTTGTAGCCCTCCTTGCATCCCTTGCAATTTAGGTGAATCTTTTTTTGAACAAGGATTACCAGAATTATGCACTTTATTTGACATCTGCCATTGCCAGTGTTCCAGAGTGTCATTAGCACTTCCCCATCTCTGCTGCAAATACTTCATTTTCTACAGCCTGTGTTGCTTTTGCCTTTTTCATAGCTGCATCACACTAGCAATTCACAGTCGGCAAGTGTTTGACTAATATTCTAGGCTTGCTTTTTCCAGCTCATGCCTCCTTGCTGATAGCATATGTTCCTACCAATTCTACCTCGGAGAGTGGCCTTGAAGTTTGTGCTGCTGAATGTCACCCACTGTTACTCTCCCAGGCTGAGGTCATGAGGTGCTGCCTGTTCCCTGTGCTGAGGTTTTCCGTGTGCCTCTTTGCAAGGCCATGGTTGAACACTACCAAGACTGACTGGTGAGGAACTCCATCCTATCTCGTTTTGAACAGAAAGTGCCATTGTTCACTCTTTAGCCATTTCCTTACCGCCATCCTTATCTTCTCCAATTAGATAAGGAAATATCTGTGGTATCAAAATAAGTGCTTTGATATATAGTTTAAACTAGATACATGGAATTTTCTTTATCTAGAAAGTAAATTATCTTAATAGAAATCCCTGCAAGGTTTCTCTTGCATCCTACAACTCTGTTAAATCCATAATAGATTTTATTCCATTTTCTATTTACCTCTTATCTTCAAGGATTTGTGTTAGAATTTGTACCTAAAGAGAGTGAATAAAACTTTTACATTTGCTGTAAATTTTCTCAAGGGTTAGTTCATAACAAACCTACAACAATAGGAAATGTCTTTGAAGACTAACAATTTGCTTCCAGACTGAACAGACCCTGAGGTAAGAGAACAGTTAAGACTTCTGTCATAACAATAGATGCTTCTGTATCTATTGAAATATAGATGATACTGTAACAAACTTTTAACTATTTAGGATAAATATATGCCTCTAAACTGCAGTAATGTCATTTAAAGAACTGCTTTTTGCAGCACAGTGTCCCCAAGCACTGCATTGTGGTAATAATTCTGGGCAGACTCAGAGTGGATCTGCTTGCTTTGGAATTTGGAATATGCTGGTTATGTTGAGTTCATGAGGATGTTTCTTTGAAGGTTATGGCTGCAGGGATTCTCACTGCATGGAAATGAGACTCCTACACCTGAAAATGTGGAGTATGTACTATTTTCCACTTCAGTTACCTTAATGTTTAGTTGAGCAACTAGATCCCCTTTGCAAAAGCAGGATATTCTAGACAGTGACAAAAGTTGGAGTTTTTTTCCAAATGATGACTTTGCCTTGATGAATAAGCAGCATATCTCCCATTGATTTTCTTTGTGTCTTTTGCTTGTTAAAGAGTTATTCTCTAAAAAAGAAAAAAAAAAAAAAAAGTGCCCAGGCAGTGTTTTCAGCTTGTGCTTTAAAGTCTAGAACCTTGTTATGGGTATGTCTCAGTTGCCAGATTTTTCTCATTTGGATGAAAATTCACAAAGGTAATAGGTTAGAATAACAGCCTGTACCAACCTTCAAGAGACCTTTTGCATTTTATAAAGTAATGTAGCTTTATTATTGTTATGAGGACAAAGTCACCCACCAGGAGAAATTAATATTGCTGTTAGAACACTTCAGGGGCCATTCTACCCTTCTGTGTGTGTGTGTGTGTGTGTGACATTCCCATTAATACCAATAGAAATTACGTGCACTCAAAAAAAGAGCAGTTTTGGTAGCATAGGTAAAAAATTCGTTCATTACGATCATTTATACAAAATGATAGGTAGTCAATGAAATTTTTCCAGAAAAATTACTACAGGCTACACTGAACCTGGAGGCTCAAGCCTGTGAAATGCCACTGTTGCATTTTACCAGCCCAGGATGGGGCCTGGAAATGAATATGGCTTTCTGCTCCTTTGAGATGTAATGCCTTGTAAAAGGTGCAGGCATGAGGGATACTAAGTGGAAAGTCAACTCTGGCTTCACTCTTCTTGCCCATACCATACAATGAAGAAAGAAAATTATGTATTCAGTCTTTGTTCACCTTTCTGGGACTGAAGTTCAGAGACTTATAAATCTCTTCTAGCCAATATAAGTTTTTAATTTTGGAAGGTATCTAAGGGCATGGTCAGATCACAAGTGATTAAGCAGTGCATCTTAACAAGATACCGGTCTTTAACTGAAATGCAGGTACCAGACATACTTGCGGTCTATGGAGATATGAAGTGAGATAGCTTAAACTATGAAGGTTGCAGCTGGGAGGCAGTAACTTTAAAAGATATGTTAACTCTCTCATGTGTAGCTGTCTGCCTCAGTGATAACCTGCATTGTAGCTGCCAAGTAGTGGTTATTTAGGGACATTGGACAATCCAGCACTAGCAGTGACTTCTTCATTTAGGGTATAAAAGGTTTTGATCTTTGTAAGTGAAATTTTGCAGAACTGACTCTTTCCACTTATATCTTGGTATTTAGTCATGGAAGACTTCTCAGCAGAGGAATAAGAACACAAATATTTTGTCCACTCACTGGAGTTATGTTTCACTTCATGACAATCTATACTGACATAAGGTTGCACAGATTGGTAAGGACATTTACACAAAAATGTATAAATCGTAAGAATCCAGTACCCCTTCTGCTCTTTAATGTATGCACTGAGTGAAGGTTTGGTAATCCCACTCATGGCTCTTGGCTACGAAGTCCTTATTTGTGTTCTCTGCAATTCAAGATTGTGGGTGGATGCACTTTCTCCACATATATTTTTTTAAAAATTTGAATCATCAGGAGGTTTTTCACAGAAATGCCTTCCAGTCAGGAAACTTCTTGCTGAGTCTTCTGAGTAGAGGGAAAGTTTGGTTCAGACATGAAAAGAAAGCTAAGAGGGACAAGGTTTGTCCAGTCCCACAAATAATCTCTCCAGGGAGCCAGAAGAGTAACAACATTGATAAGAGAACTCTACCTCATGATACTCCATATTTTTTACATAAAGGGTTATTCAATAGACTTTTCAAGGAGAGTTGACCTGTAGCCTTCATATGCCTGAGACCTCAAAGAGCCACAATAAATGGAAAAATAGTTTTCATGCACCTTAAAGGAACATCTACGATGCCATCCATCAGCCACCACAAGAAAGACAAGAGGAACATTGCAAAAGTGGAAAAGTAGCCTAAAAGATAACAAAAAATTAGGTACAGAATCTGTTTTTCTGCTGCATAGTAGTATGCAGATCCACCCAAGCTCATGTGTTGAATGATTTTCTCGTTTACAGAAACATGATAATTTTTTTCTTTACCACATTTTTCAACAAATGTGCCCATTGCTTAAAATTCACTAGAACGAGTGATTTGCAAGCAAAACTGTCAGCTGTTTGCTTACCCTTTAAATTAAGTGGCCTACAAAGTAATCTACTACAGTGGTAAAATCAATGTAAAATGCATTACTCTAAGTCCCAACAAAATAAAATAGGTGCTTTGTAAAACAGCACTGGTATTCACAGGACTAAACTCTGCTGTCACTTGGATTCATATGAAACTCCTGGAGTTGATGAGTTCACACAGGTCCAGAGGAATGCACAATGATAGTCTTTCGTCTGTCTTTTGAAGATGTGCCCACAGACAGCAGGACTTATTAGCAAATCCATGCAGATTATTGGAGGAAGAGTACAGAAATGGTATGCTACTTTTGAAAACTTTTACACAGTTTTTGGAAAGTAATGGGAAAACTAACTCATTCTACTTTAGACCATGGCTTTCACAGCCTATGGATTAGACCCTACCCCTATAGAGAGCAGAAGTGTGTAACAGTGATTAGCAGTGAGCTGATGGCTTGTTGACAATGGTTAATGCCCATTTATTTGACAGAGACTGTGAAAGTTGTAATGTGACTGTGCTGACTGGCTAAATATGTATTTCAGGTCCTGTAAAGAAGCAGCGATGGGGTACTCTGCACCCTTAGCAGCCCAGATTGATTGGGGGGTGTGTGAAGGAATTGAGCTTTCTCTCCACATGGTGCTGTCCCCCTAGACATTTTCTCTGTACATGGGCTATGTGTTCGTTCCAATCTTCTGACAGTAGGAAAATACAAACAATTGCAAAGGGGATGTGAATTTTTGCAGCAAGGGCTAAAAAGAACATTTTTTGTCACTTAAAGCAGACAAGGTAGTATATCCCGCAGGACACTAATGAGCCACCTGATAACACCAAGTGCACACCTGACCTCTTGACACGTGAAGCGAAGATGACAGATGTACTGTCAAAATACAAATCTATCAACTTCATCATGTAAATCTACCCACAGATGCTTTACAGTAAAGATCTAAGGGGAAACAAACATTTTAACTTACAGAGTAACCTTGTAAACAGGAACTTTTTACAAAAGACTCTGGTTAATAATTTATGAATTGTAACAGTGTCATGAGAAAAGGATACTAAGCATTGATTTTTGGCATTGAATGACAACAAAGCCAATCCCCTGGTTTCCACGATAATGATGCACTCGCTGTTCTAGTGTTGGGGTGTATTGATATTCATAATGCATTTGCATAAAATCCTGTCTCTCATCTTTTATATTATTCATTTTGTGCTTTCTGTCTCTTTCCCAAATGTGTTGAGTTGCTTCCTTAAATACACAGACTTCTACTCTGCAAGTGGGAAGCATCTCAGAGTCACTTCAGGACGCTGATTTTTGCTCTTTAATTAGGTTTGTAAAGACTTTGGTACTTAGAGCAGGAATTAATTTTTTTTTGTTTATAAGTAATTTATTGTGACCTCTCCAAATGATAGCACTTGCCCTATGTGAAGACAGTTAATTTTCCAAGATGTGACAAGCATAGTTTTAATTAGATTGGGGTAATCATGGCAAAAAAGGAACTTTCTTTTATGAAGCACATGGATATTTGCATTCTTTTAGCAAAAGCTTTTTTTTTTTTTCTTTTTATGATTGAAAATTAAGCCTAAGCCTAGCAATGAAACAGATCTGGACTGCTGGAGTTTATGCAAGAGGAAAATTTTTGAGCTGTTTGTAATATCTTTCAGGACTCTGCTCACAGAGCTGCATTTGAGGTACAACATGTTTATCTATGATGAATGTATCAATATTTTAGCTTTCATTTTAGAAAGGTTCTATCCAAACAACTGTAAATATTTTTGCAGAAAAACCCTCAAAATGTGGGTTGGGTATAGCTCTGATTGTCCTTGTTGTTTCTTTTCTCCCTTGTGCCCTTGCTCTTTCTCCATTTACTCACCTGCCAGGTTATCTTCCTGACCACAACAGGTTGTCTTCCACGAAGGTCATAAGGACCTTCACCCTGGTTCCTTTCCTGACAAGCAATGATGGGGAATGGAGAGCTGTGAATCAGCAGGGGTTAAGTGACTGACTCCAGAGACAGAAGTCTTTTTAGTGCAACTGCTGTGGCCCCCAGCGCACCAAGGTGAGTTCAGCACAGTGACTGCTCATGGGTCTGGTCACTCCTTTCCCAAGGTTTTGACTCCCAAGCTTTGCCCCTCTGCTCCATCCACCAAGAACATCACACAGGGGGGGAAAAGGAGAAGTTGCAGAAATTGATGGGCTTGAAGTGGGTGAAAACGGAAAGTTGTAGCTGTTGGTCCTTCCTCTTGGCTCAGGAAAGAGGCTTGGCCACATCCAAACCAGCTGCCCACCACATCAAAGCAAGGCACTGGCATTGAGTAATGATGTGACAAGTTCAGTCCCTTTTGGACATCCTCCCTTTGGGAAAAGGCCCTGATGGTCATGAATTGGGAAGGCTGGCTGGGCTGTGTGCGGAGGTTGTGCTGTGTTGCGTTGACATGATTTCATGAATGAGATCTTGGTTTAGCCATTCAAGCATCCCGCTGGAGTTCTGTAGTCACAGCATGTTAAAGGAGTGGGGTTTTCAACACAATCTAAACCCTCCATAAGGACCTTTGAAGATATTTTAGTTAATAGTTCTGATGAGGCTATTTCAGTCTGTCAAATCAAATGGGACTTTGCTCCTCCTTTAGAGAGATGTACATTTGTAGGCCTATGGTTTAATGGACTGATGGCAATTTTAGAGATGCTACAGTCTGCTGAATTGCTGCAGGTGCATTGATGGGTTAGACCCTATAGGGCTATTCCAAGCCATTAATGTTCACCATGTCAAGAATATTTCAACAGAGTTCCATTCCTGGGTCATTGATCTGGTGATCCATAGGTATGTAGAATTACGTTCTGTCAGACAAACTCTGAGGCAGGAATGTTTCCTGTACCCTCCAACAATATTTTCTTATACCTTAGGAGAGTCTCAATTCAAGGATTGCTTTGGAGAGTCCAGAGGTTTTTTTTAATGAAGGAATGACATTATTGAGCCAACCAAAGGTGTTCTCCCTGCTTGATAAGAAGCTATATAAATGAGTAAGTAGGCTCTGAAATTATAAACTAAATTCTTTCCTTTCTTAATATTTTCTACCACCACAGTACTTTCTGGGGTGTGATTCATTATATCCTCAAATCTAGGAAAAATCAATATTTGATGAATAACAGTCAATTCTTTATAAATTTTTCTCTCTGTCAAGTCCCTAAATGTCCTGATCTGCATCATGGGGATCAGCTCTCAGCTGATTTCAGGGAGTGGCCAAGCAGGAGACTAGGAGAGAGGGTCACCTGCTTGAGAGAAATGCTGAATTTGGTTCTGCTGTTACTCAGAGTCCTGCAATGGAAGTTGTATTTGAGATACAGTTGCAGACTTACATAAAAAAAATTACAAGATGGTTGAATAAATGCATAGTCTTTTAAATGCAGCAGATATCCTACTGTGCATGCTTATCAATAGAAATTCTGCATGAACGATGGAGCCCGAAGGTTTTCAATCAATGTCTGAAAGCAATTGCATCCCTCTCTGCTTTATTGCTTATTACAGTGAGGGCTAAGAAGCCAAGGCTGTTCCCATTCTGTCCCTGAGGCACAGGTCCAAGGGAGAAGCCAGACCATAGTGTTTGCCTAGCGTGGATTCCTGTAGCCCGCCTGCGTACAACTCTGTCTGCTGTGTAGTAAGTAGGTAATGTAAGATATAAGAAGCTTTGCCAACTTGTCTATCAAATATTGACTGTGTGCAGCTACCATGAGGCATTACAGGATATGCAGTGGAAAACTTGGCTGCATGGCAAAAGCTACATCTATACCCATTCAACCCACGATGTAGATCCAAATTTTCCTCACTTCTGATCTCCTTTCCCTTCCCTTTCTTATATCCAAATGTGTATAAACACACATTCAGAAGGCAACGGAGAGATATTCCTTAAAGCCTCCTGCACTACTGTTGCATGGACAGAATTAGATGAGAGCTGTTTTTCCTTTCAAAATAGCATATTTTGTTTTTCAAGAACATTTACGGTATTGTGCACTGGGGGAAGCTCTTCATAACAGCATTTGGTTCTTACAGACAGGTGCTGCAGCATGGTTTTCCGTAAAGGATGGGCTTAAGGTTTGCCAACTGCTCCACAGCTGCAACCAGATGCCATACTGACAAAACACAGCCATCCTAAGAGCGTATGGGAAGCTGTTAGCTTGCTGATGCTGCTCTCATTTATCTGTGACTGTAGAGATCACATCAAGCCACTGTGGAAATCCATAAAAGGATTTCCTTATTTCCTTTTATGAAGCTGGAAAGGTTTTATGTTCTAATGCTGCAGCGTGCATGGCACAGCATAACTTGCCTTATCACGTTTGCTGTTTGCGCTGTTTGTAGTCCCTGTTGGGACTGATTTGGATCAGTGGTAAATGCATGCTGAAGGCAGGCAGACTGGCATATAACAGTGAGCCCAGTGTCAGGAGGGAGACAGAGGTGGAGATTTTCCAATGGCAGAGTGATCAGCTGCTGGCTTTAATCAGTCTCCAGCACTGGCTTAGCCAGTTGGATGCTGCAAAGGGACAAGGACTATCCCGTATTTACCAGTACTTTGCTTATTTGCATGGTGGGGAAGTACTGAATGTACAACGTTGTGCTGACATCAGGTTGCAGTAAGGAAGAGACAGACCATGCCAGATGAGCAGCAGTGAATCCAAATGCTCCTTATTTCTTTTACCCTCCTCCCCCGTGTTTCTAAATTACCTTCATATTCAGTGGTAGGTTGAAGTTGTGTTAACTGAAGGCACAATGTAGTATTTTATTACATATTATGAGCAACAAAGCTTTTATTTTCATTTCTTTACTAAATAAAATGTTAGATTTGCAGAGGTGTTAGTTTAAGACGTATTACTGAAAATCTGAAATTTATTTAGCTTTATAGGGCAACACGAACTTTCCTTACTTTTTTTTGTTTCTGCAGCCCAAGGAGACTGTCTTCTGTGGCCCTGCAGATGTCTCTGCAAATCTTAATAAATCCTCGAACTTCATTTACTGTCTTATGTATATTAGTCACATGTGAATTTAATCACCATTATGAGAGCCTACCATGGGTCATGGTCACAAAAAACATTTCCCTTGGAAATAATTACCCTCAGCTGCAGTATAATGTGTTAATAGAATTGCTTTAAAGCAGGATAGCAGCCCTATTAACACTTGTCACTGCTCTGTGTATTTTCAGTATGTCTTTCTCTTCTATTGTGTACCATTAGAATGGAAATGGCTTGGATGCAGTAAATAGTCTGGTACACGCTGGCAGCTGTGAGCAATGAACTGACAAGTGATTTATTCAAAAGGAGACATCTAACAAAGGTGGTTGTTTCCTAGACATACTTGGACTGATGCAAGGTCCAGCTCTGCAGCCCTGCTGCTGAGAATACTCAGGTGAAGTGGTCTGTTTAACTGCTCTTCTGCTGGCTGCTGCTTGGCGTTTCTAAGAGCTGCGGAACCGGGCTGTATAGCTGCACATGCCAATATTGGTCTACGGTGAGCTTTTCTTAGTTAAAATGACCTCAAAACCAGAAAATGGAACAGTAGTGTGAGCGGGAGACTTCTCAAACTGTAGGAGAGTGTGCAGGTGCTGTCTCCATCTGCCTCAGTAATCCTGGATCTGCCTATGCAACGTGGAGCTGCTTCAGCTGGTTGGAGTGAGGCTGTTCATCCTCTACCTACACCAAATGGCAAAGGTGTATTCTGGTGAGTTTTGGGTTGAAATCCTTCAGATGGAGAAAACAACTGACCCCCATGTCCCACATCCTGTGAAATATGAAAGCAATGAACTGTAAAAGTGGTGCAAGCGAAGGGGAGAATTGGCAAATCATTTGGCTGGGTGATGATTACACTCAGAAACAACATTTATTTTCCATGGCAGCTGCAATCTTCCTTCACAAAAAGCTCTGTTCATTACATTAAATTTAAAGCAATTGTAGAAAATACTTGACTATAGTTCAGTATGTATTTGCATTGCTTTGCTTTTGCAATTAACTTGTTGGCGTAAAAGTCATTATCTGATGACATCTGGGAACAAAAAAAATGTGTTGTCTGGGGCAAAGGAATTCTGCCCATCTTTGAAACAGCCATTAAGACAAACACTTATATGGTTTCGTGCAAACAACCTGATCACTTTTTTGGCAATTTAAATCAGCTGGCATCATACCCGTGCTTCAGACTCCGTCCCAACACCAAAGGTTGATAAGTAATAAATGTTCAAGTCAAACCTGACCTAATGAAGGCCTCCCAGAGCTTAGAAAAAGCTCACAATATTTCAGCCACAGCAGGTGCATTCTGTAATCCTTTATTAAAAACTCCTGCCACACACCCCCCCAACATGTGGTGGGGTCTTATGCAGATTAAATCTGACATGCTATGAAATCACTACAACCTTTTCCGTACTCCTAATTAAAGGAAAGAAAGCCAAAAAAAAGGATGAAGTGCTTCTAAACAGAAATGTGAGGCAGGTGGGCAGAAATGATTGTGTTGTGTTTGGCAATCACTAGGCCTGAAGTTCACAAGATGGGGAAGGTGCTTGACCTACTGTTCTTCTTGTGTGTGTGCTTAAATTAAATCGTAGGCTTTCTGTGAAAGGTAACTGACATTGTTTAATTAAAAGCCTCTCTTCAGTTCTACCTGGACTTCTAATTCCAGTGCAATGTGTAGGCACACGGTGCTTTGTCTTCTCAGGGTATAATTAGACTTAGTAATGCAGCTGTCCTGTTTACAGTGTAAATCCCCCTAATGATAAATGGAGTAGACTTATGGAGAAACCCTGACGGTACTTCAGACAGGGAGAGTGGATGATCTTTGCAAATAGCTGGTGGTTAGAAAGTAAATCATTATCTGCTAATAAGCCTCTGATTGCTGGGTGTTTTATACCATGGAAGATTAGAAAATTTGACTTTGCTTTATATTAGTCCTGGCTGCAGAGCTGGAGCACGAACAGGGAGTAACCGGTCTGTTTATGGGCAAGGTTCTGACCTTGTGTCTTGAGAATCTCTTTGAGAGTTCTTGCTGTGTTAGAAGCCTTTGGTGACAAAAAGGCTTTAGAAATGGCTGATCACGAGTAACATGGGGAGCAGGTTTAACTACCTCTGTTCCGAAAGCACGCAGCGATCTCAGTCAGATGCGAGGCACTGCCTAAGTGCTCCATAGCCAAATTACAAGAGGCCTCCGTGTCCCCAAAGCCCACAGGATCAGGAGATGGGGTAGATCAAGGCTGGGAATGAGGACATGCTTTTACTCTCGTTTGCAGGTGTGGATCTGGTTCCCGAGGAGAACAGAGCACACCAACCGCAGTCACTGACTTCTGCTGAGACAGAACTGGGGGCCAAGGAGGGGGAGGTCATTTCAGCTGTCGGATTTCGGAGACCAGAGACTGCTCAGCAGGGAAGAGATGAGGAACATATGGTGTGGTGGGAGGAGGTGACAGTGGTACTGAAGAGCAAGAAAGATAATGAGAAGTAAACTTTTGGTAGGGTGCTGACTTTAGGAAATGCTGTGGCAGAGGGCAGGAACTGGTGAGAGCATGGCTGTGTGTGCAAAGGAGGATCAAATCATGTAAAGATGGGAACTGTGAACAGGGGTGAGTCTTGGGAGAGAAATTAGCTTCTATCCTGCGTGTACTTCTCATGGCATATGTCAGCCCGGAGGCCGATGGAATTATGATGTGAATTAGAGGAGCATTTTGAAAGATGGACAATCTATGCCCATATGTTGCTCTCCAGAGGAATAAAACTGGGGGCCTCTGCTGATTACTCTCTAGCCCCGATTTTGATTCAGGAGGGGATGGGAGCTCTTTGTCTGGCACACATGATTGTGAAATTACAGTCCTGGAATGAGGGACAGGCCACGGGAGGAGATGTACCACCAGCCCTTCCTTTCCCCATCATGCTGGGGAGGCTCACTGGGGCCACAGGAGTGAGACAGGAACGGCTCCAGGAGAAGCGAACGGGGAGGGAGCAACCAGCAAGGAGTTCCTTCAACAGGACTGAATCCCATTTCTCCTTGCTCCATGCTGCTTCAGCTACATGGGATTCCTTGGATTGTATTACCGTTGTTACGTATTTACACCGTATTGTCATTGTCACAAAAGAATTTTCTCTGCAGTGTCTGATGCTGATCCCAGGTGTGTTTAGCTCACCATAGAGACAACTTGAGAAACTGTTTATCGGCACGTTCCCTGATCACAGTCAAGAACTTCTGGATGCCCGAAGATCTGCTAAAAGAATTGTTCCAAGTGGTTTATGGTTTCTCACAGATTTTGTGTGTCTGTTAGAGCTCAGAGGGGATTGTTTTCCTAATCTATGAGAAATTTGAGATTTGAAAAATATTTTTGTCTCAAGTTAAACCAGAAAACCGAAATCTCAACAATTTTCATTCATCAGCTGGGGGGATTTCAGAGGACGGAACTGCTTCAGTTGAAAAAATACATTTCAGTGAATTGCAATTACTGCAGTTTGAGTTCAGACTTTTTTAAATTTAGAAGAAGTAGTTGCTGATCTTCATAAATTTCAAAGGAAGAAAGCGGATCTCTATGAAATGGAGTCTGTTTCAAGTAAAAAAGTATATTAAAAAAGTAGTTTAGATTAGATTTTTTTTTTTCCTAAGTAACAAATTTTTGAACAATCCTTTATCTACAGAATGTTTTGATCTGGGTGAAATGGCATTTTCGGATATGTTTCCTCAAAAAATTCCCAGCCTGTTGTCCTCATGATCTAACTAACAGCACTCTTCAGTGGCTTTTTGCCAATATGTTGTTTTATGTATAATTATGTTGGAATTATGTGAAAAGAAAAAAGTTTTTTCATAATGAAAATAACCTCAAGAGGGATAAAAATGGATATAGAGTTGTAAGCAAAACACTCTGCAAAAAGTGAAAGTTCCACTGCAAGTAAATCCATGTTCCACTTTCAGGTCTGAGATGGTAATAAATTGAACACAGAGCATTACGCAGACAGTGTCAGATATAAAATAAATTAATCTTGTCAGAGAGTGTACTAACTCTCCCAGATTTATGATCAGGTGCATTTAAGTGCTGTTATTCTCATTAATCTTGATTTACAAACAGTCGCCTTCAGAAGAAGGGGTCAGAAGAGACAAGAGAATCATAGATGTGTCACTTGGATAACTCACCTTCCCAAGCTACCCTGCACCTTTCAATGACATCCTTCCATCCTTAATTACTGAAAGGTCTTTAATCTTGTCTGTGTAAGGGCAGAATATGATGAATGTGAAGGGTTGCCTGTACTACTCCGAGCGCGTTTTTAACAACCGATGCCATGGATGTTGGTGGGAACAGCAAGATAATTGCATCTACTGCTAGCAATGCTCGATGCTGAGAAAGTTCAGTGGGAGAGGGATGTTCTGGGAAGGAGAACAAAATGAGAGGAGAATGGTTGAGGCTAGTGAAAGCAGCCTTGTGAAAAAATGCAGTTCCTGAAGAAACTGCATTTTGAAGACAGCTTAACACACATGCCATGTCTATGATCATGTCCATCTGAAAAAGACTGTTCCTTTGTAATTCTTAAAAATATGGGGAGCTGGAAAACCGAATTTATTTCAGTGCAAATAAACCTAGTACTTCCACTAGTCAATACTGGAGGTAAATCAGTCTTCCTGCGTGCCGATACACCACGCAGGATAATGTCGCCCTGAATACTTGTCAAGGTGGTTGAGCTGGACGACGAGCAAATAATGAACTTCCCAAATCTACTTGTAATTCATAAGAGGAATGAACAAAAGAATTCACATGAGAAAGCTGCAAAACCTCTGAATGCAAGAAGGTAGGTGTATACCAAATGAAAATCCTTTTTAACGTCCTCTCTGATATAATGTAGGATCAAAAAAAATTGTCAAGGATGGATTGAAGCACAGCCTAAATAGTGTCCAGCACATTGCTTCAGGCTTTTGCTTTTCCTTACTTTCTCTAAGGACATTAAGCTGCTGGAGCATCCGTACATTCTGGGCAAGTTCAGTGGCAGCGTTAAGTCTCTAATGGACTTCGTAGAGCCCCTTTCAGTTCTTCACAAAGGGAGTAGGAACTCATGACAGTTTAGATGGAGAGGAAGTTGGGAAGAATTTTGGAATGAAACTGTTATGTGAGTTATGCATTCAAGTTAAGAAGTAAATCCACCTTAGAGAAATTATGCATGAAGCGTACCAGAATGTGGATCTGCCTGATCTCCACTAGAAAAATATTTCATAGCTATTAATAAAAAGGGCCTGTTTTATTTACAGATCTCCTAGATGCTTTGTTCTGAGCTTTAAGACCTCTCAAAGGAGCACGGTTGCCATGGGGGTTCATGGATGAAAATTCAGATTTCGATGTTGTTGGGTCTTGAGACAGTAATTGCTTTGAAAAATAGGACCAGGGCCTTGAATTGGCATTAGATGCTGACTGGGAGCTATGGGAAAGACTTGAGCACAAACCAGATACGCCTTTGGCAACATAAGCCATAGAAAAAGCAGTTGTTCCCCATTCCCAACCAGCTGGAGCTGGTGTACAGTTCCCACACTGAACTTCAAAACACGTTGAGTTGTTATAATCCAGCCCAGAGGTGACAAATTCATGGATTACTGATGCCACCTAAGCAGCCAGACTTTGCAAGGTGTCAGACCCAAGGCGCAGCTTTGACAAATGTGGGCAGTGTGCTTTTCCACAGAGGGGGAGAGGTTTCCATGAGCTGTTTAAAGAAATCCTTCTTCTCATCTTGCATTTTGGCTGTGCTTGGATTCATTCACTTCAGCCTTGCTTGGATTCAGTTCAAGCCATCTGCTCCTCTCCAAGAGCTATTTTCCTGGAGGTGTTCTGGTGTGCTGTTGGTGCCAATGGTTGTATCCATGGAGAATGAGGACACTGCCTGTCATCCATAGACTGCTGGTAACTGAGCCTGCAGCACCTCTCCATCTCTCCCAATCATCTTGCATAATTAATGGAGGGAAGGAAGGATTATGTGGATGCCTATGGGCTGTCCCAGGAAGGGAGAACAGAACCTGTCTCCACTTTCAGGTTTGCTGGACACCAGTTGATAGCAACTATGTTGAGGACGAACTGCCTACTTGTGGTACATACTGTTGTTAATAGCTCCTTCAATCTTTGTATCGAAGGCTGCAGACTAATTCAGAAGGGTGAGGGTGGTGGTGACCACAAGAACATCTTTGGGTGTCGGCAGAGCTGTCTGTGTTGTTTCATGGGCTATATCCCTCTGTGCGAGATACAGGATGTTGGCCAACGTGATACTGTTGGCAGGTAGGAGGGAGGTGGTAACAGAAGAACGTGTGTAAGAATCTTCAAGGTCAAAGATCAGCTTTTGAAAAGCTCAGAGAAACTATTTATTGTTGAATGAAGTGCTTTGAAGACTTGCTTTTTTGAATATTTATTTTGAATCCTGTTGGGTTTTTTTTTGAAAAAGGTATTGTTTACTTCTGTTTACAACAGTGCATTTTTATTCTTCACTGACTTTTATCAGGCAGGAAAGTCATCAATCTCTTTCACACATAATGACTGTAATTTTTTTTTTTTTTCCCCAGAACTTGTGATGATCTGGCATGTGTGGTGGGCTGAACTTAGCTGGAGCAGAGAAACATAAACATCAGTTTGCTTGTAGGTGAAAGTTTCTTTTCCGGGAAGAGCCATATGTACATGATTAATAAGCTGACACTTCTCCACAACTATTTGTTTTGCCAGCTTACAGATTCATAGAGTGACCTTTTTGGTAGGTATGAAGGGAATAGATGGGGTGAGGCTACCTAAACAGTAGCAGATAATATGTAATGAATTTCTCTCTGGCTAGTTTGCTTGCCTAGGACGAGTTGAGGCTTCTTTGCAAGGCAAACCAATTTCAGTTGTTCTCAACCCTGCTGGTGTATAGTTTAACCTCTGATCTTTGTTCACATTAGTTGGTAATTATTCCAATGGTGTGCTACATTAGTAGTGCTTCCGGAATATAAGATTTCTGATTTTGTATTGAAAATATGAATCAAAATATGACTGCCTTATAAGAAAATCCAGATAATAACATGCTTTTCAAAACAGGAATGAGTTTATGCATTTTCCTATAGCTGAATGTCTCTGTATGAAGTTTCCACATGATGATAGGCAACTGATCTGTAATTTCTTTGAGATAGTCAGAAGCCTTTCTATTTAGAGGAGTATATGCTGTTGATCATCTTATTTTCCAGCTTGTTGTCTGTTTTTTTGGTGTTTTTTTTTAAAATTTATTTTTATTTTTAATTCTGCTTATTCAATGAAGGAATGCTTTCTGCATCTGAAACTGAAAACCAGCTAACCTCTCCTCTTCATTTGTCTGGTACATACTAAAATATATCCTGGAGTGTGAATTCAGACTTTTTGATGAGAAGGAGCGAAGGTGAAAGAGCTAGCTTTTCAAGAGTCAAAAGCATCATTGACTCATGTCTCAGTGATGCAATCACGACTAAATGCAACGACCAAACTGAAATCCTGTCTAGTCTGACTGGTTTTTATTGGCATCTGATTGTGCAGTCAGCTGCTAGACCATTAGGCTTCCCCGACCCACCCCCCATCCCTCCCCCCCTTCTCTTTTGTTTCATGGTGTCGCAGAATGAGCAACTGGCTTCAGAACTGATTCAGCATATGGCGTGGCTGGAAGAAATATTTTCTGCAGATTGAGAAGGTTTAGGGCAATGGTATTCCAGAAACTTCATCCTGATGGTTTCCCTGAGCCCTGGAGGGGCTGGCTTGTCTCTGCTCTACTGGAGTCTATATAAGGAGGTTTGCATTTGTTCCTTAGCTGGGTGCAACTGGTTTAACCGACTAAAATATACCTCAAAGGATTGGATGTTCTTGTGAGGTGACAGAGCCAAATGCCCGAAGACCTTCCTCCCACTGATGTCACCAAGGCCAGAGCTGTGGCTGGGAAGGAGATGGCCATCTGTGTGTCCTGGTTTCAGCTGGAATTAAGTTAATTTTCTTCTTAGTAGTTGTTATAGTGCTGTGTTTTGGATTTAGGGTGAGAATAATGTTGATAACACAGTGATGTTTTAGTTGTTGCAAAGCAGTGTTTATACTAATTCAAGGACTTTTCAGCTTTTCATACTGCCCTGCCAGTGGAGGCTGGGAGTGCAAAAGAAGTTGGGAGGCGACACAGCCAGGACGGCTGACCCAAAAGAGCCAAAAGGATATTCCATACCATGTGACATCATGCCCAGTATATAAACTGGGGGGAGTTGGCTGGGGGGCACCACAGCTCAGGGATTGGTTGGGCATTGTTCAGGGGTTGGTGAGCAATTGCATCGTGCATCACTTGTTTTGTATATTCTGTTATTATTAATTATTACTATTATTCTTTCCTTTTCTGTCCTGTTAAACTGTCTTTATCTCAACCCATGAGTTTTACCTTTTTTTTCCCCCCGATTCTCTCCCCCATCCCACTGCAGGGGGGGAGTGAGCGAGTGGCTGCGTGGTGCTTAATTGCTGGCTGGGGTTAAACCACGACATGTGGTTAGAAAAAATATTCAGCAAAGCACCATCCCACGCTAAACTAGCAAGTGCTGGTAGTAACTGCAAATGCACCATCCTTGGTGCTTAGATCTACCAGCGCTTCTTTGCGTATTGCATGAGTGACACTCAGTGAGATGTAATAGCAGGTTTTCAAGTTACAAATTTACTGGTTTTTAAAATATGTAAGGCATAAATTAACACATATAATGAAAAGCTGAATGATCTTTATCCCCAAGAACCGCTGCTCAGAATGTTTCTTTGTTTTGTCAGATTGGAAAGGCATCAAATTGTTTTATTCATTATTTCTCCCCATAGGATACTTTCCAACTTTGTGTGTTTTACATTGTATAGTTTGGAATCTTTTCAGACTGGAAAGTGCAGACAAAGAGACTCCAAATTTGTTTTGTCAGTGTCTTACGTATTTTACACCCTGGCTTAATGCATACACCACCCCCTGACCCTCCCAATAATAATGATCTTTAATTTGATTCACTCCATGGAGCCAAAATTTGTATAAAAACCTGTGCAAGGACCAAACCTTGCAAATAATAAAAAAATCATGTCTAAATACAAGTCTGTCAGGATTCACTCCAGGAAATTCTCAGAATAGCTTAAACAAGACCTTTTATGAGTAGTTTAAGTGTAGATATGGTCCTCTGTTGGGGTTGAGGGAATAGGCTAGGTAACATTTTTCAGCCCCTCTGTGGGTCTGTCTTCTGTAATTCACTGCTTTAAATTTATTTCCAAATAAGGAAAGATTGTTTTTATAAGAAAAGCTTAGTAACACTACAGCTTACTTGGTCAGAGAAACATGAAGAACAGGATAAAGAGAAATACACCTAGGGCCAGAGGTTTCCCACAAATTTCAGCAGGACCTCGGTTAGGCTCGATACGGAGAGGGATCAATGGGCCACAAAGACTGAGCTGGATTTGTGGGTATAGTTATCTAACAGTAGCTTTTGCCTCTCAAGGTCAGCCCACATGAAGTGCATGTATATAGTGACGTTAGAGAGGAATAAGCTATAAAACCATAAAATGTACAGCAGACTGAGGAGATGTCAGGTGGATTATTACTTTGCTGGACTCATGAGACCAAAGCACAGGTGCAGCCTAACAGCAGCGGATAAAAAAAGCGCTGACTGCTAACGAGGGTTCCCAAAGTGCAGAACTGCTAATACTCCAAGGAGACCACTCCTTGGGTAGGAGCCATTCCTTCTTGGTACCTTCCAAGGCTAAGAATAGGCTAAAACACTCCTAAATGGTGGATAACCCCGCTAATCCAAAAGCTGCGTGCTCCCTCTATCCTTGCGAAGCTGTCTGATTTTCACTGGAGCTACATAATCCCTAGTATGAGTGAGCATAGTTACAAAGTGTTGGAAAGGCTGAGGATAACATCCCGTATGACAGCAGTCTTGGCGAGCTGTAACCATCAGTGCTGGGAAATCCCATGCTCCTGCGGGCAGAAAGCGGACTGGGGAGAAGAAAAGGTGCAGTGGGTTTTTGATTTGTTTCTTGCTATCAGTGGGGAAAAAGGAGTGGGTATGCTGAACGCTCGCCACCATCCTTTGCACCTGAAGGTGGATGGGAGGAAGCCAAGTGATTCGTGTGCCACATGAAGGTGGTGTATGCTGGGCGTTTTCCTGCACGTTTTGTTCCTCCCCCCTCGGAGGAACTGTTTGTGTTTGTCAAATAGAAAATATTACACTGAGAGATGGCTTTACTGTCTTCAGTAGTTCCCAGCTATAAGTTTTACCAGCAGTGAAAGCGCCGTGTACCTCGCTGACTAATTTGATGGAATGAGCTTTGCAAAACCAGATTAAACTATTTTCCATTCGCTTAAGGAAGGGATAATTAGCTGGGAACAGAACAGACAGGAACAAGTCACAAATACTGCGCTATCAGACACTGCCTTTGATTGTGTTACTCCAAGGTCTGCAGTCACAAATTAGGATGTTCTATTTGCAGTAGATGGGGCTTCACGCACATTGTGATTTCCTCTTCAAATACATTTTCTGGTGCAGAGATTTCCAGGCTACTCTGGACTCAGAGAAACTGTGCTATCTCCAAAAGGAGTTCACAGAGGAAAAGGCAGCTTTCCCAGTCTCCAGGAACACAAGATTTGCCTTTCCTGAGTTTCAAGTAAAAAGCAGGCTCTCCTTTGTGCCTCATGAAGCTGCTTACTCAGAACCAAAATTAATTATTTACCCCTCTGTTTGCCAAAGCCTGCCTCTGTTCTCCATAGTAAATGTCCCTTCTACGTGGCTACGACAGGCTGTGTGGCTAGCAAATGTTTAATAAAAACAGAAAATTTAATCGCGCTTAGCAAATACACTCGGTTACCATAGCTGTCAATGGTGGGCTACAGCTGGGCATACTGGTGGACCTCTGGACCAGACAGGCTTAGTGATCTGTCTTGGGTGTTTTTGTCCGCCCTCTCCTCAAGTCCTCACTCAGTGGGGTTAGGAAAACCTCAATTTCTCTCTTTTTCTCCTCCTCCTGCTCTCCTGCTCTGTCTGGAGTGGTCTCTGCTCTTTGGTGGGGGGGGGGGCTGATCTCCAAAGGCTATTGCTGAAGTGAGTTTCGTGCTTGTGCTGAGAGGGGCTGGATGGTGCCCCCCTTCATTTAATAAATGCCAGTGTTTGCTCTTCAGATTTGCTGTGCGTGGGGATGGGGAACTATTTTCAGAAAAAAGGTGTGTCTATAGGTATGTCCTCAGGGAAAGGTCCTGATGACAAATGCAATGAGTCCAATACAGGAGTGAAAACTAGTCAAATTCCTTTTATATTATGAGAGATAGAAAGGAGGAAAGTGAAGGAGAGTCTCTGGGGCTGCTTTATCCTATTGCTCTTGAAACCGTGAAGGAAACCCCTTTACATGCCAGGATGGAGGAACAACTCTGTTAAGTCTGTGTCTGCCAGGTCTGGGAGACAGCTCCTGTGTTATCAGGTCTCTTGCAAAAAAATCTGATGTCTTGGTTCCCTGGTGAGGACCCAGGAGGGAAATGAAGCTTCTGGAAGGCTTTTTGCAAAATCTCAAGGAAAATGCAGTGAGACTGTCATGGGGTGGAAGTCCTCACAGCCTTTGCAGGAATGCTCAAATAAATGATTCAAAGGAAATCAAAGGCAGGAGGGGGCCTTCAACTGTCAGGAGAAGATGGAGGAGAATGCTTGTAATGCTTTGTCAGACTAGCGTATGGAAAATTTCCCACTGGGATCAGTGTTGGAGAGGCTTGGGCTTGAAGTACACCCATCTATAGGGCTCAGCTCAAGCTGTGGGCACGTCTCTTTCAGTGCTGGATGTCCTGTGTCAGTGGCAGGCAGGTCAGCCAGGAGGATGACTATCATGTTTCCTCCAGAAAAAACCTGACCCCTGCATAATGAGTGTGCCCCAAGCACAGGTTGTTTCTACAGCCATGTCACACCTTAGGCCCAGACTTCCCAAAACTTTAACTTGGTTTGAAATGGGAAATACTTTCTGTCCAAATAACTGGGATCTGCTTTTATAAAAATTAAATCCAGGCATTTACATCTTAGCAACATAAAAACTATCCTCTCTACGTAGAGGTGTGATAGAGTTCTTTGCGGAATTTGTCATTTCACATTATTGACAGAAAACAAAGAGATTGCATTAAAACCGTGGGGAGATGCTGATGAAAGCGGGATTTGCTGCAGAAAAGTGGGCTACATCTGATGGAAATGAGAGGGATGTAGGTTGGAGCAGCGGGTCTGAGACATACGGCAGCTGGAGGTCTCTACCCATGAGCTGCCAGAAGGAGCAGTGGGGCAGCTGTTATTTCATCCCATCTTCCATGTAGAACCCCAGCCCTCAGTGTCTCAGCTCTCCGCCAGATAACACAGAAAGCTTCAGGTCCTCTCCGTATATGGGTTTTTGTTGTTGTTTTTTTGTTTTTTTCACAAGTACCCACACCTTGCTATGCCTTGCCTGTCCGTCTTCAAGATAGCACTTCTTTGGGAGGCCAAAGCCCTGAAGAGGAACGGGGACTATGGCAGTAGGTTGACTTTGTATCACTTTCCATCCTTTTTGCCTTATTACAATGACAAAGATTATATTAGAAGCTGAGCAGCTCATAAATTCTGAGAGTTATAGCTGTAGGCAGTTCATGAAGGGGAAATTGGGACTGGGTAGGGTGTGAAATTTGCATATACACCACACCCACTGCTATTTAATTTGCATTTGATTTGCATACATCATGGTTAAATAATACCCATGCAGTACTTTTAAGGAGCGAGGATTGTATCAGTTTGTCTATGATTTATATCATTTTTGCTTTAAGTGTGATTTTATAGAGCAGTTTGGAGAGCATGCAGTACGAACTTAAATTTAATTTCGTGAAAATGATCAAATAACACTTATCAGCCATAAATATCCAGTTCTCTTTGAAAATAAATGTTGTTTTCATAAAGATGCTAGATTAACAGCACTGCAGGCTGAAGTCTGCTATTTATCAGCTGAAAAATCATGATACAATACAATCGCAAACTTCCCCACACGTTGCAATTGTAATGACGTGTCCTGAACCGAGTGGGTATTCAGGACACATGTCTGTACAATGGTATGTGACACCTCCTCCTTTAGGGACTGTGAGTTTGAACAATGGTTTAAAGTATGTTACTTCCTTGTTTGCTTTACATTAATGATCTTTCCAGGCTGAAGGTAGGAGCAGAGTGATGGTGTCTGTCCATCCCAGGATGGTAAATGACTGTAATGTAATTACTAGATCATTGTGGCTAGTGTCCCATGTGGAAGGAGAGGTGCCAAAGTTATTTCAAGATGCTTTTCATATTGTTTTGCTTTTTTTAATGTCAACTTGTCACAAATTCAAATGTAGAAAGTAAAAACACCTGCTACTGTTTGTTTTGTCCCTGTCCTGATGGGGACAGAAATTGCAACATCCTATCCCCCCTCCTCCCCCCCTTTTAGTTTTGTAACTGTTCTTTAGCACAAAGACCAGTTCTGCAAAGGCATTTCTGCATCTTTAAGATGCAGAAAGCACCAAAGCAGAGAGGTGCTGTGCTCCTGTCATTACATTTCCCTTGACTGGGAGGACATGGACATCCCACTTAGCCCTACCCAGGAAAATCTTTCTTCCTCAAGGATCTGGGCCCACATGCTTCTCTGCATTTTTAGGCACCTAAACCTCTTTTAGCTCTAAGTACGTCGTTGGTCATGCATTAAAACCCTTGGAGTACCATGTAATGCCATCTCCTCCTCCTCCGCACACACTCTGAAATCTCACATTGTAACCACCCTCTCTCTAATGAAAAGGAGCAAAGGCAGCTCTTTCCTGGCAGCCTGCTCTGCGATAAATCTGCTCTGCGATAGAGAATATTTCTATATGGCAAAACACAGATCTTTATGTGTCCCTTCGGTGACAGTGGCCTACAACCGTGCAGTGCTCTCAGCTCCCGCTGTCCGCAAACACGAGCCCCTGCCCATCGCTGCATGCTGTGCTACCCATAGGCTGCCTGCAAGGTTGAAGTTTGCCTTGAATGATCTCTCAGCTAACAAATAACAGCGTGTCACTCTGGAAACCTGAGTTTAAATTGGTTTGAGTCAGTAAGGAATGCTCTTGGTTTCTCTCTAATGTCCCTGCACCAACAATAACTCAGTTCTGAATGCGCAGCCTGTTATTACTGTAAGCCTTTGACACATGAATGCGAAACCTCCTCTTAACCTGGCTGAGCCTTTGCCAGTCTCATGGACATTGAGCAGGTCTGCTTTATTTTGATCAGCATCAGCGTACTTGGGAGCGTATCCATAACCGGTTGCTTTTGTCAGCATCTGAGTTCGCCAGCAAGGCTTCAGGAACCAGTGGGAGATTCTCGCTTGACCACTCATTTTGTCTTTAACCCCAGAGACTTGTACAAATGTTATCAGGAGAGGAGACTGGAGATGTGCTGTTACACAGGTTGAGGATACTGTAATTAGCAAAATGGGCTAGGTGTGGGTTTGTGTACTTGAGATCCAAGAGCATTTCTTGAAACTATAAATACTTTTTGCTGCTTTATAGCATTCAAAAGGAATTTCTTCCAAAGTCCAGAGTGTTAATTTGCCCTGGTGTTATATTGCCTTCTGATCCTTCTGAGAGTCTTCCAGCTTCGCTCCTTTGTTTCTGTGCTCATGTGTGGCATCAAAACCAGTGTACTTGCTGCTTCTCTTTGTCCAAGTTGCCCAGATGGCCTCCAGCTCCTTTTCGCAAGTTACAAATGGGTGTCAGTCTTTGCTCAGCTTGGTTTTTATTGATGGAGAAATAGGTGTGTTCACGTAAGCTCAGAACAAACCCTTTAAGCCTATCTCCTAATGATCTGGGTTTGCTCTTGACTGGCTTTTTTTTTAAATTCAAGACATGATCAAAGGTGTGGAAGAATACATTTGCCTGGCAGACTGCTGAGTAGCATTTCTGCATAAAGCCTTAGTGACTTAGAAGGCCAAGAGCGCCTTTGAAAATCTGAGCCCTCAGAAACAACTGTATGGAATGCACAGAAGACAGCGGCACAACGCTGAAAGCATCGCCCTGTGCCTTTCTACCCTGCTGCTAATGGCAGTGTTGACATGTTATGCTACGAGAGGACTGAAACAGGAGGATGGGCTGGTTTGTCCTTTCGTAGCCCTGGTCTGGCAGCCCTGGAAGGTATGAAGTGTCACTTGCTGGCTGTGGCATTTTCGAGCTTGCTCAGGTGTTGCTGCAACCTTAAAAATCCCCTTGTTTACCTGCAAGTGTCCTTGGTGTCATCAGCTGCTGTCTAGTGCCCTGATGTGCTCGTGAGCCCACAGCGATGGAGTTAAGTTGCTTTCTGTCTCCATCTGTCTTTTCACATGGCTGAGGCTGCGGCTGCATATGCATGGGAGCGTGTGTGAGGCTTAGAAAGCAATCTGAAAGAAAGCCCAGTCACTTGGTGTTTGCAAAGCAACAGGAACGTGCCATAAACATGTAGCCTTCCAAAGTTTGAATAAGATAGAGCAAGACACCAGGTCAAGCAGGAGACATGTACAGCAGAAGGGAAAGTGGGAAAGAAATCCATAAATATTCAATGAAGGAAGTGGGAAAACACATTCTGATTACAACTCTGGCTCTAATGTATGCAAATGTAATAGTTTCCTCCCCTACTAAGGAATCATGTATTACATACATTACATGATGTACTACTGTGTAGCAACATAGTTTATGACTCCTAGGAGAAGAAAATCATAATTCACAGCCATTAACAAAAATAATAGTGCTTTCGCCCAGAGGAGCTTTCCTTAGAAAGCCTGTACAGATTCTATCTAACCTAATTTAAGCAATGTCATGAGTTGGAACAGATCGCTATCAAGTCTGTCATGCTTGTCATAACATGGCACTTGAATAGAAGACATCCCTTCCCAGGAGAAATTCCTGTGAAGGAACTGTATTATTTAATGGAGTTTAAGATTCCTTTTAAGTTTCAGAGCTTGTTTATTTGAAAATTGTTCCAGTAAAAAGCAACTGTTAGCCAGGTTTCATTTAAAGAGAAATGAGTTTCCATGTATGTGATTATAGGCTGCTATTCCTCAAAGTTATAATTAACTGGGGGCTGCAAAGGGGAAACCGCTGCAGCGGAGCAGAGCACGTACCACGTGCTTTGCATCTGGCATATATTTTCTCAGGGACAAGGTTTTCTGGAGCCTGTGAATGGATACCAGTATTTACGCGAAGAGATGGTTCCCCATGACAGCCACCTGGCTCCGTCACACCTTCCTTCATCCCTCCTCCATTTTGTGCAAGCAGATAATTAACTTCCAGCTTTTAGTGCGTAACGAGGCAGAGAGCCTAGGAAGGAAATGAGAGACTGTGGTCTCACCTCCCCCCAAATACATGGTGTCAAACGGCATCTGAACGAGTATGTTTGTTTAAACCCTTGGATGGTCACAGGCTCAGATCTGTGACTGCTCATTTAATTTCTGATTTAAAGCAGCAACAATGACTGTTACGAGATGTAGAAGTTCCCATTAGTTACCATTGCAGGAGCCCGAGCGCTGCTCCCATTGCCAGGCATTTCCATACGCCATTTGTTCATTTATTTCTGGAGCGCCTCGCGCGGGTGACAAGGGAGGCAGATTGCGGGCGCTCTGCACGGCACCACGCTCGCTTCATTAGGAGCACGTGTGGGCTGTCCTCATTTATTGTGGCTGCTCAGGAACCTCCTGTTTGCAGAAACTTTGGCAGCTTGTCACAGCATGTCAAGATCTGCTCATCTCCCAGGATAGCAGAGTTTATGCATAATGCAATAAATAGAGACGGGGAGAATTGCGTTACTTACATTTAGCTGATTTCAGACTATGTGAGAGAGGAGTTAAACTAATGCCTTTCTGTCAACATCTCAAAACGTTTAATCATCTTTTTGTGTTTACTTTCTTCACTCCCCTCATTTTTATTTGTTTATTTGTATAAGATCTTTGGGGTTTACATCTCTCCCTTAAATATGAGTTGATACCTTTTTCTTTTCGGATTCTTTAGATGTTAGGGAATACTTGAAAAAGAAATGTAATGGTAGAGACAGTGAGAAAGGTGTTTAAGGAAGTGGAAGTGTGGGGAAAAAAATAATAATCTTATTCTCTTCTCTCTCATCCCCCTGCCCATTTGCAGACTTCTGTGACCGGATCACATGGTGGCATTTGGAAACTTTGGTGTCTAACTCTGAAGATGTGTTCAAAGCAAAGCCTGTTCTGTGGCAATGTGTAGGGCTGATCAAACCCCACGGAAGGCAATGGAATGGCTTTCACTAAAGGCAGTGGGCTTTGGCTCAGATGCTAAAAGCATTATCATCACTCTCTGGCTGATCCTCTTGATACCAGTTCTCTCATCAAACCCTCTGACAGAAAAAGAGAGAAAATCCAGTCCCTGCTGGTTAAAACAGCAGCTAAACACAGAGTTTTGACAGATCTAAACCACGGCTATGGAGAAATCAGAGTTTTTCAGCACAGAGGTACGTAAACACAACTGCTCAAAACTCCCCCAATCTTCAAAGCATCCCGTGCACCCTAAATTTCCCAACACGCAGCTTTTTCATGACCAGGAGCGGTGGTAAAAGCTGAAGGGGGGGTTGCTTTGCGTCTCACCCGGCCCGTGGCCCGGTGCCGTGGGCACAGAGCTGTCCCTCGGGGACCGTGGAGGGGACGTGGGGACGTGCCACGGCTGGGAACAGGGCTCTGGTGGGGGAGGCTGAAAGATGGGGCAACGGGGAGAGGTACTGGGGTATCGGCTTGAGTCTTAGGGTGAGAGAGAGGGAGACGGAGAGCTGGCGAGCCATAACCACGGGAGGGGCAGGGAAGCTGAGTTCATAGCCTGAAAGGAAGAGATATTTAATGAATATTTGAGACAAAAAAAAATGCCATGAATAATCAGAGTTGGTCTTATTTCTAGTCCTGGCATCTTGATACTAAAGGAAAATGTAGCAGAGAGAACATGAATCCTGACTTTTGTTCCTATTTTTACTACAAAGCCTCAGTTCGCAGGTTCAGTCGGCGGTAATGAAGAGCCAACAGTCGGGTGGTAGATGCAGGGGCAGAAACCCCAGCTACAAATTTTAAGCAGCTTCTAACTTAAACAAGAAGACAGAGCTAAACAAATCCCTCTTGATTCAATCAAATACCTCCTTCCAGCCAGCAAAAGTAACAGGCTTCGGGTGTTAGATGGCCAGCCTGAGTGGATTAATAACTTGCTTTATATTATCAGCCGAGTTTCATCTAGAAATAAATCCTGTCTGATCTCTGTGAACATGACACAAGATTATTCCAGCAAGTGCGGAGGTTGAGATTTTCGTATTGCAATCGGGCGGTGAGCAGGGCGGTGGAGGCCGGCTGGGAGAGGGGCTGTGGCAGGGGGGCTCTGCAATGGGCCAGGGTTTTGGGGAGAGGGCTGCGAAGGTGCCCTCTGCTCCAGACCTGAGATGCAGAAGCAAAGATGCAGAAACCAAGCTGCAGAAACCAAGCACGTGATATACCCCGGGACAAATTGCTCTGTGGCCGCTGGCAGGCGCTTAATTGTAGCCCAAACTGAGCCTCGGTACATTCGAGGTGAATTTACCATGGAGAGGAGTAAATCACCCACAGTTTTCGCATCATTTGTCCCCAGATTGCCTTATCCTGAATTAATGGCCTTCACATGCTTATAGCCCTGGTTGGTGATATCTAGGGGTACAGGGGTAGTTCTCTGCTCGGCTTGTTTGGTTTTTGGCTCTGGGATGGGCAGCAGTGTGGTGAGGGGATGTGGGAAGCTGAGGTGAGACAGGACGGTGGAAAGAAGCGTGGGAGAGAATTTCATCTCAGAGGGAAGTGGTTGCATCCCGCCTCTCTCTCAGGCTCACACCACAAGGCTGAATTTCCATGATTCCTCCCATGGGAAATTCTGCACGGTGTTTTAAATAGCAATAGAAAGACATTTAAAGAGGCTTGAGGCTTCTTACTCCTTACCCATGCTTTACTCATCCACTACATGCACCTCACTTAGCCTTTCATTCTTGGTCTACATTTGCAGTTTCTGTTAGGTTTTTTTTTCCCCTCCTGCTTTGAAACAAAGACATCTAGAGCAAAATTGTAAAAAGAAATGCACCTGGGTTTTCAGCTATATTTTTACATTAACTTTTCTCTATGTTTGTATGACAGTGGCACCTGGTTCTAGGTGTTAAGCCTTGTGTCATCCCCAGGCAGAGCTCATTTAGAGCCTGCAGACATGGCAGGATGAGCCCATGATGATGCTGTGGCTTTCCATGAGATTTTGGAGGGCAGGTTCGGCCATTGCTGAGCATCGGCAGCAAGACTTGATGTGCCGAGCCCGTACTGGATCCCTATGAAAAGGTTTGCTTCCAGGTACTGACAGGACCACTGAGGTGAGTGACAGCCCTTAGCCTGCAAAATGGGCTTTTTATTTATTTTTTATCCCCCATCCCCAAATCAATATCAGACAAAATTATATAAAAATACCTTCCTTTTTCCTGAATAAAAAAAATATGGATTTTTCCTCACCAAAGCACTTTCCCCTCCTACAGCAGCAAGTTGCTCTCTGATTTGCCATTGCCTTTGCAGCCATTGGTTAAGTTAAAACGTCAGAGGCTTTTGATCTGATCTGTGCCCTCTGAAGGATACCTGCATTTATTTTTAACCTGTCTCTCGCCTCATTTCCCTTTGTCTTCTTGGAGCTGCTCTGTCAAGCCCTCCAGTAGAAACGGGTTGAAAAACTCTGTCTTTCGGTCTCTTACCTGATCTCACTTGATGGTGTTTTTGACTGTCAAGATTGTTGCTGTCGTTACCTCCGAACTCACCCGTTTAAAGCTATTGGCGATGCTGAAATGCACTGACCCGGCATCAACCCTTGGGCCCTTGCAGCAGGAGCTGAGAAAAGGCAGGAGGAGGAACGTTGCTCAACGTAAGGTGGAAGAGGAGGTGACTATGGTAATGGGAGACTGTGAGAAGGAAGATGGGAAGGGAGCAAGATGGGCAAGATGAGAATGGGAATGAAAAATAAATGGGTGACCCAGCCCAGCTTCAGTGGCACTGGTAGTGGTGGGGATGCGGGCGGACCTGTGCAGGTCATTATGAGCATCCAACTGGCCTTGGTTGAAGGAAGGGAAAAACAGAGTTTTGAGAAAATTAGTGCAATGGTACAAGCAAATAAAATTCAGTAAGCTTTTCCCATAGTTGTGATCCTCAGATTGGCAAAACCTCAAGCTTTCCTCAATTTGTCCAGCAAACGGGATCGGGATTACACAGCAGGATTTAGGTTTTTTTCTTTTTTTTTTTTTTTTTTCCTTTTCTTTCCAGCTGGAAAAATATAATTTTCTCTCTGTCCAAATAGAACGGGTGATTTTCTTGTCAGTCTTTAAATTGGCCTCCTTGGGAACGTGCTCTGAGACGGTGATGTCTACATTACAGAATAGAGACAACTCTCGCCTTGCCAAAAAGGAGAATAAAAGAAAAATGGTGGTTAATAGAATAAAAACTCTGTTCAAAAGACATTATAACAAAGTCCTACAGACAGAGAGCTTCCAGGCTGTGCCTTTCCTTAGGGTCTCAGCTGTGAGTTCTTCAGTGACTCTCAAGCCAGATTAAACCCCAGGGAGATTGATATATATTTATATGTGGGTTTTATATATATATACACATATATATATAAAAAAAACACATGAGCCTGTAAAAAATCCATAAGAATCTCTCTATTGACTTCAAAGGCATTTAAATCCATGCTAGTAATGCAACTATATATTTGTAGCTGATTTGAGGATTTAGGGAATCTCTCTCTGAACAACTTATGACTGCTGTTTGAGATTATAGCATTACTCCAGGTAGCTCTATTAAATTACAAACCCTGCTCTGATTGCAGTCCTAGTCTGCTTGTGCTGCAGTCTTTTTATTTCTGTCTTGGACTGAAAGTCCCAGACATAGTGATGCAGGATTAATAATGGATCACACTGCTCCTGGAGCAAGACTTGTTTACTGCCCAGAAGAACCAGAGGGTTGGGAAGTGACAGGTCATTTTGAGGAGAGGGAGTTAAAAGGTCAAGTAGCGTGGCTTGTCACTTGCCCAAGGGAGCTGGAAGGTAGCCCAGGGTCTTGAGGCCCATTTCTAACAGTAGGGAAGTGATGAGTCAGTATTGTGGTGGAGGGGGAAGAGCCAGGAGATTCAACAGCAATATTTTTTTAATGGTTCAACATATGGAAAGTATTTGCATTGCTTCCTGCTAACATGTAGGTTTTGAAGCATTCACAGGTAAATTAACACATGCAATGCTAGCTAGGCAAAAGGTGATGGTGTCTGGAAAAAATGTGTTTTCTGTTAGTAATCTGCTTATCAGAAGGACAAGCAGAAATACTAGCTATTCTCCTTGGTTGAAAGATCTTTGTGACTTTGATCAAGTCAGATGACGAAAGAATCTCCCATAGTCGTAGTTTGTTGTCATAAGTGCACCTGAGATTGAAATACTGTAAGAAAACAGCCAAATGAACAATAGATGCATTTTCAGTATTTGCAGTTCAATGAATATAGGTGTAGGAACATTTATGAATAATAGGAAATAGGGCACTATTTGGGCTCTTATCTTGTATTATTGAGGCCAATGTGACTTCTGTCACTGTTGTTGCTGGGCACGGGCAGCTACACTCTATTCAAGACATCTAAGACCTGTGCCTTATGACTGTGCCTTATTTGAAATGAAATGCAGCCTATGAAGCTGAAGCATCCCATATGCATCTGACCCTCATCAAACCAGCTGCAATACATAATAAATTTTCAAGCTGGTGAGAAGGTAATGAAAAAAGAAGCATTAACTCATATTTTGAGTTTGCTCTAAATTATACTGTACAAGGGAGAAAGAATAAAGGAGATTAGTGGAACTACTGTACTTGATGGTACGTGTGGGCAGATCTGTGGATGAAGTGTCTATTCCTCAGACATGAATATTTAATAATCACTTTTCTGAGTACAGGATGGACATTATTAGTGCGTAGGAAATTGTATGATGGTGCAATGGAAGGAGAGAGAGGATGAATTGTATATAGTGCTTTACGACACAGTTGAACTCCTTGGCTGTATGGCAGTGGTTGTAAGAGTATCAATGAGGTCCTTCCTAGAGAAGAAGACAGGCTCTGAGTCTCACAGACAGCATCTTTGGAGCAGTTGGTGTTGGGCACTGACATAACCTTGAGAATCAGAGCCAGAATAGGTAACAGAAGCAAAGACTGACTCCGGCCAAAAACAAGCTTGAGGGCACAGTGTACATTTGTAGTATCAATAGCTCTAACTTCATGGTATAACACTGGTACAATGCTTTGACATTCAAGGAACATTGAAGTGTGATGATGCAGAAACCATGAATTTGAATTGAATGGTCACAGCTAGTCGGTATCTTTAAGAAAATGGTTTTCCTCGCTTATTTTCTGAAGTTCAATTAAAGCTTAGAGTTATTTAGCTGTGTAGCAGCATGGTGGAGATAACAGGTAATTGAACAGCATCTGAAAACTTGGAGCCAGTTCTGTGCTGACACAAGTCCACGGTAGGTAGTGGGATCTCACACGGTCCCATTGCTAGGCTGGGGCAAATAGCTGGTGCTACAGCAGCAGCACAGAAATGAAACCCCGCTGTGTTTGCATAAGACTGAAGTTGCATGTGTGTTCTTCCTGCAAACCATCATTTTTTCCATTGGTGAATATATTCATAAGAGCTCTCCAATATTAATGGTTTTGCCTGAGCATCTGTAAAATTGGCTCCACAGGATGAAAACCTTGTAAGTCAACACAGGGAATCACTAGACTCACCAGGCTGCAGAGTCTGATCTGCATCATCATTGCCCCGGTACGGTGTTTGGCAGGAAGAAGGTTTCCTCGTCTGTCTTTCTGAGCTTAGTTTTAAACAGATTTTATAAAATAGAGCAGGCACCTGAGCCTTTTGTAATCTCACCATATCAGATATTGAAGTATTGCTGAATCCTTTTATGCAACTGCAGGCAAAATAAAACAAACAAAAAACCCCCTAAAACCAAAAGAAAAATAAGTCCCTTCAGGGATTTCACCTGCTTCTTCTGCTTATAGTGAGTGGTACTGTGAGACGGGACTGTTTTTCTGTGGGAGAGTCTTGTCCCTGAATGGCTAATCTATGTGCTAATCATAGCCATGTAGGCTACACGTTACACCCAAATCACTAGATTGGGTCTTGTTTTCTGCGGGGGATTTTTCCATTTCTCTGAGCTCTTAAATTTTTTTTTTTCTATTAGCTGATTTATGCCTTTCATCCTGAGCTATATCAAAGTCAGCATTTACCACTGTATATTTACTTTGGTTTGCATGCAATTTACAAATGATATACTATACTTTTATACAGTTAATTTGTTCATTCCAGCGTATAATGCATCCATGAACTTTCTGAATTTTGAGCTGAAAATATGATAAGTGGGTTATATTATGCAGTGAAGGAGCTGTTATATGAAAACACTTCCGTATCATCAATTATGTAGTAGCGTAATACAAAATGATATTAATACATGAATCAATGAAGGAAGTTGTATAATAGGATTCTCATGAGAACATGAAGCTGATGTTTATTAAAGATGTAAGTTTCACATTAAGAAGGAATACTTTGTTTTATTCATTTATTTGATAAGCAGCTCAGCTGCCCTGAATGGAACAATCTCATCGTATATTCACAAGGAAATCTCGCATGCGTTTCTTGTATTTCTCACAGAGTTCGGAAATTTGATAAGCAATATAAATATCATAAAACCCAACTACTGGTTTGCGGTCCACAGTATTGCTTCCTTTGAGCAAAGAGAAGCTCGGTGGCTTTGGAAATGACTCCTCAGAGTGCTGCACACTTGTGTGTAAGCTCCGCTGCCCCAGGGGTGTTGGCTGGTAGAGCTGGGTGGGATTCCACCTGGTAGAGCTGGGTGGGATGTCGCGTGGGATCCAGGGTGGGATCCTACCCCTCCGCCCGAGCCTCTTGTGCTTCTGCACACCATGGTCCAGGCAGCCTCAGCGTTATTTTTGCCAGGTTGCTCTTCAGCTTATTTCACCTGGATCCCAAACAGTAAATGTTCCACCATGCCTCCTCCTCCAAAATGTTTTTCGGAACAGGCTACAGACCCAAAGCCCAAAGCTGCTGGGGATGAAATCAGCAGGGGGGCTATGTGGAGGTAAGAGAGTCCCTGAAGGGGTGTGACAAGTCGGGGTTGGGCGTTTGGGGTCAGCTGCAATGTTTTGTGTTGAGATGGGTGTATCTCCTTATCTATCAGAATTAGAATAGGATAGGATAGAATAGAATAGAACAGAATAGAAGCCATTCAGTTGGACCTACAAAGATCATCTAGTCCAACTGCAAAAAACCTCAGTATAAAAACCAGCAGACCCGGAGAGCAGGGGATGAGCCTTGCCCTGGGAAAAGCACCTGACTGACCATGGCGTCCCCCCTGCCAGGTAAGTAGTATAGAATATTGGATAGAAGCACATGTCAAAACAGGTTTTAAGACTGTAGGAAAATGGGGGCTTAGTTCTACATTTTTATAATAAAGAAGTTAACACCTCTATTACACCAAGGCACAGGCTTTCCTTTAAAAAACACTTGATGGGTAGGCATTAGAGTCTGAGCTTCTCTAAGAATGATCAGTAGTCAAGAGCTAACTCTGCCAGTAGTGCCGGTAGCTCCCATTCATCTCAGTTTTACCAATATTAGGAACCAGAATTAACAGGCCTTAAGATGAATGGGAGCCATTGCGTACTGTGTTTGTTCTCATTTGATTCAAATCTAATAGTTTTTTGAGTACTACATTTGATGAGAGAGCATTTATTATTGTTTTTAACAACATTTAGATGCCCCAGTAATTTACAGGCTGGCACAACCACCTTGTCCTGGGTCGCTGTCTGCAACTGGCAACTGTCTTTGTTTCCCTCATCGTTGCAAAGTGCTGCAGGCACCTGAATACCAAGAAGAACCATGGATATTTTAGAATGAAACCCTACACTGCTGGAGGAGCTAAGAAGAGAAATCCTGGAAGATAACAGCATGAAATGCTGCACAGGCAGCCATAACAAGAAAGCAAAGCTTTGGAAAGCACAACACTGGAATAATTAGAGGGAGCTTCAGGTAAGCAGCACATTGCAAAGATTTTGTAGCACAGATTCGATCGAGAAGAGTCATTTACTGAACAGCAGTGGGATAATACAAAGAAAAGCTGGTACAATACCTAAAACAGGGTAAGAGAAAAGATTGAAGACTGTGTGATGAAAGAGAGAGGGAGAGAAGTGTGTCTGTGTGTGAGAGAAAGAAGAATGGCAATCAATATTAGGAACTGCACCCAGTTTGTTGAGAAAAGTAATGGGATATACAGGAAAACATAAGCAGGGTGATGGAAGCATGGAAGACTTGATGAAAGAGCCCATGGGAATCAGAGGGAATCCCTCCTCTCCCTTGCCAGGCGTTTGGTAAGAGGGACCCTGCAGAGAGCTCCCGGGCTAGCAGTCTGGCAGTTTGTTTGCTTAATATGGCACAGAAATTAAACAATTATTCCATTTTAAAAAAAAAACCCCGCTTCCCAGGAACCTTAGATGTAGTCGCTGTGGGGCAGTTGAAATGGAAGTCACTCTGAAGCTGTTTTGCAGAGGTGCAAAGCAAGAAAGATGGTTGCATAATTATTCATTTCCTTCCCCTGCCCCCAAAATTGAGGACCACCGCAGGGCAGGAGTGGGCATGACAACTCAAGAGAATATGTCCTGCTCCTCCACTGATGGCCCAGAGGGTGTCAGTTGGCAGCTGGGGACATTGGGGTATGTCCAGCACCAGTGCTGAGCTGCCCAACCCCATTTCCCAGCCGTGCTGAAGTTGGAGGCAGGGACTCGTCCCAGCAACGTCACCAGAGCAAATGTTACCAAAAAGACCATCCTCCATGCAGTCCTTGAAGAAGGCACGAGGAGTGGCCAGGTCGGTAGGAAATCTCAGTTCTTTGTGCAAGTTTATGTCCAATTTCTCGTCCCCAGCACACCACAGTGTGATGGATAAGCATCCAAACCGCAGAAAACCCTGAAACAAGGGAGCACTCCTATCACTAATGAAGATGCATCATCACTGGGCTTGGTTCAAAGACCATTAAAGTTTCCAAGTAGTTCCAATGGGAACCAGAACAACCCTTTTCCTGAAGAAATAGAGGCATATATTAAACCTTAATTGGGAACAGTCTCCACAAGGATTTTCCCTCTGAGGAAAAGGAGCTTTTTGCAGATATAATTGTTTTGAAGGGAGTAATTATTCCACGGATGCTTCCTGAGGTTGAATGATGACTCTTTTTATTTTTTTTATTTTTCCTGAAAGCGGAAGAGCTGTAACACTCATATCGAGGACCAGTGGCATTACCTGGCAAGCAGGGGCCAAGCTGCTGTTTCAACATATATACACAGCAGTAGGAATAATTTTTGTACAGTTTGGCTGACTATCTCTCTATTATTCTTTACCCTGCAGCACAACACAGTTTGCAGCAATTGATTGACTTAGCTGGACAGTGAGATAAAAAACTACAAATAAGACCGGTTGGAAGCTGTTCTTCTGCTGTGATTAGATGTAAAACAGCCACAGCTAGAGCCATGTTTTGCCTGGGGTCAGATCAACAGACCACAGATTCTGGGGTTTTTACATGTTAATTTTTACTCAATTTCAGTAGGGCTAGAAATCATCATCCTGAAAAACCCTTCAAGTGATGGAGCGTGTCAGTGTGAGCATCAGTGAGAGCTACAGAATAATCACTTTTTCCTCCCAATTGGGAAGATGTTGCAGGGAGATGATATGCAGGAGGGAGAGGCTGACTAAGATAGGAAAGAAAAAGGGACATAAATCTGGGACAGGACAGAAAGAATGAGGCGAAACATAGCAGGGACGAAGACAGATCCCTGGAAAGAGAGCTATCGTCTGCAAATTGCTCAGTGGTCAGGTCCTGCTTGCTGTTTCAAGCAGTGTTATGTGAAATCCTAAAGGTCCCTCCCTGTCTCTTGCTGGGGAAAGCTGCCATTGAGAGATCGCCTGAATAAGGAATGAGTCAAGGCTGATCATTCGTTAGCATAATCCAGCCCTCCTGGAAGACTTACTGCAAAATGCTGCCGAGGCGAAAGACACTTGAAACAAGATAGCTTAAAACCATTTTGTAACTAATTTGCAGCAAAGTTTTCTTTCATCATTTCCCTCTTTCCTGCCCCGGCCTCCCTGTTTGTCTTATCAAATCTTGGCAGAGATATTTGCATTGAATAGGGAGCTGCTCTTGAGAAACTGTGGTTTCAGTGCTGTAATAAAGCAGTCTTACCGCAAGGAATTTTAATGGCTATTTTGGCCGTCTCAAGAAATGCTGATTTATGACTTGAATGCATCATGGTTTTTGCAATTAGCAGGACACCTTCTAGAAGTTATAGAGCATCTCAGGCAGAAATAGACAATTGTCTTTTTTTTCAAGTTATTTTTCTGAAACATTTCCTTTCATTCAACCAGTAAGTTAAATACACTCCATTAATAAAGCAGGTTCTGCATTCAGGCTAGGAAAACTTTGCTAGATTTTTCTTCAGAGTTGATATAGTATAACCAAATATTGCTCCCTGTAAAAAGTTAAACTTATGAGTAGGTTGGTTGATTTGTTTGTATCATCTGTACTACCCCCTTGGGCAAATCCATAAACCTCATCCTGAGATCTAGGGAAATTCACTTGCATTGCTTGCTAATATGGCGATTGCAAGAACAGTGGTGTCAAATGTTACGTTACTGTAGATGTGAGTAACTATCTATATCACATAGCATTATTAGATACAGTGGCAGACAATGAGATTGGCTTGAATGCCACACAATTCATTAAGCAAAATAGTTTTCATCTCAAGGCATTCAGACCTGTCACATTTCTTTTAATGAAACCCTGAAATTTTTTAATAAAGATGCTTAGCAAAAATAGAATTTCAATAATGAATCTGATAACATATTCAAGCAGATATCAATTAAAATTTTCATTATAGGGGACAGTTTTTCTTGAATTTTTCACGAGATGTTCAATTTTTAATCAGTTATTTCTGGGGAAAAAAAAGGTTTTTTTGGGAAAATAACTTTGAAAAGTTTAGACAACAAGTGCGTGTAAAACCCGAATCGTGATAAAGAAAACATGCTTATGAGATCTTTATGAGCTAAAGGACAGCCACAAAGTTACACGTCTTTGTGCTAGCATTCTTCACAGTGTGTGAAACACTCTAGAACATTTCTACCTCTATTTTTATTTTCCTGAAGGGTAAAGAGTTTTTGGTTTAGTATAAACTGCTAATTTAAAGTTTTGATGCCTGTTTCATCTTTAGGTACATATGCTTTCCAGAGAACCATTTCTTGAAAGAGACAACCCGCATCCCAACCCAGGTGATTTCTTTAGGGGATGGAGAATTCCAGGTGAAACAGTTGGGTTTGTGGCAGATCAGCCTCCAGCCCAGAGGACTTGCTGGGTGAGTCATGGGGAAATACGACGCGGGTGTTAGAGACCCCCAGTAAAACCAAGATAATTTCCCACAAAACACTGCAGTCTGTGTGTGGTGAGAGCCACGTCCTCTGTGCAACACAGAGAAACATAACCTGGCTAGGCATGCTGGCCTTTACGGGAGACACGAAACTTCACCTCCTGTGAGGCAACGAGGAGAGCTGTTGCACCAACCTACAGTATTTTGTTCCTGAAAAGAGATTGAAACTTTATGTTCAAAAATTCAGTTTTTCAGTCTTCCATCCCATTTTGGGATGGGCAAGAGGGGAAAAAGCTTGTTATTTTCCCAAGGACAGAAATTCTGAATTAATATAATTGCATTTTACTGAATGTCATAGACAGAGAAAATCAAAGTTACAACCACTTGATACATTGTGAGCACATTTACCGCAAATCCATCAGAATCATCCAGCTTTGAATAAGGCTCTGCTCTTGTTATAGGCAAGTTTTCCTGAATTTGCTATTAAAACACTTCCATTAATGCTCGGTGCTTGCATTACTAGGAGATACCACTGGACAAGCAGAAAGTCATAGAGTGAAAGACTAAGCAATGAAGAGGATGCTTGTCTCAAATGTGACACTTAGAAAACAGTGCGTATGGAGGAGGTGGGTCAGCTGTACAAGGCTAACATAAGCACTAAGTCATTTGCTTGTGCTCCATCTTAGTGTCAATTACTGTAGGTACATAAAAAAGAATATGCTTCCTGGCCCCTGAAAGTTATGGAATGGAAATACTGCCCATTTTGGCGTGTGAAATAAACACATTATCCTTTGCTTTCCTATATGGAGTCGTGGCTATTTATAATAGGAATCATTCATAGTTATTACAATAGCACTTCTCCTTGCCACATCCTGATTGGCTAAGGTACCTTTTGGTTTACTGTTAATGCGCATTGCCTCAATGAATAACTTCATAAGGTAGGAATAAATGAAAGCCCAGCATTAAACTAGTAACCGCATTCAAAAGCATTTGGTTTATCAGACTCCTGCTGTGTCTGTTATGTGCAGACTTTGATGTAGGCATGTGTAGTAATGTAAAATGTGGAACATGCAAGTCTTAATGATGGCTCTGGCTCAGCATTCACCGTATTTACAGCAGCAAAAAATCCCATTTTAAAAGCAAAATATGACCTCAGGAAATGTAAGGTTTATATTCCTGCCAATTCCTATTGCACTTTCCCAGGGAGGTGTTAAACCCATTATCAGTCATCATGGACAAAATCAGCACTTCCACCTTTCAATGCCATTTGATTGAACGTACATAGTGAATGACAGGCTTGAAGTAAAAAATGGGTACTTTGCACTTCTGTCCACATGTACATGGAGCCCATTGGGATGAAAGGCTCAGCCTAAGCTCCACATATTATTAATCATGCAGGATTGCTCCATAAAGCTGATTTTCCTTTGCTTCTTTGAAAGCCTCCTGTAATTGCGGCTTCTATTCTTTTCTTCCTAGGTCTATAGTGCATATAGAGAAAGACAAATTATGATATTGAAAAATGATGACTTTCTAAATTTCCCAACAATTTTGTGACAGAAATAAAGCAATGAAATGTCATAATCATTTTGGTTAAATCAGCTAGATATGGAGCGGTGTCTTTCATCATTTCCTGTATATACAGAATTTATTATTTGGCCGTTTTATAATTGCATTGGTTGGAAAACTTCGTACAGCGTACATCATCCTTCTGTTGTTTTCATAGAAATAGGACATCATACAGCAGTCTATGGTCTACTCACCTCTGCCAGAGAGACTCCGTTGCTACGTTTTGTTTCTAAACCCTTTGCTGCCTGGGGCATGTGCAGCTTTGAGACAGGTCAATAAGTTTTGGGACTAAAGAAGTCGGACAGCAGCTGGCACAACAGTCTGGCAGGGACACAATGCTGTGAAGCTCACGTGGGATTTGCAGCAGACTTCAACGCGGCTGAGCAATGAGTGTCAACGTTAAAGTGCTTTTTTGAGAGATATCAAAGCCCGGTGGAAATGTTGGTTGATAGCACCACTCCGTTGCTCTTTGAGGTAGGCAAGAAACATTCTGTTACCACCTGACACGTAGATACATCGAAGTGCACTTACACTTGTACTTTAAAGACTCTGTAAGCCAGAGTGGTACAAAGAAGTCCTAGCATCAGAGAATTAAGCCCTGAGGCACAAAGGCCAGATCTGTACTTGAAAAGGCTCTTTTTCAAAAAACCCTCCCAGAAGCATACATCATGCCACACAGAGTAGGAAAAGAGTTTTTATATGGGTATACCCAGCTTTGTGTGCCAGGACTTGTGTGGATAATACAGAGGGTTCACGAAGGATGTTAGGGTCACTGAGTAACCTTGCTGCGCAGGCAAAAATTTCTGAGTGGCTTAGCAGAGGCAGGTACGAGCAAAAGGAGCTCCTGCCAGCCTTGGAAGCTGGGCTGAGACCTTGCTGCCATTTTCAGAGATGCGCCGAAGGACCCTCTCAAAAGCAACCCATGGCACAACACCATCTGCTCTGATGAGGCGCTTGTTCTTATTCCTACACTGCTTTTTATATTCTCCCCAGGGATGTGAATCTTCTGGGTCCTTTGTTGGATCGAAAATTTTCCTGTTTCTTTCTCCTCTTTGTTCTTTCGTGTCTCTATGCCAAAAGGCTGTGCTTCAATCCTTCCCTGCTAGGTAAGATTCAAAGTCATTCTGCTGACTAAGAACCAGCAATCTTATCGGGCATTAGTCTGTGTAACCACGTGGTTGTGGCTCCTTTTTCTCCTTGCACAGCTGGAGTGCCAGACAGTCCTTCAGAGCAGAAGCTGTCTTGAAGGGTAGGTTTCTTGAGGAAAAGGAGGTGACTAAGGATATTTCCCTTTGAGTATCTGTGCAAGTTCCTGTCTGCTTTTCAGAACCACAATTCAGCAGAAACAAAGGAGGAACCAAACTGGTGACAAACAAGCCAGAGTGAACGGCTGCTCATTTTATGCAGAGCTCAGAGCTTTTGGGTTTGTGCCTGCAGAGTCACCATATTTTAAAAATGGTAATTTCTGAGACCAATCTAAAAGGCTAATTGTTGCTGTTACTGATCTGCTTTAAAAGCCATGATTAAAACCAAAGAGAACAGTCACAATTCCTGCCAGCTGCGGGAAGCTTTGCGGCTGCCTTGTCCCAATTACAGGTTTTTTTGTAGTGAGCACACTGTATTAGCATAGCTGCAGCTCCCTCCTAACAACAAGTAATCATGAGAAACATTTAATGGCAGGCTTTGGACCATGTCTTTCTTTCTTTTCCTGTATAGTGCTGGGAGTGAGAGTTTCTGGTGCCCCTAAGCCATTTTTTTTCCTCACTTTAATTACAGGTTTGGAAAAGGAGAGTCAAGGTTCAAGTTTATGTATTCACTGTATTTATTCCTTTTTCCAAAAAGAAGTAGCTGTCCAAGGTTTAGGTGGCAGGTTCCATTCGTGCATCTCAAGTGGCATAACGCTCTGCTTTTACAGGGAGGGCAGAAGGAGCAGAGAGGAGAACTTGCCTAGGAAGTGCTCAGAAAAGCCCTCCAGCTCTCTCACCCAGAGACTTTAAGGGGGGCAGGGGGAACAACTGTAAGCAAATGTGATTAATAACACCCAGCCTTGACTAGATCACAGCAAAAAGAAGATTGGACTAGACCAGACTGTCTGCTCCCTGTCCGGCACTTTCTTCAACAGCCAACGACTCAAGAAACTGCTTTCAAAAACCAGCCAACCAATCCCCTCAGTAGCCCAGGCTCTCCTTTAGAAAGCTGTTCACTGACAACTCGGTTGTCATGGGAAAAGGAATCTTCTAGGAACAACATGTTGCAGTAACACTGTCCAGTTCAGTCATATCCTTCGTGGGATTTGATCCAAAGCCCACCAAGATCAATCAGAACCTCCCACTGACTTTATAATGGCTTAAGCTCTGTTTAGTTGGAGCTACTAATCCAATTTCCACAGCCAGTGCTACTGTCTGTGAAGTCCCAGTGCTGATACACGAAATCCAGCTTGCTGCCAGTGGTAGCATCGTTAGAGTTCCTGCTGGTCTCAGCTCTCTCTGAAGCAAATATATTCACATATCTGCAGTCACAGAAACTTGGACACAAGTCTTGCAAGGTAAGCTAATTTGGGCCTTGTTCACTGTGAATGGAAGACCTTCAAGAACAGCCTGGCATATGAGTAAAATCAACCATAATAATTCAATAAAGTGGCACTCTTCTGCTCAGTGCTGGTCCAATGGCTCAGAGTGGGTTCCTCTGCTTTGAGTGGTGTCATCTCTAGGACGGTATATGAAAATAAGTCAGTAGAAACCATTGAACACCTTTTCCAAAACAAGGGCCCTTACTAACCAGGTTTGTTATCAATTTCCCCAGTTCTTTGAACAGAGAGAACTGAGAGGTCTTTTAGTAGTTGATGGTGTGCAGTACTTAACAGCCTAGTAGGGATATTGTACCAACCCATGGGCAGATGCAGCCTTTTCCCCAGAGACCTTACAAGACTACACTTACCTGTGCTGGAGGCCAAGAGTGTATGATATGTTGATGAGTTTCTCAAATTAATTCCTGGTTTAGACATAGTTTTATCTTCTGGTTTGACTGAAAGCATTTGAAATTTCCTCGTCCTTCTTTTGACTGCAATTATCCTCTGGAGCCACCCAGCTGGATGCACAACTCTGTGGCTCAATAGCTAGTGCTTTCTCACTTAAAATTCCCTTCCTGCAAGCATCTAAAGGGTGAGCTTGATCCTTCTGGTGTTCATGGAGAATGAAAAGACATGGGGACTCAGCAGAACTTAAAAGAAATTTATTTAGAGACCCAGGCTAATATTGAAGAGTTGTTTGATTCAGCTACAATGTCCAGGTAGCTGTGAGATGGAGTACACCAGTGTTTATTTCTTGCTTTCCAGACCAGCTGTGCAGAACCACAGTGATGGGCTTTCCCATAGGTAGCACTTGGCGTACTTTAGGGATCCTTGGAAATGAAAAGGTCTTTATGACTGGAAATCAATATAATTCACAAGAAAGGGTATCACTTCCATAGCAAAATGGCCATTGAGCTGTGTAGTGTCCTTTAAGTTATTGTTGAAGTTACTTGCTTTTCAAGATTTCCTTAAGTTTCTTTTATTTTCCAGGAAACTGGAGATGAAACAGCCACTATAAATCCCGTAAATCCAAAAGTGCCAGGTGTATAACAGCAAGTAGTTTATCAACTTCTGTTTATCTGGAATTTCTTAAAACTTGTCAGATACAATGATGATCAGAACTGACTTCCTACCAAACAGTTCAATAAAGGCTTCAGTCTCTGATTCAGATGCCAGATGAGTCGTCCATGAAACATCCATTAGGACACAGACCTCAGGTGTGGAAAAAGACAGCAAACAATTACAGAGGCTTTCTGGAGTAAAAGTAATTTAAGCCATGATCACCTGCTTGCTCAGAAATAACTGGTAAAATCGGTGATATGATTTCTTGTGATGGCCTGCCTGTTTTGTGTCAGGAAGATGCAGCCTTGCAATGTCTGATTAAATGTTTTTAACCCTGTAGCATTGTACTAACAGAGAACTGTTTTAGCAAGAGTGTTATGCCATCCGTTTTCAGGGCAGGAGTGAAATGCTGACCCCTGAATGGTGCTGGGAAGGATGCCATGCGTGGCACAGAAAGGAAATTTTTCTCCGGAGGAAATCTGCATCTGGTGCTACTGGGCCATGCAGAAGGTAATGGGTGGTCCTCAAGAGTAGTTGTACTACGTGTGGGATAAGCTAATACCACAGTCTGAAACCACATTTGCCTATTGAGTCATCTATGACGTTGTTAAAATGTGATAATTGGAATCCATGCATTACCAAGGAAAAAAGACAATAATTAAAGCCCAGACACAAAGGGGAGTTAATTCTCCAAAACTATTTTGTGCAGAGGTATTTGAGGGTTTCAGCAAAGTAACTCTTTCTGTTTCCTTATGAAAACTCTTGCTCTACAATGACTCTTTTGAACTCTCTGGAAAATAATCTAATTATGGTTAACACTATTATGTTCTTTGGTCCTTTCAGTAGAGCCATGGGTAATATTATGGTTGCTCCAAAGCAAACAGCTATGTGGTTCAATCTGACATTTCATATTGATAAAAACACAAACATTTTATTAAAAACAATGGATAAGGGAAATTATTCATTTTCTAGGTAATATAACAAAAGAGGGAAAACCACCATTGTTTTCTCAACAACAGGAGAGATATGCTTTGTCAGATGTTGTTCTATAAATGCATTTAATTAAAACGTTGTATTTGTCTTCTCATGCACTCTAGGAGAAAGCAGGTGTACTTAACGTTCTCTTTCCTGAAATCTTCCCATATACCTTCCAAAATAAATGAGTATCTTAAGAGTAAGACATTCTGATCACTTGAAGGCTTATAACCACACCTGAAAAAAGAAAGATTAAATATGAAAGAATGGTATAAAGTCTGAAAATGTGCATTTAAATCTTCTAGTTCAATCTCAAAAAGACAGACCTCATTTTTATTTTTATTTTTTTTTGTTTAATAAAGCCCCAACTGGAAGCCAATGAAGTTGGAAACGTATTGACTTTGTTTCATTTCTGGTATAATTAGTCACGTATTGTTGAATACTGACATTAGATGGCACAATACCCACCATCAGCCTCTCTACAGAAATGAAAATGCGGTTGAAATTCGCTGCTGTCTCTGAAGCTGGTTTTGTTGAATTTGTTTTATTTTCACAGCAATCCCATTGCTAAATGTTCTTAGACCAGGGAGGTTAAGTAACCTGATGTAAGTGTAACCCACGTTCACTTAGGCATGGCTGCACAGACAGTTTTTCTGGTATTTTGAGCCACAAACCAACACCTTTTGGTAGTTATGAAATGAGATATGTGTCAGGGAACTGGGCTAGGGGTGCTTGAAGGGCTGGGGCTACGGGAGGCTCTTAGCAATCCCCTTTCTTCCCTGTGGGACGGTGTGGACATGGTATCAAGGTGGAGAGGAAAACCCATCAAGGGCATCCTCTGCAGCCCTTGCTGGTCCACAGCTCCGCAGGCACCACAGCCCCAACACGGTAGCCTCATCCATGGTTCATCAACTCGTCATCGTGGACATACTCTTCCTGGACCACCTCTGCCACCGTGGCCTCTTTTTTAATTGCAATCCTGCCCGCCTTCCCCTGGCCAGCCGATTCCATTTGCACCGGGAGGATCTGCAAAGGGAATTCTTGGAGGTGTTTGCACAGAGCCTGGGCTCACGCACTGTGAAACGTGTAATAGAGTAAAACCAGACTTCACTGAAACTGTGTTTGAGTGGAAGCGAGCCTGTCTGCTATTTGACTAGATGACTGACACGTTATATCTCCCCCCGAGAAAGCAAATATTTTTTCTGTCAAAATGTCTGTAATACAATCCATTCTCACTCTTTTCTTGGTGTAGAAGCAAAAGCTTCTATGATTTTAATCAGTGCTGGATTTTGTGCTCCCGCTAGTATTAGAAATCCAAGAACATACAACGCTGTACTCTGGAGACAATTGGAACTATTCTTTTTTTAAGGTCACAGCAAATGTAATAATGCCAGCAGCTCATAGCGCTCTTCATTAGGCTGTGTAACTTTCCAACGCATCAATCACTCAGTGGAGGGTGTTTACTTACTTTCTTTAACAGGGTGACTGCTTTTTTTATTGGTAACCTAGTTTTAATTCTCCTTTATGGGACCGACGCCTCTGACCCCATTGCCATTGGGAATTCGGTGATGCAGAGCACAGAGGCAGTGCTGGAATTTCACTACCCCAAGGAGGTAAAGGCAGCCAGGTACCCAGGAATCCTCCTGTCCCTCCCTTCCACCGCAGGGCTCCACACTGGGGTAGATGATAATGAAATAGGTGGAATTTCCACTTGAAAATGTCTTCTCCTCTCTGTGTAGGTCAGCCCTATACTGAGCCTCGGCTGCACCCCAGGAGTCCCTGAAACTTTGGAAAGAACATTTTGGTCTGTTGTAAACTCTGCTATGGTATTGAGGTTAACTAGATACCTGACACGGTAACACTGGAGTAGATAAAGTAGCCTAAATTGCTGCTTACTTGGTCCTTTCTTACAAAAAAAATATCTTTGGGACAGAAAATGCCAGGCTGCACCTGCCGTTGGCTCTGAAGGGCGTAGCTCAGGTCCGGGTTTAGCTCCCCACGGCTGTCTCGTGCTCGGTGGACAGAGGCTCAGGCTCTCCCCGTGGGCTGGGTAAAACGTCTGGGGGGAGTTAGCAGAAAGTTGGTCAAACAGACGAGCAGGAGCCCATTAGCTGCTGGTGAGGATGAGTGTTGGGTATTGTTGCTCCAGGCCCTGTCTCCTTCTGAGTTGTTCTGTGCTTGGTTGAGTTCTCTGGCCCCAAATAGTTGTTCCTGCAGGAGCTCCTCTTCTCCTGGCCGAGAGCGAAGGATGGTCTTGCAACCACGCTCCAGCTGGGGCTTCCCAGTGCAGACTCTCTGCCCACCTTCCAGGTGCCTTTGCATGCAGCAGTTTAGCCACTTTAGTGTTATTTAATCAGAAATTCGGGCTTGGGGGGTTGTTTCGGGTTCCTTTGCCCTTGTTTTCTTAGCATTAGTAGCTAGCTCCTGGGAGCTTGCTGCAGACAGCCGCACTGACAGCTCTGGGCTTTGGTGCGGTGCTGGTGCTCGCCGAGGCTCCCTGCTCAGTTTTCCCTTAATTGAAGAATGGGGTGAGGATGAGGCTTGGCTCACAACCCTTGTGAGACCTCACGTGCAGAGAGCTGTGCATGATAAAAAGGCAAAAAGAGCAGACCCCTGCCTGGGGTTTGGCTTTTTTTCCCCAACCCTCCTTGGGAAGTGGGGAAGATGTAAAGGTGCTCTACGAGCAGCGGGAGGGGAGACCTAGCTGCTTCCCGGTGTAGGGATTATATATTAATACATCAGGCTTCAACAGCTTCTGGTTATGCAAAAACACACGCACAGAGCAACAGAGGGGCTGGGGAAAACATCAGGTCTCAACACCTCTGCGATCCTCTGGCAGCACACGCACGTGTTGCTGCTTGCACACGCAAGAGAAGCAGCCGTGGGGCCAGGGAGAAAGAAGAAAAGAAACCTAAACCCTCAGCTACATGTTATGGCAGCAAGAGCCACCATGTCGCTGCAAGCCGAGGAGCGTCCCTTCCCGCTGCAAAATGTTGTGCCATGTACGTGGAGGACAGGTAGGACAATGTGAGTGGAAGCGGCTGGAGGACCGTGGTGGCAGGTGGACCACGCAGACCTGTCCCACCAGGTTGTATGGTCAAGTAGTCAAAGCACTGCAATCGTGTTGGACAGTCTTCCTGAGAAACAGCACTAAGCCAGAAAGCTTTCTAACCCGCTCTGTAACCATTCACAAGCTGTTCTCATCTATTATCAAATGTGTAAAGTCTCAGTAGATGTGTTAAACTGAATTAGTGCCCAGTATGAATGCACTCAGGATATAGGTTGTCTTATTTGGTTTGGTTTGGTCATATTGGAAGTGAGACAAGTTATTGCAGGCTAACGGATAGCTGGCAATTATATGAATGCTTTCAAGCAGAGGCAAAGAAATGTAATTTGATTTTATTTAGCCTTCACTGGCCAGGTTAAGTTTATTTATAGACTAAGAGCATGCACACAAATGTTTACACTATTGGGCCAATTCTAGTGCTCGCTGTGTGCTCACACAGAGGTTTTAATGCAGCTTCACTAGCCCACTTTTCTCCTAATTTTTACTATTTGGGGAGAGTTTCTCGTAGTGGACATGGCATGTGGCTCCCACGCAGGGGCCACACCACCCCCAGCCTCACATTGGCTGCAGCCCCTGTGAACCGCAGCCCGGTGTGTGCCTCGTGCTCCGGGGATCCCCCTCCCCAGCCTCACCGAAAGGCAGATGGGAAGTGTTTACATACTAATCACAGGGAAAGAGGAGACTAAAAAGACTGTTAATGTTTGTCGTGGTTTAACTGCAGCCAGCAACTAAGCACCACACGGCCACTCGCTCACCCCCCCACCTAGTGGGATGGGGGAGAGAATCAGAAGGAAAAAGGTAAAACTTGTGGGTTGAGATAAGAACACTTTAATAGAACGGAAAGAAAGAAACTAATAATGATAATAATAACAATAATAAAATGACAATAATAATAAAAGGATTGGAATATACGAAACAAGTGATGCACAATACAATTGTTCACCACTTGCTGACTGATGCCCAGTTAGTTCCTGAGCAGTGATCCCAGGGAAGGCCAACTCCCCTCCCAGTTTATATACTGGGCATGACATCCCACGGTATGGAATACCCCTTTGGCCACTTTGGGTCAGCTGTCCTGGCTGTGTCCCCTCCCAACTTCTTGTGCCCCTCCAGCCTTCTCACTGGCTGGGCCTGAGAAGCTGGAAAATCCTTGACTTTAGACTAAACACTACTTGGCAACAACTGAAAACATCAGTGTGTTATCAACATTCTTCTCATACTAAATCCAAAACATAACACTATAGCAGCCACTAGAAGGAAAATTAACTCTACCCCAGCCAAAACCAGGACAATGTTAAAAAGAAGTTAAGTGATGTGCTGGAGGAAATCTTTAGCAAAGGTTGGAAACACTTAGCCCTGTTCTTGGCTTACAAGACCATCTCTTCTCTTTCAGATGTGCCTTGTGATGCTCACACATCTGCCCAGAGGAGTTCCCATGGGAAAGCTGACCCTGCCCATCTGTCTGCCTGCTCTTTCATTGCTTGCTGCTCCAGATTAGTGCCAGTTCTCAGCTGTGGCACAGAATTTTTGAAATCTTTGAACACCCAAGCATCAGACCTTGGCCACCAATACTCCCAATTTTTACGGGTGAGTAAACTAGCTGGGGGGGCATGTTCATCCTGTGCTGAATGTATCAGAGCTGATGCATACTGGGTGAGAGCAGGAATCTCTTGCAGCAGATAGCTTGCCTTGCTGTGAAAGCTTTTGGTAGACCCCGCTGCCAAGAACACAGGAGTGGCTGACCAAAGGTTTGGTGCTGTTTGGTGGTGCTGGTGGTTATTTAAGTTCCCACTTCCCTAATATGGGATTTGTTTGCCCACTGTGGTGTCAGCTCTCCAGCCTTTCAGTTCTACAAACACTGATGAAGTTGCCAGACTTTCCAGTTTAATGAAGAGAACAGCTGCAGTACAGTTTGCCATTCCTCTTTCAATTTTAACAATACCAAAAGTACTGAAAAAATGCAGAGGGAGGGAGCAGAAGTTGGGGCTGGAGCTGCAAGGGGTTGAGAGGCATCAGTTGACTGGAGATGTTGGCACCGAAAGGATCAGCCATGGCACTCTGGCAGGTGCTGGGCTCCTATGACTGAGCACATTCCTCCAGAAACCAGCATAGGAAAAATACGTACAGGGTTTATTTTAACAAAAGTGGGCTCAGAATATACCGAGTTGTCTGAACCTGGGGAAGAACAAAGGAAAGGAGAAGGGTAAGGTAGTCAGGGTAAGGCAGTCAGACGATGAAATGGTTGTCATGCTTCAAAGCGCACGGCCTTCTGCTTCTGAATGACACAGGGTCAGACTCCGTGCCAGTGGGCTCGCCGCACTGGCCCGCCTGGCAGGAAAGCAGCGTGTGCTTTCTGGGGAACAAACACAGGGGAAAAGGTTTCTTCAGGACCACGGGCCGGGTCTTTCTGGGACAGCAGAAGACGCTCATTTGCACAGGCTGATAACAAAAGGAGATGCATATTGTGTAGATCCACTCTGCAGAGCGCTCCTTGATAGAATAGCACTTGTAGGTACGCTGCAGGGATGGTGGGCTGCTCTGTTATCGCATCTATTGTCTTACAAGTGTGGCAGGCATCCGTACAGCAGCTGGGCAAACAAAGAGAAGAGCAATTTTCTGAATGCCTTCTGCTGAGTGGATGTGGGACTACAATACAGCACAAGCACACTCCATCTACCTGAAGTGTAGACCCACCGCTGCCAATAGATTAGCCTTAATGCCCTTGGAAGTTTTAATTCAGATAAGCAACAGTGTTTCTGGCTGTATTTGTGAAGCATCTCTTTGTGGTGGAAATCTTCTTTTTTGGGAGATTATGTCTGTGGATGCCAGAAGGTACTTGGCAATAAGTGCCTTCTGCATTTGGTTCCCTGCACAGTCTCCATAATCCACTCGCTGCCTGAAGACGGTCTTTAGCTGCAAAATTCAGATCCCCATCTTAAAACACTTTGCTGTCCTGGCGTTCTCAATTCCAGAAGTTTAGGTTTATCTGCTCAGTATTACTCCACCCTGGAAATTTGGGTTGGGACTAGCTGTTAATAAATTAAATAGTTTAGCACTTTTTTTTTTTTTTTTTTTTAAAATGCTTTTGCAGCAAAGGCCCATCAGGGAATATGGAGATAATCAGCTTGAAGAAAATCCTGAGAAACCTGTCTGCACCTCTCCAAATAGGTCACCCACCAGGCAGCATCCTTGAAAATTGTATGGGGTGCCTCTGAGATAGCCTCCAGATTATTTATGGTGTTATAATTCAATTAAGTGGTAGCAGGGGATCAGTGAGGGTGGCTGTGAGATCTTCATGTGCTAGATATTTTTGGAACCTACAGAGGAAGAAATGTGAGTATTTAGGATTGAGTAATTACAAGGGTTAGGATTTAATAGGGAAATTATACTGCAATCTGTGGATAGCTGCGTAACTTCATACAGAGGCATAGTAATGAAAGCACTCATCAAACAGGTAGCTAGGATGCTGCCTATAAATAATCGGTAAATGATCTATGGGAAAAGAGAGTGGATATGCTTGGACAATGTTTTATGACCCTCCCTAAATTATGGAGATAGATGCTCTAAAATGTGAGTCTACCTTATAGGCAGCAGCCTTTTAGGTCAGTAAAGCACAAAAAGGTTATAGGTTAAAACCAGATGGATTCCTTTCTGCAACAGACTGAGAGCAGATTTTCCTTGAGTCATTTAAAGGAAATGGGGAAAAAAGCTGTAGCTGAGAGAATAACGTGTGCTTTAATGTAGGAGACTGAAATGCTAGCAAAGCACTTTCCTAGGGAAAGAGCGTTAACTCTCAGGATCAGAACTGTCCTGCTGGAGGTGCAGATGAAACATGACTGAGCTGAAAAAACGAACAGTATGTTGCTTTGGTTCAGCTACAACAGCAAAATAGTGAAACACTTGTAATACTAGCCATCTTACACGCTGGCCAAATTTCAGACACCTCTTTCAGAGGCATTACTAGTCTCTCAAACTTTCATCTCAGTGCAAGCCACCTGAGAGTAATAATAAATATTCCTCATTTGCTTAAACCATGAGGTTTCACTAATCAGGGCTTTCTAACTGGTTTGTGAGACCTCTGCCTGCATTTCCTCATAAGCAATCAAAAAGCTACAGGTCATTAAAAGGTTACTGTCTTATCCTCATCTCTACTGGTTCCAAGTAAATAGAAATCTTTTCCATCTGTTAATCCGCTTGGTGAGGAGGGAGGGATAACATGGATGGCACTTCTGTGTTAGGCTGCGATGGGATTTCTGTGTGTGGCTGCAGAGGACGCAGTTACTGACCTTGTCAGATGCCCTCGAATTGAATCACGACTCATCAAACTCTCAAGTTGTTCGGTCAGTCCCACAAAAGAGTGGCTGTGTGGTTTTAGTCTGAATTATGTGCATACAGTTGAGCAGAGCCCTCTTCCCAGCGCTGTTGGGGAAGCCCTGCTATGTGCTCAGCAGCCAAGGGCGTGCTGCTCCTCCGACAAGTCCGCAGTCCCTCCTTTGGCCTTCCCTGCAGAAGGTACTGGCAACATCTGTTTCCTATTTAAATTCAAGGGGATTACTTTGATAAATGATCGAATGCAATCCTGGAGGTGGGGGGGATGTCTTACTGTCCTACCAGGACTCTGCAGTCGTGGTATCTGTTATGGTCTGTGTGAGAAATCCACATTTCTAAGCCCTGCCAGCCATCAGTAGTGAACAGCAAATCTAATTTATCTCTTGGAAAGCTGTGCGCGGACATGCTTTGGAATGGAAAGCAGTATTTAGCGGTTGAGGTCCTGCACTGAAATGTAGTTAATCTGGGTTCAATTCTTCCCTCTATCACAAGTGTCCTGCAGCCAGGGCAGGATTCAGGACCAGGATGCAACCCCCAAGGATGGGACTGAAGAGGTATTTAGGAGACTTCACTCCACTACGGTGCTCATTTAGGTACCATATAGCCATAAAGCACACTGTTTTCCATTTCAGGTTGCAGAAAAGGGGATGGGAGACCACCAGCTCACTGTCCTGCTGGGACACTGTGGAGTTAAGACAGAACATCAATGGGGTCAGGAAAAGGGAGTAGGCAAGATGAAGCCTGACTCTTCAACCTAGGGAGGAAGGGACCATCAGGCTCTTTTCTCAGGTCCTGGGAAATTTATGTTTTTCCTGAAAATATACACGGAAATTTCAAGACTTCCTGTAAAGGCACTTCAGCTCACAAAGTCAGCATCTTGCGTGGTTACACTTATTCGCCTGTGTTCCTCATTGCACCACAGCTCAGCTTCATCAGGAAGATGGAGGACGACAGCAACACCTAAGGAAACGGGCCATACGTTCAACCTGTCACGGTGGGTCAGCCTTGGGACATGCTCCCTAGGGGAGACCCAACCATGTCAGAGCTACAGGACAAGGCAGATCCATCTCCTGTTCCTCCGGCTGGGCAGGTAAGTGCCAGCAGCTCACCTCAAACCCTTGCGCTCCTGAGATGTGCTGAGTCTTGGGCACCTCTGAAACATGGTGATGCTGAAACTCCCCAACTCGGGTTGAATATTGACTTGTGTTGACATGGTCTAGACATGTTTTAGAGAGGGAAGGGCCCCAAGTCTGTGACTCGGACTGTGAAAATAACCCTTATTTTTAATGGAAGCTGTCCTATCATTCAACAGTCCATTCCTGGAAACCACAAACCTGATTGATAGACAATGACAGAACTGAATGGCAATTCATGAAGAGACCTTGTGAGATAGCGAAGATTCCTAAAATGGAAAGTTGTGCTGTATTAGTGGCATAATAAGGCAGCTTTATTAGAAACTATCCATGAACTAGCTGTTCTCTGGACAATCAAATCACCCCACTGTCTGCTCACACTGCTTTTGTCAGGCTGGAATACTTCAGTGCACAAGTAAATAAATATAATGAAAAAATAACCCTGACATGCTCATTTGTCTATCTTGTCACCAGTGATCTATATTTTTGAGGATATCCTGAGATGAATGGCTGCAAGAAGACCCTGATCGTGTTATGAAAAGCACAGGCTGTCCTTTTAAGCAAGATGATAGATTTATCTGAAGGCCAAGTGTCCCTCAAGTATTAATTCCTATCTATTTTTAGGAAAAATAAGTGCTGTTTCTGGCTTCTTCATAGTGTCTCTATGATAAAGAAAATATACCCAGAGTTAAGGCTATCCAGCACCATTATGCATATGCAGAGATGTGTGTATACACACACCTGCATGTTCCAGTCCCTGGTGCACTGCCATAGCGTAGGCAGCTATAGGTAGCCTGCAAACAGCTGTAGGTTGCCTACTGACAGCCATAGGTAGCCTGCAGACAGACAAAGGCTGCCTGCAGACCAGCACATTAGATCTGTTCTGCTTTTGAGAGCCTTATCTACTCACCATGTGTTGCAGCAGCTCCAAATCTGCTCTGAACTCGGGCAAAGCAAAATAAGTCTTAAGCCCAGGCAGGCAACACCTATTTTTTTACTGCAGTAAAAAGGCTGTGGGCCCAGATCGGAACTGTGAAGGTGAAAAATCTGACTTTTCTGTATTATCATAAGAAGAAAGAAAAAAAAAAAGTATATCTGGACCCAAATCTCCAAAGATCTACCAGCATATCTGGATTTCTCCAGTGGTGATAACTTCCGTATCAACAGAATAAACCAGAAGAACAGCAGTATCCTGTTATAAACCAGGAAATATTTAGTTGTTTAATACTTACTGTGGCAGGGCCATATAGCTCTGCCATGCTTCAAATGCACACCAAGAGAAGTTACTCCTGTTCCTCATTTCCTCCCTCTGCCTATCTCTACTCACTATTAATCATTAGGCAATTACATTCTTTAAGATAAATCACCACAAGTTTCTCTTCTGTAAACAGACAAACAGCTTTTCTTTGTAAAGATTGATTTAGTTGCCCTGCAATTTCCTGTTTAATTAAACAGGATCAGTCTGACAAATGCAGGTTTTTAAGCACTTACTTTGTTTCTAGCTTCATTTCCTTGTCCTAGGAATATACAAAGGATGGACTTATTTTCATGGCATTGAGAGGGTAGGTAGGTTAATACCAGTCACTTTGCCCTTGGGCATCCATTAATAGCAGCTATGTATGTCTGATAATCTCATATATAAGGGAACTGCCAGAGTGATTCTCTACCATCCTTTGCAGCCCTCAGCTGGTACAAAATGAGTGTCAGACCTTCCTGAGCTAGAAGATGTGTTTTGTCCAGATACGGGGCATCTTTGCCCTCCTTTCTCCTCGGCTGCATTGAGCCCTGCTCAAAGGGATGGAAACTTTGTTGATCCATATGACAGATCTGCATGCTGGGTAGGTAAAGAAGAGGCTCCAGGGCTGCATCTTCTTCAGAGAGGTAAAGGGTCTCCTGAGACAGGGTAGGAGCTGAGAAATCTGCTGGCACAAAGCTGAGGATTATCCTTAGGTGAATTTTAGGCTGGTGGCTTAAAACGAATATGTCCCCAGACGCAGCAGCAAATCGAGGGGGAGAGAAGACGACTGAGGGAGACACGGCCCTGGGCTACAAAATCATGAGAGTGGGAGATCCAGCCAGTACGGAGCTGTTCATCATGTCGTTCAAAATTAGGGCTAGGGGCACCCAGAGAATGAGCAGGAGACTGATTTTTCAAGGAAATTTCTTTGCACAGTGGGCAGTGAGGTGCTGGCACGTGCTGCTGCGGAGATGCATGGCACTGGCAGATCCAGAAAGGGATCGGCCAGATTGACTCGCCTCATGTGGGGATGGTGCGGGGGGAAGAGGCTGGGGCAGGAGGAAAGAGGACACAGCAGAACTGCTGGGTGTTATTACCTGGGGAAATGCCTGGCAGGTAGAGGAGGAGCAGGAGCGCCGGGCAGGCGGCTGCGGGAAAACGTGTGCCAGAATGGCAGTGCTGCTCTCCTGGTGCCCACTGCTGTGCTAAAAGGATGTGTGCCCTTCTAAATTGATTATTGTCTTATCTCAAAACAGTCATCAAGATGAAGTTAAATGGCCTGGGAAAACAGTAGACTGTCACATTTTTATTGGCTTTCAGATAAATGGACCCTGACACCTGAGCCATCTGCGGATTCAGTCCTGCCACTCCTTTTATTCATGCCTCTCTTTAAACGATTTCTTGAAAGGAGAAATCCAAAGGATCGTTTATCCCCTTTCACCCTCTTCCTTTGCATCCACCTGGGAATATCACTGATCACCCAATAAACAATTAGCACTCAGTCTTCCCATATACTTAGTACCATTATTACACTAACAAGACAAAGGTGTCATGTTCCTCTTGCTTGTTCCTGAAAAGGTAACAAAAGCAGGGATTTTTCTGGAAGGCATTTTCTTAAATTTTCCCTTTGGGGTTTTAAAATGATCCTAATTAGCTGTTGTGACCTGAGATAACCCTACCTTGTGTTGAAAGCTGCTTGTCTTTTGTTATTAGCTCAGTTCCAGAGTAAACAGTTTGAAATGTCCTACTGGTTCATACTAATCCCATTTGACATTTGCGTTGTGGTTGTAAGGTGTGCTAGAGCAATTCCTGACATACAGATGTACATGGAATAAAGGGTGTTTTGGGGGTTTGGCAGAAAATGGTGGTAAAACCTCTTGCAGAGATGTAGGCTACGATCTCCCAGATGCCTTTTGCCTCTTTGCAACGCAAAAGCAAAAGCCAAAAAGTGCGCGAATGTTCTGTAAACACATGGTCTCATGTGCGATGGGAGTAACAGCAATAGGATAGGTATCAGTGCTGATTGGCACGTCTATGGCATCTCTGCTTTCCAGATGCGGCTCTGGTCTGCAAAATTTTATAGTCCCACCAGCTTGTAAAGCCCTCTCCTCTTCCTGCAAAGACCTCAGGTCTACTAACATATGAGTACTCCCTAATCTGTCAGACAAATTATGCCAGAGGAACGCCAGCATGTCAGGGATGCAGATCATCTTTGGCAGGGAGGTGGTGACAACCTCCAGGTACGGTAACGTCATCCCCTGGCACAGTGGGATATGGAGGATGTCTGACCGCCGAGTAACACTGACAAAAGTGACTCTTATCTTCCCAAGGGTTCAATCTCTCTGCACGAAAGCAGAGGTGAAGAGGTGACGCAGCAGGAGCTATCAGGCTGTGCAGGAGTCGAGCGGGCTGTGGAGAGCTGGCCTTCAACGCTGCGGCAGCTGGAGCTGAAAGGGAGCGTCGCCCGTCTCTTTGAGGCTTTCCTTGCTGCTTACCCTGCTGAAACATCTTCTCCCTCAGGCTAAGTGGTTCATGGCTCTTGGCTCATTGCTGTTACAAGACATTTATGTTTCACGGCAGATGGCCTACTGCACAACAGTTCTTTTTTTTTTAGCTAAGGTAGATCAGCAGGCAGTGGTTCAGTCTTGGGCAGCTCCGGGTTGAGATTTCAGTATTATCCTACAGTTCTTTAAAGCAAATGAAAGAAAAAAAAAGGGCTTGGGAAAGAAATATTTTCATACTCACAAGATTTGTCAGTTTTATAGTATATTTGGCACCTATTTTGTGAAGGCCAAAATATGATGTCACAAGCACCTTTAGAAAACCATTAAAATGCAAAATAATGAGTAAACACTACAATGCTTTGTGACTGAATGTATGGAAATGCACTGACTTCAAGCGAAGCTGCATGGAATTTGACCTTGGCACAAATGATGGCGTTTCTCTACCTCTTTTCTGACCTGTGCCTTTTCAGACGATTTGTAGATTTAATTTACAATGCATTTCCATATACAGAGGAAAAGTGCTACAATGTTATCTGTCCATGGAGTCCCAGCAGTCTCAGCTTACCAGATGTTCCTTACTCATTTAAATAGTGCATTGAGCTTTGCTTAGTATGATAATTTTGAAATGCAAAGAGTATGGGGACACATAATGAAGAGTTAGAGGTAGTGGCTGTAAGGGTAAAATGTTTCAAGGAAAAGATCTATTGCCATTTGTCCAGCTGCATTACCATAACTGTGGGTATTAATTGTTGTGCAAACACCTACAGGTCACTCTGAGCATAAACTACGTTTTGATTTCTTTTCTTAAGGCCAGAAATCTGATCAATTACCTTCATTTAAAAACAGGACCTCACTGCAGACAAAGTCTTTATTTTGACTCAAAGCCTTGCGATTACTAGATTGGGTTTGCTGCAGCAGCCATCGCTACTGGCCCTGTGGTGAGAAGCAGGTTTGTCACCCATCGCACCAACCCATGCCAGGGCTGGTGGGAGTCACTGCTCCGGCCGCTGGCATTACCTCTGAGCACAAATCTGCCAGAGTCATTGCTAGGGGACTGAAAATTTTGCTTGCTGCAGATGAGGGAGAGCGTGAAGAATAGTTTTTGCGCACATGCCTTCCTACCCCTGGGAGCAGGAACAACTAACCTGGTTCTCCGGGGACTGACTCCTTTTTGTAGCATTCTGGTTTTCACTCTATTTGCATCCAGCCCTTGCTCCCTGCAGCAGCCCAGCCCAGCCCAGGCATCACCCCTGAAGCAGCTAAATGCAGCACTATCACCAGGAGCTCTCTAAGGGGCTCTGGTGAGTGCCACGCAGCGGAGCAGGGATTTAGGCGGTTGTACTACCTACAGGTTGAGAAGCAATCGCTGACGAGGGCTCACTCACCCCCTTTCCTCATCAGAGAGGCTGGAGGTGCTCACAGCCCCTTGCAGCGTGAAGGCAGAGGGAGAATATTCACGGTTACCCTGCAGAGACCTCACCTTAGAGGCTTCACCGTGAGCTTCTGCTACAAAGCCAAGAAATAAAATGGGAAGAGTTTTTACCCCTAGGGCAATAGCTTACGGTGTGAGAGAACCCTCTGAGGGACACGGAGAGGTTGAGGGACACTGGCAATGGCTGCTGAAGGGAGGTTTTAACAAGCTGAACGATGCCTGTGTCACTCCAAGGTGCGTGGCACGTGCTGAGCAGGCACGACCATGCTCTACCTTGCTTCAAAACAGACCGTAGGGGCACAGACTAGAGCCAGGCAATGGATAGAAGGTGAGTTTTCAAAGGTAAGAGCATTGACAAGCCCTGGACAGCCTTCTTGAAAAAGAACAAGCTCAGTGAAAAAAAGAAATTTCATTTTTGCCCAGTTCACAGACAAAGAAATCAGCTTTTTCACCAGTTGAAAGGCAAGCCCAGAGTTCATGTTTCCTAAAGAAGTTGAAATCTAAGAACCCACATAGTTACATGAGTATTTTCCCCTTAAAGAATGTTGGATATCTTTATTGGATTTCAAGTTTCTTAAAGTTTAAAACATGTTCACCTCCTCGCCAATAACTTGCTGAAGTAGTAAAAAATTCTCAATCTTATTCAAGTTTGCAGTAAATTATTTTTGCTACATATTTACAGCAAGGTCAATTTTTTCTCCCTGAATTTTCTTGCATATAATTCATTTGAATGGGGTGGCTTCTATGTCATCTTTAATCTTCTAAATGCATCTTATGTCCAAATTATAAATCCTAGAAAGGAGTGACCTATAATGAATTCTTAACCACAACTTTATGGCAGAACAAATACACTTCTCTAATATGCAAACTGTTAAATGTTTTCTTATCATACTAAAAGTGTGAATTAAATTATAATATGATGAAAAAGTAGCAGTTTGCAGTAATTCCAAATGTGGCAAATCTTCAGTAGTGCATAAAATTATTCAGTGAACTGTGGAAAACATCAGAGCAATTCTAGCCTTAAAGCTTTTCTTCCAACAACCAAAAAGTGCCAAAAACAAGCAAGCATAGCTAAGCATTTCATCTTGGAAGCAGCTTATTGAATTAATAAGACAAGTCAATTAATGTAATGCTCTGTTGCTTCAGGATAAAACATGAAAAGGAAAAATATGGAGCTGTTTACTGTAGTGAGATCAAGCAACCATGAAGTCTGTAAAGCTAAAGTTCCTCGTTTCTCTAAATCCTGAGGAAATGATCAGCATAGCCATTGTATATAATCTCTTTATATGTAAGTCATCTGTGAGATGTGGCTCTTCTGCTGTCCAGACACTAGTTTTAATATCAATTTGCTCCTGTTATGGGTCTGTTTTGCCTCTATGCTGCATAAACTTGAAACTGAATATCCAATATCGTTCATACCGGTGGATGCTGGGTTATGTTTGATGGGTTCACCTGTGTCTCAGGGCATCTTAGTGCTAATTGGTGAGGAAAGTTACCACTGAGGTGTGCGGGGTGTTTTGCATGGGTACTGTTGTACACTCAGTTTACCCTGTGCATTGTGGAGCAGTGAAGAAAATAGAGAGCCGCAGGTAGAAACTGTCCATATTTCAGCAGAGCAGCCTGTGTTTAAATCATGGCAAGGTTCCGATAAATTGAAAGTTAAGGTTAGTAATCTTTGCTTTCAGGTCAGTTCTTCAATTTTCATTTAACTTAATGCTAGGCTTGTATGTGCTCAGAAATCTTGATTCTAGGTGTCTGCGAAAAGTGTCTGAGAAGAATGGAGTCAATTAGTGATGAACAACTGGTTTTCCTATGTAATAGACCATATCTTCCCAGAAACCCTCATTATGCAAACTTTGGGTTTGATTTGAAAAAATGATAATAATCCTGATCAAGAACTTTTCTTGTTGTGAACTCCCATTTTTAAATCCTTCTACCCAAGCCACTGCCTTTGATTGCAAGGGACTAATTAGATCAGTTTAAATAGGGCTGCTGTGGGTTAATGAGGACTACAGAAAGCAACTGGCTGTTGGTAGAGGCGAGTGCCTCAATTATTCAGGCATAAGATGACTTTCATGTCTCACAGCAATTTGTGGAAAACAACTCTCCCATAGCTATTCTGGTCAAATTCTGTCGGGAGCATAAGGGCAGCGGTGGAAAAGGTAACTGAAGACAGCAACGCACTGCCCAGGTCTAGGCTCACTTCATGTGGTGTGGTTGGCCTTTGGGTCTCCTTTGCAAGTGTCAGGGCTTCAAATAGTATAGCTGCAAGGTAGAGGTACTGTAGTGTCCAGGTAGATGTGTGCAGTATTAAGGGAGGACCATATGGACTGGAAATCAATGACAACTATGATATCCTAAACCATTTTTAAAATTTTGGGCTGCTCTTCCTTATTTTGCCCCCCAGATCTTGAACAACAGTGACTGTAAAAAATCTTGTCGTCCTTATTTTCCATTGCAGCTTTATTCTGTGGTGGAGAAAGGGATGTATTGTGATCCCATCATAAGTGTATTTTGTAGGTTGCTGCTAGATGCACAGTCAAGATGTTATTGTTGAGAAAAGCCACTGTGGCAGATCTGAGAGCTTTTAAGGACTGTCTTTAACTCCACGGTCTCATAGATCATATGTAATGAGCAATCCTAAAAGCCACAATACAAATAATTATGTGGGGAAAAAAAAGACATTTTTAACTCAACAGTGGGGCTGCAAGGCAACATTATGCAGCAAATACTGTGGGTCAAATTCACTTCTGAAGGAAACTGATGTACTTGGGCAGAAAACATCGGTCAACCCTTACTGTTCAGTCCTCTGGGGTGAATTCAGTAACTTCAGTCTGGAGAACTTTTCTACACAGCAGGTAAATCTATGTATGCAGGTAACTTTCCCATTTTGCTCTTGTCCCTATCTTTCTCCTAACCCTGCTGGGCGTTGGTGAAATTTTGCTGCACCCTCCGTTGAGGTCAGTGACTAAAGGATAAAGACTAGCATTAAATATTAAACCATCTAACATGTATTTTAATTTGTAAGATATATGTGAATGCCTGGACTATCAATTCAGAATTGGCTGTTTCGTTTTCTATTGCTCAGGGATGCTGTTGACTCTAACAAGATGCTGCTGGAAAAAGCATTGCAAGGTGGAAGTCGCAGGCTATATGGACACAACATCTATAACAATTTGAAATCTCCGTTCAATTCTGCTCAAATCAGAGAATTAGAAATGAGTTACAGGAGCTAGAGCTGTAAACAAATCAAAGTTGTCTGACATTAAAAAGAAAAAGATGGGATATAAAAAAGGTGTTTCAGTTATGGAGGTAGGTTGCAATACTGTTTATAATCCCATGGTGAAGCAAGGGATGAGATTAGCTTTGCTGAATAAGACCAATGGGCTCTTATCATCTGTCTTGTTTTGTATGTCAAGTAAAAGAATAGGCTTTTGTGTAAGCAGAATATCATTTTCTCTGCCTAGGACAAAGGCAGGGTGGAGATGGGCTGAAAAGGAGACAGACTGTAATAATATTTAGAAATCAGGCGCTGAGAGAGTAGAAAAGCTAACAGAGAACATGATATTCTTATAATAATCACATTTCAGTACAGCTGGGCAGAAAAGGCCACTGTAGGCTTGTAACAGTTTTAGGGCTTTGGGTGCCAGAATTCCCCCCTGCCCTTGCCTTTCTGAGTCTTCCCCTTCTCCTCTGCCAGCTCAGGAGAAAGCAGTACAAGGGCATTCCAACTAGGGATACTGTGATTTTCCACCTTTTTTCTTCCATCTGGTCATTGTTTGTGCTGTTTTGAGCCCATCAGCTGTTGGAAGTCAAGGTCAGAAGAAAATGAAGGCAAATGAATGAAGCATTCATTGAAGCTGCCTCTTGAAGGTGCACAGCCAGACTGTGACACTTCTATGTTTCACTAGCAGTTGCTACTTAGCTTCTATGTCTTTGAGAGGCTGATGGCCAAACAGAATGGGGAAAATAGCCAAGCTGCTTAAAGAAAAGTATCATAGCCTAAACATTCCTCTTGAGCAGCTTTGAACACCAAACTCTGCTAAAGGAGCAGGTAATTATAATGAGGTTGTGTGCCTTCCTGAGTAGGAAAGCTTTATTTGGACTGTCGTACTGTTTTGCAAAGTCGTAAGTGCCATTATCACACATACCCATCAGACAAATTCAGGCTAGCCTTAGATCAGTGGAAGTGGGTGGAGATGCAAATCTGCTTACATTGGATCCGGTGCATCCCCTCTGGTGGTAGGCACTCAGTGCTAAATGCTAAACTTGCCATTGGCAGAATTAAAGAAAAGCAGGAGAGTGCCTGGAGGTAGTACTGAGAGGCAGCGATGCCTTTATGATAGGCCTCCTTCCCTGCCTACGTTCATTACTAAGACCTAAATGGGTCTCAAGGTGACCCGTCGGTTACTGTTCCAGAAGCAAAGCTAGTGGAATATTTGACTAAGGGCTTGAATTCAAGAGCCAAGTGCATTTTGTCTTTTAGGATTTTTAGCTATCTATCTTCAGCATTAATTCAGTATTGAGGTTCTTCATGTTGCAGAATGCTTTGAAGGTTGATGTTTAGTTTCAAAAATACTTTCAGGAAAGATTTTTTTGAAGCAGAGGAAGGACAAAGAGACCCTTGTCTTCAGCCTGTAACATTTCCTAACTGTTGCTCTGCTTTACATCAGTGTCTGTGAGATACTAGTAGGGCTTTAGGGACTTGGTGCCAGATTTGTAAAAACTCTGGACTGCTTGACATGAGATACCATGTAGACTCTACAAGACTAGATAGCAGAGTCTTTCAGAAAGAAAACGTAGCTGAAAGAGCATCAGGAAAAAAAAGAGCCCAGAAAAAAAGCCTAACTTGTTTGTGCTTGGATCCCATATTGTGCATTTAACAGCAACTTGGCCTGTTTTTCACTCTCTATTTCAGGTCCAAGAAAAGGCTGATCAAATCAATGGTGATAAATTTTGCCCTTGCAGAGGCACAGACTAATGGCAAGCCCACAACAGTCGGTGTGCCGGGTTGTCGGTTCCGGTCAAGGTAGACGAGGCTGTAGGAGAAGCAACAAACAAGACAGGTTCAGTGAAGGTGAGGAGCTGGCAATTAACTCCTCTGCTGCAAATCAAGTACCAGTAGCATCTGCTTTGTATGCTAGGGCACACCTGAGCTGATGGACCCTGTGGCCCTGAGATGGGGATTGCTGGGGTGGGTTGTGAAATATGGGGAGCTGCTGGCAGAGCAGCTGCAGTGAGGTTGGGATCTCGCCTTCCAAAGTATACAGGAAAAAAGGAAAAGAAAGAAGATCACATAAATCACTGCTGTTGGGGAGAACAGCTCCCTGAATTGGGTCTTGACAGCACAGCTGCTTTTCTTTAGTCTATGGGGCAGTAGTGGTGATAAAAGACTAACAGAGATGGATGAAAATAATTAAGTGGTATGAAAGAGAGGGGATGAGATGAAATGAAAATGAAATTAAAGAGGAAATCAAGAGGAATGGCAGGTGGGAGGAAGAAATTGCATATTCCCCTGAGCAATATTTTAGGTTATGGGTAGTTTGCTTCAAATCTAGGTGGGCCTCTAGCCCTCATTTCTAACTGAATCAAGGACAGCCATCTGACAAGGAAAACAGATGAGAAATAATGGGAAGTGGGTCAGTAACCCAATGCTCAAACATGTATATTGTTTCTGGTCATACGTCATACAAATTTGACCATATTGCCGCATGGTGGGAAAACAAAAATAATCTGACAATGAATGTTGGATGAAAAGATGTCATACCCAGGCCTGTCGTGGGAAAGACCTCTGTACATTTCTGAGCTGCACTCAGGAATGAGAGGTAGTTGTCAAAAAACAGCAAAAGGTTTTATCAAAGATCTGCCAAGTGTGCTCACAGGTGAGTATTTGTCAAAAATAAAGTGATTTTTTTTTTTTTCCCCATGACTTAGTTACCCTGTGTAGTATCCTCTCCCCTGGTAGTGGTGCTCATGTTTTTCAGGTGAGAGCAAATGCTTCTTGTTGGCTGGTTCAGGCACTTTCTGGTGTGATGGAATGTGTGGTTTTTCTGCTCAAAGTCACCTTTTACATGAAAATCATCCTATCAGCTGGGCATGTCTGAGAAATCGTGACCTCCAAAAGGACTGTTGGCTACACCTGTTTCCATTTCTGTGCCTTTTTCCATCTCTGCTCTCATCTGAGAGGCTCAAAGCAACTTCTGCTGAGGAACCATGCAACCAAACTGGGGCAGGACTGTGTCCCTGTGGGAGCAGAAGACGTTGGAGTAGGTCTAGTGATGGTCTTCCATGCATCAGTGGTTTGAAAATCCCTGCTGAAGGGAGGTAAACAAGCTCTGAGCAGTTGGTGCTTGCAGACGATTGCCCACACTTGACTGCAGGAACCCTAATTTCGCTCTCTGTGACCCGAGCTAAAAGCTGGGGTCTGCTGTCAGTGACATTTCACTGGTGCGAAATGTAGATGAACCATCTGCAATGATGCCTTAAAATCCAGGAGTCCTCAGTTCTACTGCTGGCTCCGCTGCAGTTTTTTTAACATAACCTTGGGCAGGTCTCAAGTCTTAGGAGTCTCGGTTTCCTACCTGCAAAGCAGAGGATTCAGTTTCTTTTCCTCAGAGCAGCATAGTTTTATAAAGTATAAATATTTGTGACGTTAAGTGTTTTGACTGTGTGACCATTTCAGAGAAGAAACCATAAATATGTGTCAGGCCTATGATCTGAATTCAAACCGGTGAACTAGAAAAAGCGTTGACAGCCTTAAACCAACTGCCCTGTACACACATCTCCTTCTGTCTACCTGAAAGCTTATTTGTGGAATGTGTTTCTATTTTTCTCTGACAAAAAATAGAATACCAAGCAAAGAAGCATGACCCATTTTTTTTTTGTCAGGCAAGCTCTAAACCCTGCTTACTGGGATGTGACTGAGGTATTGATAAAAGAGAAGCTCATTTTAGGCCACAATATTCATCCTGCTGCTGAAGAAGAAACAAAGACTGCCACCTTCAGATGAAATGGATGTGCTTTCCAAGCCAAGGTATGTTTATCTCCTCCACAACTTCTCTATGATCTGTAATTATATTTGGACCATACAGTGAAAGAGAAAAGTGGCAAATGAGGAGAATTAGGAATGTAACTAATCATAAGAGGAACACATACAAGCAATACACCACTGAAAGTATCTGCAAACTCTGTTAATGGTCAATCAATAGGTCTGATAAAAGCATCACTCATCATAAACTGTATCACCTTCAGTAATTTGTCATGGTCCTTTCTCTGCGTAATGCCAAGTTTGGGTGCACATCATGCTGTTTGTAATTGTTGGCCATAGGAGTGGACTTTCTCCATGGGTCTTTTTTCTTCAAATACAGCATGTAGTATATTCAAACCAATATCAAGTCATACCACACTGAGCTCTTTATTACCAGAGATTTTTGGACAGAAGCACATATTCTAGATTTTTCTGAATCAACAGGCAGATGGTAGCCCCCTTTTTTTTTTTTTTTCAGTATTTTTTCCAACCTGTACATTTTAGATTTACATAACTTGGTTTCACACATCTGAAGAAGAAACACTAACATAAATCTATCTTCGATGCATTTACAAATATTTTTCTTTTTTCCCTGACATGTCTCTGTCTAGATTTCTGCCAGAAAGCAGGAACTTTAACTTTCTCTTCTGTTGATGTAAATACCTTTTAACCTTGTGCAGAGAATGGCATGACTCCTCACTGTCTCATGAGGATGTTGGACCCATTCACTCCAGCACTGAAACGCGTTGGGTTTCCATCGGCCAAGGTAAAGCAGCTCTGACATTTTCCCGCTATAAACTGTGTTGCTGTGGATATCACTGAAATACATGATCATTGTGACTCCAGGCTAGTTGAATTTTTTTATTATGGTTTTCAATTTGGTTCACTGGAACAATGAAGGTTAGCTGCACCCGGCTCTTAGTTTGACTTCACGTTTTATTAGTCATTATTTTTGCAAAGGCCTTAATTCCCCTCTAAAACATTTTAATTAAAACAGCAATTTCTCAGTGTTGCACTTCGTGAGCAGATTTTGCAGCAACTTCAAAGAGACGCAGATGTTTACTGAATTTGGTGTGGTGATATTTGAGGCTGCCTACTGGCAAAGAAAAATTCATAAACATCTCTAAGAAACTTTGCTGTGGTAATGACAACATTTCCTTCTTATATTTTAGCAAGTCTAATATTTCCCAATCTTGGCAGGCTTATTTCATAGACACAGACATAAGCATTGTTATCTACTCACAGACTGAGCCATGTCAGATACACCGCTATGGAGTAAATACCTCTCAATGGTGATACCTCAGACTTTGGCAAAGGATACAAGAAGCCATGGATTAGTTTGCTGTGTTTAGGTCATCTTACACAGTATCAGTAGACTGGGAATAAGGAAACCGAAGTTCAATTTCTGCTCGATTTTCCATAGCCCTCCAATGTGATTTTGAGTGGCCATTTAGCTTGGTATGCCTCAGTTCCTACTGGTAAAGGGATGATAACATATCCTGGCTTTTAATCAGCTTATCTCCTGGTGGCAAGGTCTGTCTCCTAGTCCACAAAGGGCTTCCTAGCTCTAGAGGGTCCCGGGGTTTTTAAAATGGTGTTCTAGGAAAATTAAGAAAAGCTAAGGATTTATTTTGATTTATTATGATTTTTTAAAATTTGATTTATTTATATATTCTCTTTACTTGTGGCGGGTGAGCCTGGAGCTGGTCTGATGATCTCGTTTTGGGAGCATACCTATCTGTGGGTAACCGGACAGGCAGTGGTCCTCTCTGAACTGAGATGATGGGACTAGGGATACATGGCCATGGCAGACTATAACTAAAACATAGACATGGGTCCAGGTATCTTCTGTGGTTTAGGCAGGTGGCTGTGGCCAGAAAATACGTGGCCTGTCCAGTTGGGCCACCAGTGAGGCTGGTCTCCATGTGCTAGGACCTACAACTGGTGGTGAGGCTCATGCTTCTGTTTAGTCTTTCCATGCACAGAAGAAAAACAAGCTTCTTCCCTGGACGCTTTTCACTCTCATCTCTTTTGTAAGGGGAAATAATAAAAGTACTTGGAAACAATGTACTCATTTCCACTGTGGGCACCAGGCAAGGCCCAGCACGGAAAGCTGGCATGGAGTATGGCGTGACACGTCATGTAGCTGCTTTAATATACAGTGTAATTACAGTGACAAATTTCTGCCTCTTGAAGCATCAGGGATTGAAGTGGTTGCCCTGAAGGAGAAAGAAAATTAGTGGGAGAATTTTGACCAACTCTAGGTCGGGAAGTGCAGCACTTCCTCTGCATTGGATTAAAAGTGATCAGCATGGCCAAAGGGGTCCTGTGAGAGACAGGTAAGCAGGCTGAAAGGAAATTGGAAATATTAAAGAAACAAAGCTGGACTGGATAGAACAAGTTTTACAATTCCCTATTCCTCTTTGATTCAGTAGCATTAGGCATACTGAAGGGTAGATTGCGCAGACTTATGCGTGACAGCAAGATACTTTTCCACATGAATAAACGCCCTGAAATTAATTGGACTGCTCACAAAAGTGCCTGGGAATGTGAACTAGGCTTGCACATTTCAGCCCTCAGATTTGATCTTCAGCAATGCAAGGGCCAGGCTGCATGGTGAACAGCAACAGCTTAGCTAGAAATGTGAATTCAAACCGCTCGCAGTGAGTAGATCAATGTCTCTGTGGACGCATTCTTGCTGAAGAGCATCTCATCTCAGCTGAGTTCACCTTAGTAAGAAACCGATTAAAATTAAACTGAAAGAAACTATTCCTAAAAGGAGAGCAGGGCTCAGGCGCAGTTTGCTTACCACAAACTGTTGTGCGCTTGCTGTGCCATGCAATTGCACACACGGATGCTTTTAGCTGGTGACAAATGCTCTCAATGAGAATTAGCCTGGCCTGCAACGAGGGAAGCTTAAATTTAGGTTATTCTCCCGCATGTGCTGTGGGATAAGAGCACACAGCCAAGCAGCCCCTTGCGTGTGGGTGTGCCTGAGCGTTCGAGGTGTCCACAGAGGCATTCGTTTAAGCTGAAATGCTTGTTCACCAATTGCAAATGGGCTGGTGAAAAAAACAAACCCTGTGTAAAAGCCCGCTGGCATGTTAGTCTGGAAAGAAATAGCTTTGTTGTTGTTTCAAAGAATTAGCGAGCCAACAACGCAAAGCTTTGGAGTTGGTTACTGGGTTTTTACTGCAGTCTCTACGAGCTATACAAAGTCTGAAGACATTGTACGTACAGTACATCTTTAATAAGAAGGGAGCTCACAGTCTACCAAACTCTGCCAAATAAACTTTTAATACATACTGTACTTCACTCAGTAGTTGTCCATCTCTTCTTCATGGAATATCTAACAGCTCTAAAAATATTTTCTTGGAAGAGGATAGAATTATCATTGTTATATATCAATCAAGTATGGTTAATGAAGCAAAGCCAGCATGCTAGTATTGCACAAGGGGAAAAGCCTCCAGAACACAAAGTGGAACAACAAATGCCCTCGAAATTCTGCCGAAGGGAACGGGAAGCTCTGGACGCCGCGTCGGTAGGATTTGTGTAGCTCTTAGGCGTCCTTGTACCGAAGCAGGTTTGCTTTGCCTCTTCACTGCCACATTTCTCTCTGAAACAGGTAGGGATCTTCCAGACCATTAAAAAAAGAAAAAAAAAAAATTACAGCAGCTGCAGCAAAGTGTGGTACTATTCAATTTCTTGAAGAGTGAGGCTTTTATTTCAAAATATCATATATTAATATATATATATTTCTATATATATATATATATATATACTTTACTGATATAAAGTAAATTGTAGATCCAAACTTATACTGTTGTTTGTACTTCGCAATCTCGGAAACTTTACCAAAGGAACCATTTTCTTCATTTTTATTTTCAGCTGTCAAAAATCAGGGGCATTATTTCCACTGAATATTTTCTTTCACACAGTAAAGCCAGCGTTGTTTTCTGGTAAACAGTCAAAGTGCAAATAAGAAATCCATTTGGCTTGTAAATGCTGAGATGGTTTTAAACTTTCAATACTTTGTCCTCATAAATCAGCAGGGCTTTCACTGTCTCCATGCAGACGGCGCTCTGTTAGGTCCTCGGGTGGATCTGCAGCAAGAAAGTGCGAAAGTCAGCTATATAAAATATGTTATGAGAGGAAGGAAAGACCCAGGCTTCATGGCACTTTGCCCCTGCTCATGATATAGCTGAGTTTAAACTGCAATATTTTCGGTGGGATTCTTGTCTCTTTGCAGGGATTTAAGGGTGGGCAAGAGGCAGACCCTGAGCGAGCTCCTGCCTGTGCCTTGGGAGATGCTGGACATGAATCCATCACCTGGGTGGTGGTGCAGGAGATGCCAGGACAGCTTTGGGCATGGGGCCATGCTCACCCCAGCCTTCCACCCTCCCCTTCCCAGAGTGATGCTAGTAGCTTCTGCCGGACAAGGACATGCAGATGGATCCATCTTTCAGGTTCATTTGGACCCCCATCAACCCACTTACCCAAAGAGGGGCAGGATAGGAGCCACTAGCTATATAACAGACTGGGAAGTCTGACCGACTTCATCTACTCACCCCGGGTGAGATAACACAGCCTGCAACAGCCCATAAAACCATCGTTCTTTATGACTAACACCACAATTGATCTGAGTGAGTGCACTAATGGCTTGAAGAGGAAACACCACCGCCCAGAGGTTTTTTTAGGATGCTGAAATAAGAACGACCGACCAGAAGCAAAAATAGCTCTCTCGAGGCGAGGCTTTTGTTTCTTTCCCTCACTGATACACACAGATGAATGGCACAAGGGGTCCAACCCTTTGCTAGACGACTAGGTCAGCAATGAAACTCAAATTGACTTGAATACGAGCAGGCTTGGGCATTAAATCAGGGCTACAAATTATTAGCTAAGGACTAGGTGATATGATGAAATGCAGCAGTAAGTCTTATAGCAAGAGATATTTACTATCTTGTGCTTTACTGCTCTGAACTGACCTCTTAATTACAGTGACTGTTATCACAAAAATAGAGGGGTTTCTTCACTGCTCTAGAGAAAAACTTAATCAGGAAATCATCTGACATATTAACCTAGTTGGACAGCTTAAAAAAAAGAAAAGAAAACTCTGCGTCCATTTATCATTTCCTTCCTTCTCCCAGTTCCCATTTTCTCCTCTCCTGGTTTGCCACTGACAAGTGACCCTGCTGGGTTTTTCTCTCTTGGGGATGAATACACCCCTTTCTCATTTGTACACCGCCTCAAGAATTTGTGAGGTTGGTGTAGGAGCAGGGAATGACAAGGGACTGTGGGCACCCCAGGTGCTATTTGCTGCAGCGTGAGATGAGCAGCGGCTGCTAAGAAATGTGATGCTCGGGTCACTTGGGGCACCGTAAAATGGCCTGCATTTCTCTGACGGCAAAATGTGTGGTAAACCAGGAGTTACTTTGGAAACTGGGGGCTGGGTGGGCTGTAGTGGAGGACACAGGCTGTGAAGCTGGAGAGATGCTTCAAGCTGAGCTGTTCTGCCAGTCCCCAGGTGCTCAGTGCTTTAATTTCCATCCTCCACAGTGTCAGCAGAAAGCCAGCTTGTTGAAGTATTCAGAGGGCTAGCACGTGAAAGCCAGGTGTTATTAGCGTGGATTACAAAAAATGGGCATTTTGCAACGCAGTGTGCACATGAGCCTGGGCAGAAAGCCCTGGGGAAGGGCACCGCGCTCCTCAAGGGCCCTGCAAACGGTGCACAGCAAGTGGTGTGTAGACACCAACCCAATGCCAAGAGCTTGTGAGTGACTCCCTCACTCGGATGGGAAGTGATAAAACATGGGATGAATGTTTTTCAGCAGCCCTGGTTCTTACAGGCATTTATGTGCACCATCTCCCAGGACTGGGACCGGGCTCTTGCATTTCCCCTGGTGCCGGCTGCTCTGCTAAGATGTGGTGATGTGATCTCCAGCCAGGTCCTGGTACAGCTCCAAGAGCCCCGCATTTTTAAGGAAAGCATTGAAATTTATGTTCTTAAAAAAAAAAAGAAGAGTGAATAGGGTTTTAAAAAAGCATTGAAACTGCTTAAAAAATTGAATTACAAAATGATTTCTGTCCAGTGGTTGTCACTTGCTCTGATCATAAGTAGAAAACAAATCGATTTACAGAGGCTGTGAGCTTTATATCTTTGGCTTTAGCAAAGTAATTAGTGAGCTACGCTAAAGGACTAAACACAGGAATAAATGTGTGAAAAGGAAGGAATGGAGGATGTGCTGGCAAAGCCTTCACTGGATCTGTTGTCCACCTTCTTCTGACGCTAATCAGTATTAATCACATCTAAGAACCAACCATGAAGTAATACACTACACTGTAAAACTACATATATGTGTATTTGCATATATACGTATACACACATGCTTATATGTGATTTACTGTGGGCCTTGAAGAATACACTAATAGGTATTTTAATCCTGTGAGTCATAAATGAGAATGTTTGCCTTGTCAGGACAGCAGCTGCCTAACGTAAATGTATTTAGTGTAAGGAAAAGCCTTCATTAAAACAGTTTACAGTTTACAGCCTATGGTGACTTGCTCTAGCTTTTTGGCTAATCACCACAGATATATCTAGTATGTTGACTGATTTCCCTCGTTTCTTCTGCTTTCTTAACTTCCTTAACTACATAAATTAGACACACACGGCCCAATCTTGCAGCCTGGATTGGGGTCTGTACAGATTATAGTGTAATCTCTTTCTCTGATGCCATCTGAAATGACAAAACAAAGAAAAAAATGCCTGTTTCAGGATCTGATTGCTTCTATTACTTTATATTTATGCTGCTAGACTTAACACAGCAGTACAGATTCAAGCAAAGTTTCAGGGATTAGGAAGTAGAATTTTTGCTTAGAAAATGCTAGAGGCAGTTGCTAAGCACATCATGTCATGTTGCCTTTGTCACTTTGGTTCTATAATGATACTTTAAAGCCACAAAGCAAAATTCTACTGGAAGCAGCACCATAAGGTACTACCCTCACAAGCTAATTAAAATAAGTCCTGTGGGTAAATGAAGAAATATTTTTTCAGTTATGAGCACTCACTCTGTAAGTATTTAATTTAAATGAAATACAATAATGCATACTGAGTAGATTGGACCATACATCTGCATATTAATGAAGCTGCTAAATTTCTAGCAATCACTTCTAGATGCAGGCTATCGCCTAAAACTAGTTTATGTGATGAGGGCTGGGGGAGTTAAGAGCAGGACAATTTCACAAAAAAAAAGCAAATGCAATTCCTAAATTATATAATTTGCAGACAGACTGCAGAAGTACTGAATTATTGTAATTTAACAAAAGTATAACAAACTTCTTCAAGTTGCTTATTACTTCTTTAATATCACTTTCTTCCATTTTAATTCCCCATTTCAGTGAGAAGAATGTTGCCTCACTGAAAAGGACACGTAGTAAGTTTGTTGTTTCTGGTTTGTTTTTTTTTTTTAATTGCACTGCAAGGTGCATACATTAGGGCACAATCTTCCAGTGGTGTTTCAGTGAGGAGAGATCAATTGTGAGCATAGAGTGGTTTGCAGCAACAACAACACTGCAGGAAGAAATTGAGTCAATGAATCACAGTTCCCTCCATGCTTTCTCCTTTGCTCTGGGAGATGCCAGAGAGATAATATGCATCCTGTTTTCAGGGGCCACTTACTGCCTTCTGCAAAGAAAACCTCCTAAATTAGTATGTATCCTAGTAATTTAATGCGGTGGTGAGATTAGCCATGCCAGAAGGCACTGTTCAAGAAACTAGGATTGCAATACAAATCATTCATCCTGGGGTAAATCATATGGAGGGAAAGAATTCAGATGGCATGGGGATCAGTTGGGGTAAAATCTCTTCCTTTGACAAAAGGCCTAGAAGATATGAAAAATGACTAGAGTTAGGACTGTAGAAAAAGGAAGAAGTCAGGAGATCATGACACTAAGCTTCATGTTCCTGTGAATTAGTAGCTGGCTATGAGTACGTAGAACTTCTTAATAAACAGGGAAAAATTTCTTGAAAATTTGCTTTTTTTCATTTAGCAGGTATGAAAAGTTATTTTCCACTTCACTAAAAACCAAAATGTATTCATTTATAAAAAATAATTTGAGTTGACAACCATGTAATTTTCTTGGAAAAAAATTCAATCTTGGTATGAAAATAATTTAATTAAAATTGTTGAATACAGGTATAGGTGGCAGTTTGAAGAAAATGGTTGTGAAACAATTGCACAACGCAAAAGAAAAGCTAGAATCTATTTTTGAAAAACACTTTTTTCCCCAAAGGTAATCTCATAGTGGGAGAAGTTTAGCCAGTTCATTCACACCCTCTCTCTTTGCAGCCGTATCTCTGCATTTTCCTAGCTATGCGTGCTGAAAGTTGTCGTCACCTGTTGGCCTGTGTTACCTGAATCTTCAGCATCTCAAGAACATGTCAGTAATTGGTGCAAAGGTATGTCAGTAGCTGCTCTGAAGTAAGATCTGAAATGCAGATAGTGAGTTGAGTCCTCAGCACCCTTTCATGCTACAAAGCACCTGTACAGGCTGCTAATACAGATGTGACCTGGAACAGCCAAGGAATGGCCGTAGGATCCAGCAGATCTCTTTAGTCTAATATTCTTCCCTTTAGCCACCAGAAAGGGACTCAGTGATGTGCACTAGGTTTTTTTCTGAGGTGACAATGTCTGTAAGAAAGTGACCTGGCAATTCAGCAGCTCCAGCCCGCCGGTTATCAAGCCTGGACCCAGCTGACCAGCCTGAATCCATCTGAATTTTCACTGAATTATGGCCAGAAGCATTGGGTGGCTGGGGAGGTATGCAGTGATCTTTTAAGACTTCTACAGCAGACGTGATGACAGAAAAGATATGGGTGAGCAATCATTAGTGACTCCCTTTCCTGTTAAGACCTCCTGGGTATAGACAGAAAGACGACTTACTCTGGTGGTCTTGATTTTATTGCCAGTCGCACACATCCATCCAGAATTATCAGGCAACGTCTTACATTCCTCTCCTTCTAGGCAGGGCTCCATCTCACACCACCATTTCCCAATCACTATTGAAGCTAAAAGAGAAAAGACAATGTTCACAACTATGTTATAATGAAAAATCTAATTAAATAATATCTCAAAGGTCTAACACTGCATTTAAGAGGCAGAGTGTCCCTTCTAAACCCTCCAGTTGAAGTTTAGTTGCAAGGATTTCACATTTAATTACTTGTTTTGCATCCTATATTCTCTAAGACGGGGCACTGCTTGCCGTAGCTTCCTCATACACGAGATCTACTATCGTGCTGTGACTGCAGGGAACGCTGTGATGGCAGCAATACTGCTTCAGACCAAAGGACCATCCACCCTAACAGCCCGTCCTCGTGAGTGGCCAGTCTGATCTTTACGGACATACATAAGACCAAGGCAAGTCGAAGGAGATTTTCCTCAGAATATTAGGTCTTCAGGACTTGTGGCTCAGGGTACTCCAGAATAAACAGTGTCTGCTTTGCTTTCAATACCTACAGCTGGCTTTTTCTTCCACAAACCTGTGCAGAATTTTTTGAACCCATGTAGACTTTTAGCTTTCCCAGTATCCCATGGCAGGGAGCATCACGACTAGAAATAGAAGGTAAGGTAATACTGAACAGCAGCAGAAGTTCAGTTTGTTGAAACATGATTATGAATTTCATAGAAACTATATTATCTCTAGCAGTAACTTTTAATTTCCAAATATTTAACGTTGTAAATAATGATAGTGTTTGGATCTTGTTGTTTGAATTTAATTGGCACATCTATTTACAACCTTGAGTGTACCTTAATGAAGTTTCTTGCCTGGGAATTGGTATCTGTCTATAACCTTAACTGTATCTTAATGACATTTTTTGCCTGGGGATTTTGATAAACTTTAGCTAACCTTGCAAATTGTGACTAGTTGGTGCATGAGCGGCTCTGTCTGTCATTTGTTTTCCCTCACAAGAATTAATTTAATGGTTGCACTCATGAAGCCTAACTGCCAAAGCTTCTGGCACACTCACTCAAATAGAGATGCTTAACCCATTCATATCACCCCACATAGCTGCTTCAAGCCCATAAAATACCTTTGAAGCAGCAGACTACCTTGTATCACAGTATTCAGCTCTGGAAAATGCCCTGCTGTGCATGCATTGATTTAAGGACATTTCAGAGTTTATAATTAAAGTCTTGATATACTTTTTATCTAGTTGTAATCTGTTTATGCTCACAAAATCCTAACACCCAAAGACATATCTGCAGCTGCTACTAATGTCCATCCCCTTAATTCACAGCTACACAGATGAAGCTACAAGTCCCTTTGTCTCTAGTCTCTAATGTGTGACCAAACCAAACTGAAAAATAAATGCGCCAATCCCATAGATACTCCTAGACTAAAATCTGTGTATCGCTGTTCCATTTCATCACGCAAGAGGAGGCTCTGTGTGGCACAGAGGGCAGGAGACTGTAGAAGAGAGAGTCAGCAAGGGACAAAAGAGGGACTCCGGCATTTTCAATAACGCCTGAACTGCATTCTTGTTTTCGGGTTAGGAGAAGTGGGCACGAGGTGACCATGGCGTTAGAGTTATGTATCGTCAGCATTATCTACACAGAGTTATACCCATCACGCTCTCTTACCAGACCTGTTGTTGTCCCACCTAAGCAGCTGACTTTATTGCTCCAATCCTCATTTACTAGGAATGGTTCCCCTTTTGATCTAGCTCTGAGAGGAAAACTAACTTCTCATAGGACTGTTCCAATTTAGCATTTTGTTTTCCGGTGTGGTCCATGAAAAATGAACCACTGCCAACGTGGTCAACCCTCAGCCACTTTGAACTCTCCTGCCAGCCTCACGTAATTACTTCTTCTCCTTAATGATCCCCTGACTTTCTGATGCAGCTTCCTTTGCTGCAGACTAACAAACAACACACACACTGGTGCAAGTATGTAGGTGGTAATACTATAAATGTACATTTACAAATAGGAGACTTAGGTACACACGCTTACACCCAAACTAAGCCAAATACTGTATTATTTAGGTAAGAATGTAACAGGGAGAAATAATCTAGATTGGTTAAATGAACACAAAGGTATGTCACGTGCCCAGAAAGGAAGCTGGTTTTTTACGTAAAGCTGGTAGTAAACTCTGGGAAATAAAAATGGCTCATATAGAGTGGGAAATCCTGTAAAGAAGGTCAAGTATACATTAACTAAATTTCTTTTTCATTTTCTTTAAAGTGCAATTAAGACTTCCTTTAGAAAGGTGAGATCTTTGATGCTCAGAAAAGCTGGACAAACCAGGCCCTGCCATTTGTTGAGGTACATGGTTGATCTGAGCGGCATATGGTCAAGATATTTGGTGGGCCGTGCTGGAGTGCATCCAAGTATAGCCCACTTTAGTGCAAAATAAACCAGAATGAGAAGCAGTATTTCTGGGCCAGGTAATTAACTCTAATGGGAAGCTACTGCAATCCAGGAGCCCAGGTTAGTATCTCTAAAACAGGCCTTCACCTGGTGTGTGATTATACCAGCAGACTTGCTGAATAAGTGTCCCACTGGGATGTGGTTTTCATCTGCTGAATTTACTTGAAATGCAGGGAGAAACGCCTTGGGTTTGAAAGCTCCTTTGGTCTGGAAGAAGAGTTGCATAAGTTGGAGCAAGTGAGCTAAGCTTAGAATAGAGTAGGGTAGAATAGAAGAGAATAGTTCAGTTGGATGGGCCCTAGAATGATCATCTAGCTCTCTGTGTTGTCTTTCCTACTTCTTCTCACAGCTTATACTTAATTTTTATCATGTAATGTATCATTTCTCCATACGTAAAACACAGAAAAAAACCCCTTTACACCTGCACTTGCAAAGCAGTTTAATGATGCTATTCGCACATCATTTTCAGAAGGGTATCATTAATGTTGCTAACAGTGGAGAAAAGAGATATCTCTCTTTGCTATGCATGAAAAGGCACGAGGGCTGAATCCGCGCTCTAATAATAGATTGTGCAATGGGCAAACTGAAAAACCATATCCTGCTAAATACTGGCCTTCACAGCAATCATCAGAGCAGAGCATCTTCAGAATACGTGAGAAGAATCCCATGATATGGAATCAAAAGGGATGATCATAATTATTTACTAGTAGCAGTGTCGTAGCATTAAGTAACCATGGAGAAGGATCCTATGGTGCTAGGTACTAAAAGCCACAAAACTGAACACCCTGGCCTAGGGAGTTTACAATGTAAAACAGAGATATGAGATGAATACAGGCTGAGAGGCAGCATGGAGAAGCAACACTGTTCGTAGCAATTAAAATGATCTAACTACTTATTGATGCTGTTAAATACAGCCCAGATGTTCGGATATTGAGCCTGAAAAATAATTAAATGCAAAGTCAGTGCTGAACCTTAATGTCAACTGATTTGTGTAATAGTGTGCAGGTTTTCGTACATATATATATTAATTTGTGATCACGGTGCAGTTACAATCATAAGGTAGCCCACAAGGGTCCACCAGTGAGTACCCTCACCTGTCCCTACGCACTATAGCTAGGCTGGAAACAAGGCTCCTTTTATAAAGGGGCAAACTAAGGCCATGTGCAGATGAAAAGCTCCTATTTGTCTCTAATACGTAAGTGGGCAAAAAATCCTTTGTAAGTCTGAAGCACTACAAAGCTCGCTGTGGTCTAGCCCTCAGCACCACGCTGTGGCAGGGGTGTCCAGAGCCCAATGAAAATTATTTGCTTTGAGTCTTGTGTTTATAGGTTTTTCTCTTCTATTAAGAGCCTTTTAATCTTTAGGACCAGTTGTCCTTCTTGGGCACTGCTGATCCTTTGAGGTCTACTTGATTTCAAAGTTTTACACCTCCAGCTCTGTTCAAAGAGGCAGGAAAAAAGCTTTAAAATGAATCAGAGTTTGCTGCGTTTGAGATTAGGTACACCTGTATGGGGAAGGAGGGGAAAAGCTTCCCTGGGGAATACAATGCAGCTTCTTTACCTTTAGGTTATGTTGCCTGAGACGTGCCGAAGCCATCGTGTGAGAGAGAATTGTTAAAGTTAAGATGCTTCCCCTCGGGGTGGTTTGCATTCAAGATCTCCCAGATCCCAAGGAACCTGAGCTTCTCAGTGACCCGAACTGCTAATTCTGGATGAGAATTACAGACTGCCGTTAGTCACCACGCATCACAGGCTGTGAGTTCTCACATCATGCTGAATTAGATGCCTGTAATGTTTTGGAGTGGTTTTCTTTGTGTTCTTCTCACTGTCTGGGGAATACATGAAGCATGGAGTTTTTTCATGCAAGGCTGATTTGACTGAGACAGATACCCTCAGCCATGGGGAAAGAAAAAGGATATGATATAAAAGAGCCTTGACTACTCTTGCTTTGTTTATGTTTTGTTTCGGGGTTTTTTTTGTTCCCCAGCTCCTGCTAGTGTAAAAAAGGGATTGCTTATATCTAAGCTCTTTTCAGGAAAATGCCTCTTTTATGAGAATGTTAAACTCCAAGCATGTAACTAATGCAGCTGGGTAGGAAAGCAACTTTCTTCAGAAAATTCTTGAGGTTTTTTTCTCCAGTCCAATTCACACTGTTTTTTTTAAATCTTTGTTTGCAAAGCCACGGAAATTTTTTGATCAAAGTATTTAACTTTTGATGTATTTTGTCTGCATGGATTAACAGACAAAAAAAGCATTTGGTTGAAATGGCATTTGCTGATCATGTGTACCAAACAGAGAAATAAACTACAGATAAGAGATCTGGGCATCAGATTGAATACAGGGAAAGAGCAATAGAATAGCTTCTATTTGCTAGTGTTTACACAATTCTATTGCGTTTTAGAATGCATTCATTCCCAACCATAATGCCCAAAGCCTTAGGTGGCTGCAGGGAGCTGCCAGCTTTGAATTCAGTGGGCTTCAGCCTGCAAAGTTCCTAAGAACCTTTGTAGGTTGCATAAGGGCAGTGGCTGCTTTTTGACTTGTTCTCGTGCATCGTCTGGAGCACAACGGTTTGACGCATGAAGAGAGCTGGCTGGGGATGTTTTCCCCTTTAACTGCAGTAACAAGTTATTCTATTATGGGACAGTAAAAATGCACTAAACACTTTCAAATATCTACACGTAAACTGAGATCAAATTAACATGGAAACACTAACCGTTCCATCATCTGCCTCTTGAATCAAGCAATATTTGGAAAAAAATACACAATCCATTTGATTAAAACTTCCCTGTTGAAATTCCTGCACTTGTGGTGTTTCACATTTCTCAGTCTTCAAGTTCTTGCATTAAACTGAAGCTACTCAGTTGTTCCAAGGGGCGACTAACTGCCCTCTTACAGGTGATGAACAGGACATGGGCAGAGGGGGGACTGGGAGAAAATGTGCACGCACAGCCCAGAGACTCGCAGGCACTTGCTTGTGTCATGTTTGCTACTCCAGTGCATATAAAAAATGCATGGACTTGTTTTTGCAGATAGACTTCTTTAACTTTTCTGCATTTGTATTTAGGAAATTGCTTTAACAATATGACAAACTGTATATGACAATAAGTATAAAGACATTACATTTAACAATGTAACAATATGACAATAGTCACAGAGTAATATATAACTTTAATTCATGTTTATGGAAGACCCTGAAATATGAAAACAGAGCAAAGCATCATCATGCATTTTTCAACAGTTTATAGGGAACATGCTATGTGTTAAAATGTTCCAAGATTACTTCTGCATTCGCCATTATAAAGCCACAGCAGCTATCTCTTTTTGCCTGTGATAAAGTGTACACATTTTGTTTATATAGAAATAGAATACAAAGAAATAGAGATATTAGATTGCGCTTTCTCCTGATCATAGGTATCATGTTACTCCAAGGAATAAGAAACAGATTTTGTTTTCAAAACCGGTATGACACTCGTTGCAGGATGGGAAAGTTTTTACTGTAAGTATAAAGCATTCCATTTTAATCTAGTTTCCACCAGAGAAGATTGATATAAATAAAATTTAACTAGAGAACACATTTCACAGATGCCAGTAGTGAAAAAGACTTTGTCAGCTTAATGAAAAGGTATCAATTTTCTCCACTTTATTCAATAAATTGTGAGTCATTTTCTAAATGGATTAGATTAAAGGAAAGTTCAAACTCCCCGTGAGAGACTCTTGCACTGATGGAGACTTTTGGCAATGGCAATAGCACAGAGGTAGGTAAAATTTTTCAGGTTGTTCTGTTTTGGTTTGTTTGTTTGTTTGTTTATAAAAAAGTGTATAAACTAGAATAGGAGAGTCTGTAACCCTGTGCTCACCTATTCCTTATTAAAAAAAAAATCTCAGAGAATTGAATGGGAAAAGTAGTTTCTCTTACTTTATTGGGACGTCGTGGGGTACGGAATGAATTACGGGGGTGGGAACACACTTTCTAGGAGGATGAGAAAACCGGAGTGAAAGAAAGTGTCATATGAAGGGTTATATATTTCATAAACAGACTGAGATACCATTTACTCTGGGAGTTGTAAAGCAGTAGTCTGATAAGTTAAAGAATACAAATCCGAAACAAAAGATTTCAGGTTGAATAATGCTGTCTAGGAGAAATACAGGATGTTTCCTACAGGGAGTCTGTCAAACTATCTCCTTTAATTCAATCTTACTTGATTTTAGAAGCATCAATCTAATCCTCACACAGAGTAATGCTTTGCAGATTTTGATAACAGACCTCTCATAACTCTGGGAAAACTGACATTTCTCCAGTTTAAAATACAAGCACAGTGCAATCAGTCTGGCAAGTGATGTCTCATATCTCCTAATTGCCTCAGATCCAGTCTTGCTGAGTTAATTTAATATTTTTTAATTGTAGTAAACATTAAAAAAAGATCATCATATTAATTTTTTTTCTTTTAGAACTTTCTGATTCTTGTAATACTCTCCTGGTTTTTGAACAATGTTTTATTAATTCACTGGCAGAAGCTTTAGAAAGAATTGAAGGGTTTTATATTTTTTTCCATACAGAATTCTTGATTTTTCTTTGCAATATATTCAGCAGCCAGAGTAGGATATTTTTAAGAGTGTAATATGTGTCTGAACAACCCTGTAGGCTGCACTAAAATATACCCATAAAATATGAAAGGGCAGATTAGACGCAAAGAATCCACGAACAATTTCCATTTAAGATCTGCATAAACCAGCAAAAAGGGTGCTAATTCGACAGCATGAGAAGACTCACTAGTGAAAAAACCCACTTACATTGCCATTTTCTAACAGTTTGCATACTGCTAAGTAAATTGGGAAAAATTACATAAGCATGTTGCATACTTCCCTCATAACAATATGACTAATAGAGATGGTGTTGGCTAATGTCCTGAGAATCCAAAACTCTCGAGGCTTGTTTAATCCCAGCTCTGCTTCTGACTTTCTCTATTACTACAGGTAAATCTTGCTATACCAATTTTCCATCTGTAATTTTATTTACTTAAGAGGATGAGTTCTTTTTGCCTTGTTTCCTTGTACATTCCCTTCTGTCTTTACTGACCTGTTGAGCTTCAACGCTGTATTGCAGCAATTTGGGAGTGACCTTTTTCTGCATTTGTACAACTAGAAGAATAGTGTCTTGGATTGAGCCTGGGTTTCCTAGGTACTACGATAATAAATAATAACATTAAAATTATATGAAGTCTGTGTGCTGCCAGAAGGTTTTTAAGCACATGCCTGACTTTCAGCTGAATAGAGATTGTCTGTTAAAGAGCAGATTTCATACAAAATAGGTTAGATCTTGCAAAGGAATTTCTAGCCCTCAATGCTGTTCAGCCTGGGAGGGTCAAACGCTGCAGCTTTGTCATTTTTCCATGTCCCTCTCTTTGCACCTTTGGAAACAAATGTTGCTTAGACATATGGCTGAGGGGCATCCCTAACTGAAGTAGGACCATGATTTCTCATGGGTGGCACCTTCATGGTGAATGAACGTGCATCTTCACTTCCATGAGTGCATTAAAAATGACAGCACTCAAGTCCTCCGAGTACGTAAAAAGTGTGCACAGCTGTTCAGGGCTAAAAAACTCTGTTTTGTTAGCTAGCTACACAGATTAAAACATCCAGATTTTAAGGAGAACTGTAGAATTTGCATCATTATCTTCTGAGTTGGGCAGATCTCCACAATCTCAGCAGCACTGAGTACAGGCTAATGAAAAGCAATCAGAATTTTTTGGGGGCCCTAGAGTTCAACTTGTGAGATCTTTTCGAAGTCTCAGATTTTAAGTTGATAAAAAAATGAAGCCACCAGAAGCTGTCAGGCTTGGAGGGCAGTGGGTTGTAGCTCTCCTTCCCTGAGAGCTCAGCAGGTCCCAGGTCAGCCGAATTGTGCTTGGCAGCTGGCTCTCAACCCCTGTTGTCATTTGCTAACACCATACTCAAAAGGCGTCACTGGCTTTTTTTAATTATTCCACATTCTACTGACCTCAGGCATGACCAATGCTTGACATTTTTTCTCTGACAGTTGTGGATCATAGTTGATATTATTATAGCTGAACCTTCACTGCATTATCTATCTGGAAACTTGATTTCTACAAAGAAAGGCAGAGCAAGCCTCAACAAAACAGGTTTTTGCAGATACCTGTAGCATAGAAAGAGGACATGAAATGATAAAATAAACCAAGTATGATAAACTTGTCTCCCCAAAAGTGCATAGTGTATTCTATGACCTTCTGGAGCGCTGGGACACAGCCTTACATTTTTTCTTGGAAATTCTTGAGTTCATGCACAGCAACATACATCTAAGGCAAGTGTCAAGCCGCCCACCTTTATTTATAGTTTTATGCGCGTGAGTTTATTGGTGTTTGACATAACCTCGCTGCAAAGACAGTGGGTCATTTGGAAGCAACCTGCTGACACTAATGAGTGCTAATGAGACTAATGAAAACATGAAATGCTTACATGCAGGGAGGGAGCTGAAATGAATGCTGGTGACCAAGGAACCCCTCCCAACCTGTATGGGGAAAACTGATCTTTTGTAGGTTAGGGAGACCCACTGCTGCTATTTATAACTGACATTCGGAACTGAATCCATCCCTCACTGCAGAACAAAGCTGAGAGCAGGCTGATAAAATATTTGTGCAGTGTAGCAGTGTTATTTACACCCTATTTAAACTACTTCTAGATAGCCTAGTGAAAGCTTAATCTTATTGTTATATATTTAATGAAATGCCAACAAACTGCAGCATAATTATACTTTTTTGGAAAGACAATAGGAAGCTGCTTATAAATATTCACACACATGTTTCAGACCAGGGTTGAGGACTGGTGTGCCATCAAACAAGAAAAATGTCTCCATGCAATGTTAATTTTTCATTAATAATAATTCATTAATAAAGTAAATGAATGAGTTGAAATGCAGAGAGAGAAGTGCCAGGCTGTGAGATGAGACTGAGGGAGGGACACAGAGGTTTGTGGGTGGCCTTGCAATCCTAGTCCTCTAGGTCTTAGGGACCCTAAGTCGTATCTATATATTTATATCATTATCCATCTGATGCTGCTGTAGAGATGTTCGCTCACACAACCAGCATTGCTGGGAAATGACTGTGTTGAATCAAAGATATAACTGCTATGAGTTTGTCCCTCGTGACGGTGGAAGTGAGCACCCAAGAGGAAAAATTATTGCCTGTTTTCACATTAGAAACCAATGAACTGTGTTTAGGCTCTGATCCAACAGTTACTGAAGAAACAGGAAAAAAAAAATCCTCCTTACTTTTTGCAAGCTTCAGACCAAACCTGGTGGCTGTAAAAGTTGCGGTTTGCTCAAATGTGAATCCCCTGTGCTGCAGGGGGCTGGGTTCAGTGAGGTGGAAGGGAAAAGCTGCAAGATGGGCTCTGAAGGGTGAAAGTCTATTATGAAATTTTGACTGAATGAAGTGCCAGAAACATAGCTTAGCAGCAAGGCACTCTATGAAAGAACACTGAAAATGAATAAATTATATAACTGTAATGCATTTATAAGGCATAACAAAGCATGCATAATATATTGGATAGTTATCAGTTATGAAATTAAATTCTGGTGTACTGCTTGGGTATAAATTGTGTAGTATTTGTCTCTTGTTCCCAGTCCACAGAGAAGATTCCTGTAAATAAATAAATACGGAAAATCCTTCCATTGAATCTACAGAAATTAATAACACATAATGTGATTATGTGTTATTAGTCAATGAAAACCACCTTTTTTTAGCTTTGTATATGTTTTTTCCAGAGGAAAATGTTTTTTGGTTTGGGTTTGTTTTTTGTTTTTTTTTTTTTAATGGAAACTATTATATTGTCACTGTTTTTCTCTGTGAAAAATATTAAGTTCTCTGTGCTTTAAAGACCTAAGGCTGAGTCTCTAAGTTTGGAAAATGATGAGAGATACAACTGGGGTTCCAAGCGTCTCTCTGTAATAGTGAGGGCTGTCAGGTGGGTACTTGCTGCTGAAGAAAGCATGTGAGGACAAAAGAAGTGACAAAAGAACTGAAAGCACAGTGATCAGAGATTAGTGTGAGCAGTAGAAGGGTGATGTTTCTCATAAAATCTGTATATCAAGGAATTTTTGGAAAAAGAGACTGCTAAGAGGTGTGAAGTACATGAAGCCATCTGCTATTCTTCTATTAAGAAGGATGGAGAGAGGATAATAATCAGAGCTGGAAAGTTCCTGAATTGAAACACTCCTTAATTTTGAGCTTATTATAAGAATCTAATGTCCTAAAAGGGTCTGAACATCACCACTGGTCTGAGACTCTTGCTGGGTTGAGTAGTATTGGCAGATTCAGCAATACACCGAGGCGTGTGATTAAATACAGATTTTGGCCATCACTTTAGCGACTCAGGTTTGCAATTTTATAGGAGAACCCTTGCTTGAGGTATCATCCTTTCAGACCGGCTGACCCCACCACGAGAGGATGGGGTTGGGTGTGAGCAGCTATTTGCTGGCATTGTCATGGTGGTGGGATGTGGCTCTGGAGGGACCTCCTTGTTCTCCCCAGTCCCACCAGTGTCAGCACCTGCTGGTGTGGTCATAGTTATGTCCAAAACACCCACCATCACATGTCTTTGTCTTGTCTAGTAGCAGTAATGCTGCCTAACTGGTCCATGGCTGGTGATTAAAACACTTTTCAAGTAGTTGAAGTTCACCTGTGCTTGGCCTAATGTCCCATAATACACTCTTGGTACATTCTCTTCCCCACCGAAATGTTCTGCCTATTGGGTCCTGCAGCCTAACAAAATACGCACACATCCATTATCCAATGGACACGTATGCAGAAGAACAACAGCGTTCATCAGTTGCCTGTTGGGATGTGGCTGGTTGATTTTCAGAGTAAAGAGATGTGGGTCAAAGCCCTGCTGAGTGTAACCCATGGATGACCCAGGGTGCTCTGGGAAAGGATGGGAGCAGCCCTTTGCTCTTGTCCATACCCACCAGCTATTTTCAGACCATAGTAACTACAGAAATATGTTTATGGCAGACTGATTTACACCTGGTGGAGTGTTATTTAAACCCCCACCAACCAACCAACTCACACTGCAAACTAGGGTCAGGTGCCCTGTGCTCTCATCAGAGGGATGATTCAATCTGAAATTATAAACTAAGGGAGATTTTATTGTCCTAACGATGGTACTATGAACTTGCACGTGGTGTGCCACTTCACGCACAGTGGTACCAAAAGGCAGAGTTTGCAAATTTCTTTAGGAGGTAGTTCAGTTAACTTGCAATTACCTCTGCTGTGAAAAGACAATATGGCCCAAATTCTCTTCCATGAATTGGGGAATGCTGTGGTATAAATAGTACACCTAGAGAGCACTTAAATCTCCACAGTCCAGCTCTCAAAATTTATCTCAGAAGGGCACAGTTTAAAATCTGTGTAGAGGAAGCTGTTTTCAAAGGTTAAGTTAAATGAGCCAACTGCCACTCCACAAGATAATTACTGATTTATTAAAAGTGTTGTATTCATTCAAATCTCTTTGTTCTGTGATGTAAGACAAGTCTAATTTTGTTTTAAAGATTAAAGGAACATTTGTTTTTTGTAAACAAATCCCTAGCTACTATTACAAATTACATCATGCATAATCTTGACATGATAGATTTGGAGATATTTCAGTGCAACAGTGCCAGTGCAATCAGAACAAGAACTGTGAGACTGAACAAAAATTGATGAATTGAGCACACGATACTTTGTATCTCATATCATAGCTTAATTACTGCTTCAATATGCATGGAATAAGAGAAGTAACTCAATTATAAAAGCTTATCAGCAAGACTTAAAAACAGTGAAATTCATGAGTGGATATTAAACTGACCTTAACTGACAAGCTTTTCTTTGAAATTATGTTTTCCTTCAGTGCTCATAATGCTTATTTATTCTGAAACATTTTACAGAGCTGAGAAGTCTGTTAATGGGCACTTGAAATTTCATGGCCATGTTGGTATTGGCACAGCTCATGTCTTTTTACCCTCATTCAATTTAACTCCGAGTTGTATTATTTTAAAAGATGAAAATTCACTACCATTTACAGTGGTGTTTTTCCTCTTTTTTACCTTGGAATAGTCCCTGGATTGCAATTCTAGGTAAGTTGTTTCTACAAATAATTTATATGATGACCTTACTCTGCTGTCCTTAGAGGGAATAATCCTGAATTTATACAAGGTTCATTATTTCCTATGTAATGCACAAGATGTGCTCTTGAAAAAATAACCAGATGGAAGGAGCTGGGAGTCTTAGACTCCAGATACTGCAGGAGTCTCGTTCACACTCTGATCAGATGATTCTTAGCTATGAAGCCATAAGCTCCATTCTCATAGAATCACAGAATGGTTTGGGTTGGAAGGGACCTTAAAGACCATCGAGCTCCAACCCCCCTGCCACGGGCAGGGACACCTTCCACTAGACCAGGTTGCTCAAAGCCCCATCCAACCTGGCCTCGAACACGGCCAGGGATGGGGCAACCACAATCATCACTACAAATAGGAGTTTAACATCTTATTTTTCACAAACATCTGTCCTTGTTCTACTTGATCTCATTAACGCTCATACAAAATGAATGTAAAGGGAGCCTGAGCATGCCCAGCGCAAGTTCTTTTACAAATCCAATCATGAATTAGCGTAAAATGCTTTGCAGAATATGTTCAACTCTGCCAGTTGCAAAATGTATGCAAGCAGAAGCCCTTCAAAGATGAATAGCTAAACAAAGATACTGAGAATTGCTATAGTTACTAGCAAACTGAACAGAAAGTTGGTTTAGATGAAATTTTATAATACTCCTTGTTCATCTTTTTAAAGCACTTTAAAACAGCACGAGGTTGAAATAGCTGGGGTTTCTTTCTAAATAGTCACCTCTGCAAATACTTGGAAGTTAAAAGTTAATCAAATAAGAATGATAATTGGCTACTGAATCCCCCAATTCTGGGCATTATGTTGCAGTCCTCAGACTAGTAAGATTTCTGATTTTCTGCTTTAGCAGCGATCGCCAATGGAAGAGAAGATGGATGAAGCAGCGAAGCAGGTGAGTGGGCAAATGTTGGGAAAACTGTAAAGGCTGGATATGTGGAGCTAATCTGAACTGTGCTTCCTCATAGATGCAAGTCTGTCTTCACAAGTGCTTCGGTTTTATCAACCGTCATGAGTTCACAGTCTGAGGCTTTACAGCAGGAGCATCTCCTGGTCTCTCTCGCACAACCACAAACTGACTACCAAGTTCTCAAGAAATCCACGTGTCCACGTCAAGACAGTCCTTGAACACAGGACAGAATTTCCAGAGAAGTTTATCCAGAGAAGTTTTTGCTATCCTGCTGCTGCCATTTTTTATTTAATTTTATTTTTTGCCTGTCCTCTCGTATATGAGATCCCCTTGCACTGTTCAGGTTGATCTGCCATAGAGTTGTAGGATTGATATTCTTTCCAGTACTACTTACAGTAGCTGACTTCTCATTCAATCAATCGATCTCTGTGAGTGATTTCTTGTTTCACTTGCTCCAGGCTTCTCCTCAGTACCTCTCTCTCCCCTTCTGCTCATTAATTCAGTCTCCACACCTGTGATCTCAAAGTCAAGGCTGGAAACCAATGGCTCCTCCCAGAAGACATTGAGCATCAGTAATTAAATGGTCACATACTTGATTGTGTGTCATATTTAGTACAAATGCTATAAGACAGAAATGTTATTTCTCTTTAAACTTTAGGTGCCAAGTTGGTTTTTTTTTTGCTGCTACCTAGATATAATGCTCTTACCCTAGACCTTGTGATGACAGGCAGCAGAAATGGCTTTATTACAGCAGGCAGTCTTCAGAGTTTTGTAATTTAACTTTCAATGAAGGTAGAATATGAGAATTTATTGTGAGTGTCTTTTGCATGGGCTTCCTCAAATATTTATAAACTCATTTAAATAATTAATACAGGAGTTTTAATAAACTGTTTATATTCACAAAAAGAATGTAATTTGCAGGAAGGACTGTTCAGATGCTAGGAAACACAGATAGACCACATGAATTAAAAATAATGGCTTGTAAAAAGGTCATATAAACTTTAGATGCGAGTTGTCTAAGGTTGCTTTCTTGCAGTGAAAAAGTGCTTCTATTGAGCTGGTTAAGCTATGCACTGCACAGACTATTTTAGGAAGGAAAAAAGAATGACCTTCCATTAGCTTGGGGATTGTCAAGATCAAGGTTTATCCAAAGAAAGAAAATATATTATCTTAATTAAGTATGTCAACATAAGTCTCCTTTTTTTTTTCCTTTTTTTTTTTTTTTTTTTGAGCAATTGTAGCTGCATGCTACACTATTCTCAGGAAAGCAAAACCAGTGTTTCGTTCACTGGGACAAGTTTGCATTTATCTCTACAGCAGGTCATTATTCAATCAAGCATAAGCTATCTAAACCAACCTGCGACCATCCTAGTATGGTTAATAAAAATAAAATCCTATTAACAAAAGCAATTATTTCACAGGAATCCAGCCAGCTGGGGCTTTCCCAGGCTGCCTGGGCAGCAGTGATTTCCTCCCTCTGCCTCCGAAGCCAAGTTGAGCACGTGGCTCTCGTAGGACACTTGCAAGGATGTCAGATTCAGGCTACCGCGGGCCAAAGGGGAGCAGCTCGCTCTCTCTCAGTTTTCTCCCATCCATCCCTTTCTATCAGGTTGTGGCGTATTTAGCTTGCGCTGAGGTGAAAAGCCGGCCGTGCTGAGCTGAGCACGTACCCTGGCATAGCAGGATTGTACAGGCTGCAGGGCAAAACTTCCCTGCTGGTGCTGGGCAGGCTCGTTCTCATCCTCAGAAACTAGCCTGGACCTGATGTTTGACTTCTGCCCTACGTCCATATAGCACTGAAAAAACTATTATTTCCTGCCATCCTCTAGTTAATAAGTAATTGCTATTGCTGGCTCAAGGCATCTCTCTCAATATGCATGTGGGAAAGGTTGCCTTTCACCCCGGTATCATTTATCCTCTTCGAGGTTAACTTTAAACTTTCCGTGACCCGCCTAAGCGCAAGCAGGTGCACGCGGCTCTTTCCGAAACAGAAGCTATTGCAGGTCCTGGGTATGAGTACCTGGATCTCCCTTATTCTGAGAGCCGTCCCTTTGAGATACCAACTGCTTTCACTGCTCCAGGCAGTGTGAACTTAAAGTCATATCACGAAGCCAAACTTTTCATGCAGAAATAGCAGGTGGAGAGGAAACAGATTTTTTTTTTTTCCCCCTCTTTTTTTTCTCACCTCATCTATATAAGAACAAAACCCCCTCTCCACCACATTTAGACAGGCGATCACAGATATTTCAAACACCAAACAAATCCATGCTTATCCTGTAACAACTTCTGCTATCTTAAAACTCAGGGGTACTACGTTCTGCAAACACCTCCTCTTTGCCGTGCTGGTGTAAACCACTAGCAATCTCCAGCTCCAGCCCTGGAGAGAGCTTTAGCAACTAAACCAAGGTGGATAGCAGGGAAGGAGAGGAAAGTATGCAAATTTCACCAGGCAAACCATAATTACTCATTCATAGCAGAACAGATCACAGTATTTCACGCTTATCCCATGTAATTCAGTCACAGCAGTATTCATTTTACTATTAATTTTAATAGAATAATTACCTTATAAAGAAGAAAGAAACTACTGTTAGAGGGTCAGATCCTCAGGTGGGGAAGATATGGTGATTTATGCTAGTTTGATGAATTTTGTAATCTTCCTTTTCCTTCCTTTGAAAAGGAATTCAGTAATTGACTAGTTGCCAGACTTACAGAGATAATCTATGCTAAATGAAGCAAAATAAGAAGAAATGGTGAAGCAAAGACATGCAAACACTTAATGGTAAAATTTACATATCTGCATTTGAATGTTTGTGTACGTGTGTGCCTAGCAGACACACTCACACACATACACACAAGTGGCTAAACAGCCAGTTCCCAGTTCACTCCCAATGCTGCCTGGCAGGAGAAACAGTTCCCATAGTGACACACATTGCTGATTTTATAATGTTACGTGTCCAGATTCAGCTCTGCAAAATGACAAGGAGTTTGGGATTCCAATAACATTCTTTTTGAGTATTAGCAGCGAGAAGGGTTTAGATTATGAGCTGTATAAATGACCTACAAAATAAGGAACAGACAGCTATATTATTATCTCAAGAGCCCGGAGAGATGTGCAAACCGTTTAAAAATTTTGCTCTTGGTCACCAGAAACTTTTGATAGAGATACTTTATAACCCGCAGCTGTCATAGTTCATACATTTTTGAGAATAAGTTTAGACCTTACCCCCTGCCATTTGCTGCCCTCACATCCATTCTGCCTTTTTTTCCCGTTTCCCCTGACATTTTCCTTTCCTTTTCCTTCAGTCGCCTGTCCGGTCTCGCAGGAGCAGCTCCAGCAGATCTGCCTTTTGCCCAAGCTGGTGTGGCAGAAAGGAGATAGAAGGAGGTAGAACTACCTACCAGGGGCTGCTGGGCAGCTTCTGCATCTGCCTCTCATTTTTAACCAGCTTCAGCTGCTGGAATTTAGATACTTCAAGGTGCTGCATTATATTAAAGTGAATTGCTTTGAGAATTACTATTCAGATTAATTGAATTTATGGCCCCATCCAGGAGTATATGCCCTCTTGTTGTCACTAAGATAATGCATTGCTTGAAACAGAAGTTAAAATTCATGTCAATTTTGTCAGTCAGCGGTGCTGTCATTGAAGTTTTTTACCTTCCCCAAAAAAAGGAATTTCAAGATAATCGTTTCCTTTCTCTCTCCTAAGGTTTCATATTCAACTCTTTTATTTCAGGGTTCTGTTTAAATTGAAACTACTACAGCATTATATGCAAAGAGAAATCAATCTCAGAGGGGGAAAAAAGAAGAACCAAATATAGATTAAAAAGCTGCCTCTCCAAAGATTTTGAAATATGAGAAGCCTGGCTCTGCATGTAAGATTAATGACAGCTATGTGTGTGATGAATAGTTCAGCTCAAATCAGGGGAAAGTTTTACCCTAAGTATCTGCTGTTCCGAATGTTGAAACCCTAATATCATCCAGCCATGCAGCAGGTGCGCACCGCTTCCGTATTCTCCCGGACTGCACAATGAAGTGAACGACAAAGAGAAATAGTACGTATGCTTATAATCAACCCACATCCCTTTATGACAAAAAGGTAATTTCTCTCTCTGGGTATCTTTTTTTTCATTATTTTTTATACGTGGTAATATATCAGCTTTGTTCGCTTCTTATTAAGAAGTGTAGTTATGGCGCTGGTGACAGACACTTGTCTCACATAGCGGCTTATGAATGGAGCTATTCTTGTACCTTAAATTGTAAGTATTTTTTTGAAGAATGGGCAAAATGAATATTCAGTCACTGTGCATTCAGGGGCTCGACTCGTGGCCAGGGAGCATTCAAGACTTTAATTCGGCGTTGGGAGCTCATGGGGAGACTTTCCAGCTCTGCCTCGCAGGGGACACCAATCCTGGCCGGAGAAATGCAGAACGTCTTCTGCAAAGAAGCGTCTGTAGTGGCTGATGCGCTTCAAGATTTTGTATTTTAATATAAATGAATTATTCACACCATGTCAGCATTTGTTCATTAAAAAGCAAGTAGAAATAGTCAAACTAGGACAGCTTTTGACCTCTGAAGGCTTTTGTAGTAACGGGGAGGCTCATGCTTCAGCCAAGTCAGTGCATCATCATGCCATAGCAGTTTCCTCTGTCTTTTTAGCACCGCCACTGCAGGGATCTCAAAGCAGTTTCCAAGCTCTGCCTTAACACAGTAAAGCCCTGCCAAAGTGGAAGGGAAAGTATATTCCTGTCCCTGGATCACTATGAATTGTACAAGCTGCTCCGAAGGACATGGGCAGAAATGGTAAAAATATCCACTATCCTTCAGTGGAAATACTGGGTTATGTTTGTGTCCTCTTTGCTGGTGAGAGAGGTTAGTGGCAAGTTTCCTTCCACTTTCTGTGGGCAGTGGAATAAAAAGGCATTCATGAATACTTTAGGAATGGCTGTAACATTTTATATAGCAATAAAAAGAAGTTTTTCCTAATGCTAAAAAAACCCTACCCAAGAGAGAGCTTTCGATGTACACATGTACGTTTATTACTACTGTTTGGAAGGAAATTTTTGAAAAGCTAGCAACTTATGTAAACTTATTTTTTTAAGTCATTGTATTTGTTATTACTTTCAAATGGAACAAGTCTGAGAAAGCAAATTGTACAGTTGTTAGTGCTTTTTGTTTTAAATTGTAATTTTTAATTTTGAAAACCACTGAGGGCAAGTAATTGAGGTGCCCAAATGTAGGATTTAGACGACTCACAGGAAGCCCTCAGTCTTTGAAAGTGAGGTCCTAAATACTAATTTGTGCTGAAGAGACAGGAGCAGGCTATGTGTGCACCTTCTTTAGTGCAGCCTAGTGTGTCGTGTGTTCTGGGTCTTTCTTCAGCAGTCTGCAACACCCCCCTAAATCATCACTCAGCATGACTGCAAACAGCTTCTCTCAATACATACGTGAGGAAACTAAACAGGATGGGAGAAAAAAAAAAAATCTAGACAACCAGAGAGCTGTGAAATGGATTACATATATATACACCTATATACTTCTGTGTCATCTTTTCTTTTTTTCAGGGCGCTGAAAGAGATGGACAATAGGGACACACCTTTGCAACATCATCTCCCCATGCAGGGATGCCTGGTTACATAGCAGTGAAGCTAAATCCCAGCAGCATTTCAATGAGACTCTAGTGAAGCAAAGGGGAGTCAGATTAGCTCCACAAAACCAATATAACTATTTAATATCCCAAAGGGATTGTCTGTGGCCAATCTCTCAGCATAGCGTGCTGCATTATGTTTTTGTTCTGCACGGGCAAAGTAACAAATGGGACTTATCAGAAAGAGCCACAGATGCATCTTCTGTCATTTTTAAGAAAACTAGATTTGTAAGAAGTCAGCCATACTGTATGCAAAAGAGGGCCTAAATGTACTGGATTAAGATTGAAGACTTGACATTTAAATTGCAAGGCTGAAATTTTTATGCATTTTTACATGCATGCTGTTACGGCTATGTGGGTAGATGAAGGATAGGAATGAGGCAGTGAAGAAGTGTTCACCTTCTGATGATTGCTTGCAAAGGCAAAAAGAGAAGTTGTTATTTATAGGGATGTTGAGCATATCTTTATAAAATGCACTTGCTTATCATTCAGGACAAAGATCTGGAAATCTCCTGATTTTTCTGAAACTGTTGGAAGATGTGTGCATATAAGTGGCGGGGTTTCACACCTGTATTGTATTTCAGTGACGCAGCATAAAGAACTTTCCACTTGCAGCGTGGTACACAGTTCTCCTGCAGCCATAATTTGTTAGTTCTGCTGGCTGTGAAACTTGGTAAAGCTTCCCCCAGAAGCTGAAGCTTCCCTTCAGCTGAAGCCATCTTATATCTGCCGGTACCAATGTTTTGGGAAACTCCACCCATGTGCCACTGAAACACTCTTTAGACTGAATGACAAGATGGAGTTGAAAACACTTTATGCATAGAGTCAACACATTCAGTTTGAACAGTTATGCAAAGAATATTTTGTTTTTACCTGGAACTCTCAGAACTATCTTGCGAAGCCTCCAAAGAGCTGGGTTTTTTGGAGGGTTTCTTTTTTTCTTTCTTTTTTTTTTTTTTTTTGATTTGGGGGGTTTGTTGTTGTTGTTGTTGTGTGGTGGGTTTTGGGGGTCATAACTAGAGTTACTGTCTGGTATAACTTCTTATCTACTGGCATACACAAAATAAGCCTGCTTTCCAATATGTCTTATCTGACTATTTCTCAGGAAAGCGAGTTGTAAGGAGTGGATATCTTTCTAGGGATAAAAATGGTGCAAATACGCTTCTGGATTTAGGGATCATGAGAAAAACCTCACAGCTCCGATCCTGATCCTTTCACAAACACAGCAGAGTACAGACAGAACAGCAACAATTGCAGTCCCCAGTGTGCCAATGATGTGACTCATATATTACCGGAGATGGACTTCTGCCAAGGCTCTAAGCTATAAAACAAAGTACTCCAAGAAAAACAAAAACTCGCTGCCCTAATTCAACTAGAAGGTGATGACTGCAAATATGCTTTACAATGTGCATGACAAATAAGGGTAGAATTGAACATCAAATCCACCAGCATTTCATAATGGAGAACTTCTTCCTAACCAGAAATGCAATCTGTTATCTCGCTAATTTTGATTCTGTCTCTTTCTATCTTCTTCGTTTTAGTGGTGACTAGATCTGATTGAGAATTAGTTTGCTCCATTTAATCCTAATTCATGTGTGTCTCTGAGACTTCCTACCTTGTCTGCCTTTCCTGCTGTGTATACCTATAATGCAATAATCTATAGTTCACAAGGTTTTTTTAGGATGACAGCAAGCCAGAGAAGGACCTTTAACTCAGCCAAACGGTACTTGTCATCAACCTTAACATAAATGTTGTCTTATTATCCACATCTCATTCCAAAACAGTCGGGGATCATTGCAAATGTCTCTCTCATGTAGAAGTTTGGACTGGACCTAGGCTGCTGCATGGCGGAGCAGCTACTTCCCTTTCAAGAGGCTCAGAAGAAGCCAGGGAAGGCTCAAGAGAGGATCAGGCACAGCATCAAAATACCATCTCAGCTGCCTCTCTTTGCTGCTCTTCCAGGGAACCGTGTCAGACGCTTAAAGCGTCTCCTCCAGAGGCTTCTTACAAGGCAACTCAAGGGTGAAACTTTACCCCAATGCGCAGCAAATCTTCACTTGCTTAGTGAGCAGTCTATTTGTACCTCTTCTTCAGTGGAGCTGAATCATTCCTGTGTAGTTTTTCACGGCGGTGGGTAGCACCAAAAGACTACCATGTGAGTTAGCTTTCATTTTTACCAGTTGATCATGAAAGAAGAAACAGATATGTGTTAGTCTAGAAACAATACACAAGGGATATCACAGACAGATTAATCTGGCGCCTTGAAGACAGCATAATTCATTTGAATGAAAAGGGGATTCTCCTCAGCGACACAGAGAAAAATCTCCTTTTATCCTTTTCTTGGCAGAAATGTGAAAGACAAGGAGAAGCTCTTCATGCAAAATGGGGAATGCTATTATAATTGCTGACACCACCCTGGCCAGAGATATTCAATCAGCCCCATGACCAATTCCCTTCTTGACCACAGGCTTCCGTGGGTACCTGGGCTTTGTGATTCCCTTCCCTAAATATACCATAGGCACAACACCAACTCTTCTGTCTCCTCATAATATGAAGACCAGTGATGCTGTGGAATGACCACAACAGGAGAATTTCAGCCTCTCCTGGGAGCTGGGACTGCGAACCTTGCACGATTCGTGCTAGTCTGTAACCCAGATGAACAAGCCTTCCCTCTGTAAAGGTTAAGTCCAGGCCAATGATGGTCACAGGACGTCACTGTATGTGGTACAGCTTCAGCACTGTCAAACTCTGCCCTCCAGCCTTCCCTTGGAAAATATATTATTGTAAGCACAGCTAATTCCTTGTAACTGTCAAGAGGCTGTATTTTTTTCTTCTCCCCTGTGATGAATTCCCTGTTAAACAAAATAATGTGACAAGGAATAATTGTTAAAGAGGTAAATTCAAACTCAGCTCTTTTGATGTTTTTGAATTTGCATAGACAGCAAGCACTGTTTTTTAAAATATACTGGACTTGAATAAAATCAAATGTGCTCACAGTAAAATACCTGTTATCCACATTTCATAATGGAGAGAATTGCGGACAGATGTAGGTCAAGATTTCAGAGGAAGGCTCACTGAATGTGTTGACTCTATTTTGAGGTGGGTAACTTGCCACTCCCTGAAGATATTTGGTTTTCAGAAGGAGTATAGGTCAGCTCTTTTAGAAAATGAGACTTCTATGAAGGTCTGTCCATTTGGTGCATCATTATGCACCACTTCATAAAATCTCAAGTAGACTCTTCTCTGCTCTAACTGCCATTTCTGCTGTAGAGATGTGCAAAAGGGGCTATACTCATTTCTCATCAAGAACCTGAATCAACACTCCTGGAGAACTCCCATTAGCTTGAATGTGAATTGCCTTATGCCAATATAAAGTTATAAATATGGAATAGCACCACTGGCACAGAACTGACACTATTGTAAAATATGAGGTGTGATTACCTTGGCCTGTTTTATTCTGTGTGCTGCTTCAGTAATACAGCTTCCAAGGCCCACCAAAGTTTGCAATAATCCCCTAATTTGCATCAGATGTCTATCCTCCATTCAATGGCTTTTTAATGTCCCTGTGATTCCACAGGGCAGTGATACTGGGCATATAGCTTTGGCAGGGGGCCACCTGAAATATGGTGTTTCCTTTGCAGCATTTTATTAGCAAAAGACTAGGTAATGGAAAGAGTGTTCAAAGAGGTGTAAAAATAATAATAGCACTGAGATATTGATTTATAAGGAACTGGTTTTAGATTACAGCAGGATAAGCAATACTTAAATTCGACAGCATGTAAAAAAAAAGTAAAATACTACTGTAGAGGGAAATGTGAGACACAAGGAGTAACAAATTGAGCAGTAGGCTGGAGAACAGAACAAGGTGTCTCATCAGCACAGAGAGTCCTAGAAGAGAGTGCAACACATCAGCTTGACACTAGACCTTGGTGAGGGCGATTGATTCCGTTAGTGTTTTGCTGGCAGGGAAAATAAGAGAGATGAGCAACTTGCCCAAACAAGCTAGTGGAGGAACCAAGAAGAAAAGTCAAGACCAAGGCTATGGTCTTCATTTCCACTGGCTGTAACACTGCACTTCCTTGGAAAGGGAAATGATATTAAAAGATACTCGCCTGAGAATATCTCCCTGAAGACACTCTGCGTGCGCATGGCTAGAGACAGGAATACAGGCTGGAGGGATCCTGGAGGGAAACAGTGTTGCTGCAACACCAGTGGAAGTGCAAAGACCAAAGGGGTGGCTAAACCAAAACAGACCGCGTCACTAAATCACATTTCTTTCTGGAAGGGACGAAGATTAATCAAGACAGAACTGAAAGTGAGTCTTTGATAAAATGCTTAAGTGGCCACACTTGAACTGCAAATTCTTTGCATCAACTAGAGGATGAAACACTAGTTTTCCATTACGCTTCAGGAAATAGCGGCTTGCTAAATAACTCTTTTAACTTTCCTCTGGCACCTATTGATTATATCCAATAGAAATTAAGAGTAGAAGGCAATTAAGTTCAAAATTTAATGGTGTTCTGCTCCTGTTAATTTACTGCCTGACCTGATCAATACATTACACTGGATAACAATCTATTCCAGCAAGGCTTGGTTCCTCCAGTGTCCCTTCCACTAAAATTATAATAATGACAAACAACTAAATTTTAAGCATATAATACATAAAAATAATAAATAACACATAAAATAATTAAAAATTGGATTATTCACTGTAGTGGTGAGAACAACAGCTTAAAACTAAATTGACTTTTACAACACAGACCTCGGACTCTGCCAAAATATTAGATAAGCTACAACCTCAGCCTCACAGAACCCTCTGGAAATCGAAATCTTAAGCAAGTTTTAAACATCTCACATACACAGCAGTACAAAGAAACCACCCTTAATATAGAGGGCAAAAATGAAGTGGGAAACTAAAGATCAATGGTGGTGAAAGAAACAATATTGTGCTGCAGTCATTCTTTTTTGTACATAATAGTTAAGGTCTCTAGGTGAATAAATACAGTATAGACTTTATGTATAACAAGCTCTATCATAACCCAGAAGTTCTGAGTTGATTTGCATTAGGGTGCAGGTTTTTTTGGACCTCTCTCCAAAACCTTGTAAGCATTTTTTAAAAAACTAAGCCGATTTCCTAAAGAAATCAGGGATGCGGTGGCATTTGTCACCTCCTTTCATTCTCAAAGGTGGCACACAAGGAGGAGCACAGAGGGAGAGTGAGGGGCAGGGAACCCTCCACCTCCCACCAACCTGCTGGTTCCCACAGTGTCACACAACATTGGGTGGTCTTGGGGACCCCGGGGATGCTCCCGCAGTCCCCTACCTGCAGACATAATCCTTGAAGAGCACAATCCGGGTGCAAATAGCGACCAGCAGTCCAGCATGCGTCAAGCAATAGAGCGTTTCTCCGGAGAGGTATCTCCTTCCAGGAGCAGAATCATCAAGTGATTCTCTCACCCCGTGTGTGTCTACGTGCACACATGCATGCCTATCTAACTGGCTGAATTTCATCACTTTTTTGCCAAAATTCAACATGTCAGCATAAAGTCAAAACAAAATATGAGGTTTTCTGAAAATATCCTCTTCACTGATTGGCTGTATCCCTACCAGCATTCACTGTGTAGCCAGCACACCATTAATCACTATGAAACATTTTCATTTATTTTGACACCAAAGAGAAATTGGAAGGAGGAGTATTTTTGGATGAGAATGGAAAGCAGGCTGTAGGAATATCTCCTTTGACCTCAGGGTTTCCTCAGACTGAGTGTCAAACAGGACCCTGTGGGTCTGCCCCCTCTCTGCCCCCCACGCTATATGGTTTTATATCATCCTTCACAGGTACAGTAACAGTGATCTGAACCGCATACATCTTTATTTAGTTACTGCACACTTTTTCAGGTTTCTAAGAAAGAAAAAAATTCCAAATGTTTGAAGTTATTTACTGTATCCAGTATTACCTAACACAGCAAGTCTACTCCCACTTCGCAGTGTAACCTCTCCTCACTCCTGTGTCGCCCACAGCCCAATTTTTCTTTTTTTCACTACACGAAGCCTGTGCTCCTGCCCTTGCTGGATGCCTATTTTGTTTTGCAGCATAAACTAGTAGACTGCAGTTCCTTGTTAGACTTCGGAGTGCAAGTATAGCCCCTTTGGTCTCTGCAAAACTCCTGGCAAGAACCTCTCAGCATCTATGGTGTTGTTTTCTTAGTGACAAAAACAAACAAAAATAATACTGTAATAATTCCAGGCACCTGTCATTTTTAGCTGAAAAATGTGGTAGGAAGCAGCAGCATCTACATTTTTTGACATATTGTAGTATGCCACGAAGTGAGCAAATACAAGGGTAGATACAACCAAAATATGTTGTACAAGCGGGACGCTACACTAATGTAGCTGATCTGTATTCTAGAGAAAGCTACATTTAGCAAGACCTAATATTTCAGGAAAAGCTAGCAGAACAAGCACACGATCCATACCCTGAGCACACGGATGCTGCAGTAAACCTTGCCCATAATTCCGCTCATAACCTGTGGACTCAGCAGAGCCAGGAAGGGCTCTCTCTGGCCCTTTTGCTTCTTCTGAGATCTGCCAGCACTGCTAATGTTCCTGGCTACACATTTCCTCCAGGTCCGTGACTATTAGACAGGCATATTTAGGAAGGGAAACTAAAAAAGCAAGAACACCAGAATGCAGCAAAATTCAGCAAAATGCAATTAGTGCTTCCTAAAATGGCACAGGTAGCCACCAAAAAACCAGAGCTGGCACTCACGGCGATGGTGAAGATGCAGGGTAACAGGTCATTAAGATCCAGGTGGTCCTTACAGGATTTCTACTAATGATGCACTGTTGAAATTGAAAGAGCACATTTATCGCTCTGCATTTCTAGTTGCAGCCAGTAATAGAGACCAGTGAGTTATATTCACTTCTTACCTCATACTATGTAAAGCAGAGACTAGCAAATGCTTCACAGTTAGCAATTTACTTGATTTAGGAATGTATTTTGTGTCCATGAACAATCTGCTAACTGAGTGTGTTGATTACACTTTGGTTATTTTAGAACTATTCAGTGAAAAAATTTAAAAAGGCGACAGTTTGCTCTCCAGCTACTGTGGTAACATTTCAGGTATGCACTACCGAGAGTTTATTAGCTGGGTTGAAATCCCTCAGTCTAAACCACAGCCAATTTATTCCTGTAACACTACTTCATCACAGGTCATCATCTGTATGGATTAGACCTGAGACCTGGAGATTGTTTAAAACCATGAACTTCTATTGCTATTTCTGTTGGTTTCATAGTAATCCGATAATAAATAATTCTAATCCCCTTTTTCTTTTCAAATGCCAGACTATATTTCTTTACAAACATAGATAGGAAAGGGGAAAAACCCCCTAATTAAAGAAGGTTAAATCAGCAGGGCAGAAGTTCCTTACAGCTTGTAATATATAAAAGCATTCACAGGCAGGTTTTTTCTCTACCAAATATGTTTATTTTAACAGTTAGGCTGTAATATTTTTGGTGTTTCTGCCCCAGACTTCCATACTGCATCGTATTCAGAGTCAGGGTAGCCTTTTCACACCGCCTCTACTGACCTTTATGGGACTGGCTTCGTCGCCTCTGAAGACCAAGAAAAAAAACCCCATCCCGCTCAGTTCAGGCTGTTCCTGGTTCAAGTGGCAGAGCAGCCTCACAATTTGCCTTCTGACTCCCCAGGATCTGCTCAGCCAAAACAGCCTGAAGGTGTGAATTGCCCACAGCTGCTCCCCACCAGCAGCCTCTGAGGACACGGTCCCATCAAACCGGAGCTGGAGGCTCTCATGCAGGGCTCCTCCTAATCAGAGCTCCTGATTTTGGAAACTAGCACAGAGCGGTGGGAGGCTGCCAACACTAACTTCCTAAAGGTTAATACTTACAACTACATTTTGGCTGATATTTTCAAAGCTGCCTAGAGGGAACGGATGCCCAGTCTCCATTAATTTTAATAGGAACTGGGCAGGCACGGTCCTTATGAGGATCTGACTATTTCAGCCTATTACTGTTGGTGACATAAGGTTTGATATTGCAGGAGGCCGATTACCTGCTGGGAGCACTGAAGCTGATGCAGCTCCTATATTTTGGCTTGAAAATTGAACATGCAAAATGCATGAAGAGTGTGGCTATGCTTACCATAAATAATGAGTTTAAAATGAAAGTGGTTCACACGGAAAGGGTCTAACCCAAGCTTGTTACAAATGAGTGTTCGTGATTATTTCAGAAATACACTGATTCAATACAGCGCGCACTTGCTGGAGTTTTCACTGAAGGCCTTTGCATAAGGGTTGCTACATTCGAAGCACAAGCTTCTAACCCGGTTTGTCAATTTATTCCTTTTATTAGGAAATTGTATCAGCTTTCAAAAGGTTTTCAGTGCCAGTAAACAGTAAAACACAGATCTAGGTGGTATGTAATTACATTTGAATTTTGGGAATTTCAAAACCGGCCCCATTCATTTTATTTACCAAACCTGACTACACATGATACCTTAGACCACGTCCGTTGTAATCACAGATCATTTCTGATCCTAGTTTCCATCTTGCCGTGTGCTAATGAGCAAACTCAGCTGGGAAATCTGCAAACTCAAACTGATACCTTTTGCTAGAATCCCCACTTGTGGGCACCAGGGTCATTTGAAGAATGCAAGCCAGGTAGCAAGGCTATAATTTACTTAATTCCTCTTTGCAAATGCTGGGTTTTTTGCAATGACCACACAGAACTTACAAGCACCATTTCAGAGGAGTAATAGAAATGGGTTCTGCAATATTGCCTCATTATTGCTCATCCAGGGAAGTCCAGTACTGCCATCTCCGACAAATAGAATAGATTAAAAAAATCTAAGTCAATACTTACAATGGAGAATTAATTGGTTCCACCACTAAAACTGATTTATCAACACGTTATTGCAAATGAATGGATAAAAAAAGATATCAATGTTGGCCAACCAAACAATAAAAAAATTACCGTATCAAATAAAGTAAAACTGTAACTAAAGACTCCAAAATGGGATGAAACTTTCCCATATATCTGCTCGGCAATTTTATCCCCCTTCTTTTATTAATAAATTCACAACATTGACAAAACATTTTTGTTTTCAAAAATTGCATTTCAAAAGCAATCACACAACCTCCCAGACTTCACCCTTTAGTTGGTATGAAGTGCAGCTGCCTGAGTGATTTGTTTGGTTGTTTTGTTTGGTTGGTTGGGTTTTTTTCCAGATTGAATCAATTCTTGCTATATTAAAGACAAAGCATATATGCAGTTTGTTGTGTCTCTAACACACGTATGCATTCTTATGAGTCTGCTCTACAGCTGTTTTTCTTGACTTATATCAGTCTGTGGTCCATCCACTGTTCACCAGTAAGCTGCAGTGTTATTTTATCAAATAATACTAATTTCTTTGCTTTTTGTGGGTATGGCAAAAGACACTAGAAGTCTTCAAAACTAGCTGGCATCCCTACTGGGAAGCTGTTGCCAACCTCCTCTAAGAGTTAGGACTCTTCTTCCAATTTCCAACCCCCATTTAATGATGGGGAGTTTATATCTGTTAAATCCTCCACTCTTTTCTCAGCCTTTCTCTGTTCCTGGTGCCCCTGCATTGATCTGGCAGCAGATTCACACTCTTTCACGCTTTGCTTTGCTGCCCTACAACTTTTCCCTCTCAAAAGAGGCTGCCCATTCTCCCGAGCAGCCAAAGCCTTTCTCCACACCTGGGCCAACAAGTTAATTCACCTCCTTTTTTGAAGCTGAGTGGCCAGAACTGCACATCCATCCCAGGAAAGGACCCATCACCGTGCTAGAGAGAAGCATTATGCTTCTCCAGCCCTGCCACAAATTCCTCGCCCGATTCCCCGCCTGACATTCTGATGAACCAAATTCATCACAATACACAGACAAACAAGAGAAATGAATAGCATCAGTGCAATAATGAGGCCGGGCCTTTGCTACTGAGCTGAATCCCAGAGGAAATACAACCTGTCAAAAACTATACGGATTTTCTCCTTTACTGCTTCGTTCCTGTGCTCTGTGGTTCAAAGCAGTGGTCACCCTCCTTTCCCCCGTCCTGCCCAGAGCAATAGGTGTCTGTGTCCCCAGATAACGATCTCACTACTGTGATACAAGCGTTCATTACACTAATGAGCTTTGGTTTTTTTATTTAACAGGGACTACAGGTGCTCTTGTTTTAAAATGTGTTCATCCAGTTAGCAATTTTCAAGAGGAGGAAAGGAAATTTCCAAAGGAAATAGAGTTCATTTGATATTTGCATAACTATATTACATACAACTGCATTTGATGGTATTTTGTGGAGGGGTCTGAAGAAAAAGGAGAGGGCATTTTGTTATAATAAAACCAATACAGAGGTATGTTTTCTACTCTCATTTGAGTTAATGGGAAATTTGCCATTGTCCTCAGTTAGGACAGTGTCATTTGCTTCTCAATTTCATTCCTGAGCGATGGTTTGTACTGATGTTTCACCTTGCTGTTTGTGAGTTCTGGGCACATTAGGAGGATTATAAAAAATGTACTGACCATGCACATGCCTCTTGAAAACTCGGCTGTATGCTTGCTGCCTAGGAATTGTAATCAAAAAGAAATGATTACACAAGACCACATATTAAAAGCAATCCATCTGCCTGCAGAATAGGTTTTATATACTGACAACACAGGGCAGAATGCTTAAATTGTAGAGCACAGCTCCTTTCCACACTGCTGTCTTTTGCATGATAGTTTCAAAAGGGAGAGGCAGCACTTTTTAAATATTATTGAATTCTGCCATACTACATCAGTGCTTGTGCTTGCTTAACCTTGAGCAGTTATTGTGGTAAACTGAATGGTCTATGGAAACACTTAACTCCCAAAAAGGAATAATGCTTTCTTCGAGATATTGGATTAGTAAACTGCTTTCTGACACCTACGTATAGAGACCTGTTCCAAAATCTGCAGGCTATGTAGGTGCTGAATAGCACACTTCCTCAGCACAAAGTGTAAGATTCGAAATAAATGCCTCCCTTGCAATGTACTTATTTGATTCCCAAATGTAAGGCAATTCTGCAATGTTAATGCATGAAAATCACCCAAAATGGACTACAGGCTGACAAATTGCTGAGGGGTTTGGTCCTACAGCTACCTGGTTGTATTCTGAGAGGAGGAACTGGAAATGTGTCTGTGATCAATTTTCTGGATAATCAATTCTCTGAAATCAATTAAACACTTGTTGACTTGTCTGCCTCTAGTTGCAGTTGCCAGATTAATTCATGTAGTTCAACACAACAGACAACTCCAGTGCTAAATTAGTGACTCTTATTTGAACTCACTGCATCAGTAAAAGGATTAACAATGTGTATTCTTCTTACAAAGATTTGGTCGTTGTCTCGTTAAAATTTCAGTGTGTAATAACTTCAGGTTTTCTTCTCTTAATTTAAAGAGACCACACTATGTAGCAGCATTTGCCATTTTTACTTAATCATCCACTTCTTTTGTGTTCAAATCCTACAAACCACATTCAAGCCTTGTGAACCAGCTCTGTGTTTATAGATAGAAGGTAGCTTTGAAAGAAAAGAAAAAAAGACTTAATGCTCTGCAATACTCAGATCACGTATTTTCTATACTGTATTAGACACCTGTAGACAAGCAGCATTGCACAGCCCTGCTGCACTGAAAACACAGTATCCAATGCAGTAAAGATATACGACATGAGTTTATGTAGAATTAGCCATTTAGTAATATGGTCTTTCCTCGCGGAGACGGATTATCATCTGAATTACCGCAAAGACTTCATGTAAGGGGATTCAGCACTGATGCTAACCCGACCTTAACGCTTCTCTAAGCTCCTCTTGGCCACTGATTAGCTGAACGCTGGTCCCATATATTCCCTGAAGACTGTGAGCAAGGATTAATAGCCAGTCACCATTCTGTTCATTTTCCTAAACTCGACAAACCGTGTCCTCATTTGGCACAAACTAGCAGGTCTCTCTGGATTTCAAGAGCCAGTTTACACCAGCTGAAAATCTGTCTCTGGGTGTCAAACCGCTTTCTGAATGCATTTTGAACGCTGTGCTTGGATCACGCACGTGTGCTTTGTCGCACAAGGCACAGATAAACCCAGTGTTTGTCTAAAGGCACGGCGTAAAGGTTTAAACCTTTTACTCCTGAGACACCACACATCCTGTATCAGCTGGCAACATCACTCCACACAGATGTAGTGAATGGTAGCAAAGCTCTTTCTCTCTCTGCCTTGCTGCAGCCACAGACCAGGCTCCATACCTTGCGGTGGCTGTGATGGATACGAATACATCAAGTGTCTTGCACACAAGTCCCTCCTCGATACCCAGATCTTACTCTTCTGAGCTACTTCTGTGTTACCCCCCAAGCAAAGCTTTTTGTCTCTGACACGCCGCTGCTCACCCCTGCCTTGTGATCTCTTCTTAGACAGGCTTTTTCCGTCTAGTTCCTGACATTTGGAAATCTCTCCCTCAGCACTGCTGGATGCTGGCTTGTTGTGAGAGGAGCCACCCTTTGCATGGCTGAAGCTTTTTTTGCCCTTACAGCTACCATCTGTAGATTTGCAGATAGGTCGCAGCGGGCTGCTGCCCCTCTTCTGGGCTACTCTGGGCTCAGCGAGGTAGATCTGTGTATGCAAAAAGTGCAAAAAACCCTTCTCTTGGCTGTTCTCTGCGCTTGCCAGGCAGCGTGCCCAATCCTTATGCTACCTGACCTCCCGGGGCTCACCTGCATGGTCCTGCCTGTGGCTTCACCCCTGCAAGGGAATTTTCTCTAGGCTCGCTTTTCCCACCCAGCTCGTGTTTCTCTTCCCCTGCAGTGCCTGGCACACCAGCACGGCCGGCTGCCCTCCGTACCTGTGTTCCCTGCCTCCAAACCCCCTTACCAGTCTCTTTCCAGTGCTGTGATTAACACTTAATGTTATCTATAAGAGGAGAAAACTCCTACTGTTTTTCCATTTAGCCTCTAGCGGGCTCATTGCAACGATTTTAGAGAAAGGTTACTTTCCTCTGTATGGAGGTGAAGTAATTATATGTTCCTGTGTGTCTTCACACTGCTAGGTGGCCGTGCTGTTCTCTAATTTCACCATAAGGCTGCTGCTTGTGCACCTTGGTTGGCTGCGAGGGCTCTGCTCCCTCCGTGTCGGCACTGAAACCTGTCAGCTGGAGCCTGGAAAAATGACCACCCCTCACGCAGATGGAGATAGTGCCATGACTTATGGCTTTTTTCCCCTCTTAAGTAGAACAAGAAAATGTTTTTCCTGCGGAAATTGGGATTTAAGTGAGCTCTCCGTACTTCATCAGGGGTGGATTAGTCAGCTGTTCTACGGGCTTGATATTAAAAAGGGTGGTTGCTTTGCTATGCAGGAAACCGCAATGTCAATTGGAAAAGAAAGAAATATAAGACATAGGTAGGGAGATGAATTATAGCTGAGATGAAGATGTACTCACATAAACCCACAGTCAGACGATCTCATTAGCTGCACCATCTTCACACCAGAAAGACATGATCATCCGTCTCCTTCTCCCTAATGCCTGGCGGACGTTAGCATGCGGCACAAACAATGCAGCCCTCGCTGAGAGATGGAGAAGCGCCTAGCTCGGCAGCCCTCGCTGCGGACTTTGGCTCAGGTCGGCTGCAAATTTGACCCTTGAATATCCTCCCTCTTAAGCACTGGCATCGTACAGAGGTGTCTGAAGAGCACTGGGTGCTTTCATGTACCACCCATGGCAGGATGACTCTACAGCACGTGCACATATATATCTCTATCTGTATACACACATGTATACGTGTTTGTACATATATTTATTCAGGGAGAAGCACGGCCGTTCTGCTTTCCTCAGGTTGCTCACCCATGGTCTGCGTTCAGGAGATGCTGCTGTGCTCTGACACAAAAGCTCACCCACCATCAGGAGGGTCAGGCGCATACCTCCCCTCTGCTCCGTTCAGCCTCTGCCCTGCAGATGAGAAGGCAAACTGGTAATGAGAGCTGCTGTGCCTTGGTAAATGAACTAATTACTCTGCGTCGTCACTGCCAGTTTTGCTTTTGCTCCGCCTGAAGTCAGTACCTCTTGGAATCTGGCTGCAATTTCAGGGTGGCTGCAAGGGCGTTTCAAGAAGACATGTTTCTGGACAAAAGCAAAGTCTTAGAATATTCCAGTACACAGTTAGCCTTCTCTCTTCCTCTCTCCTTTTTTAATAGTGTATGTGATATACTGTGAACTTTTTTTTTTAGCTTACTAAATGGGTGTCAGTGGGGAACAGATACATTTTTTTCCTCTTTACAAATGAAGTCATCTGAATTCACCAGATCAAAAAAATGCGAGTCTCCTGCTCAGTTCCAGTGGTGCTGCAGAAGGACAGGGCTATAGATTTTCCCAGGAGTGTGGAATAATTCACCAAGCCTGCTCGTTATTCATATAGACAGTGCATTAATAATATGGGACCCTGAGATCTCTTCTTATCTAGGCCGAAGCACAGCTAGAGGGATGAGAAGCTGACTCCTTGGATTTCAAAAAGCATTTTTTCCCCCCTTTCTTCAAGAAATAAGAATTGATTGAAAGAATTTTCACAGAGTAGGAAAAAAAAGGCTTTCTGGTGATACCACCTAAAGTACACATTAGATAAATAGAAAACTATTGGCTTTGTGACTGTGAACCGTTCTCACTTGATGTAAGTGCTGATAGATACAGGATTATATCTAACAAAGCATTTACTAAGGACCTGACCCAAAGTCAATAGGAGTCTTTCATTTGACTCTACAGGGCTCGAATCCTGCACTCACTCCAGGGAGAGCCAGGCAGTTTCTGTATTTCCCATGCCCATCTCTTAGGTGATGCGAGCTGGGGTAGCACGGGTGCTGTGGGAGGACGCGTGGGCTGAGCACCAGCTCAGGGACCCTCGAGGGGATATGCTACACCTCTGTTCTGCATCTTATCCATAATTTAAAAAATAAAATAAATTAGCTTATGTCAACAGCGTGGCTGCACTTACCGTCTGCCCAAGGAGTGGGCATAGCAGGTATGAACTTTTCATTTGCAGGTCCTGGGTGAGAGGAGGGAGGGCAAAGGCCAGCAGAGGGGACATGTGGTGATGAAAGCTGTCCTCTCTCTGCTCCCACTATTGCACATGGAAAAATAAGGATACGCAGTACCAACCCTCCAGTAGCATGACTGGAGAGTTGTGCGGTGCTGGCCCAGAGAGGCATTAAAAGTCACGGTGCTCCCAATGGACATTAAGACTTGTGTGTAGTTTGTTAATGCTGTCCTGACAAAGTCTGATGTAAATACAGGGGGCCACATGGTGGCTAGTGATGGATAATCCTCAAATTAACAGAAATCTGAAGTAAGTACATGCATGTTAATATTTCATATATTACAGAATTATTTGAAACTTGATGGGATCCAAAGCCAGCCTGGGAGAAAGGGAAATACTGGATTAATTACATTTTATTGTTCTGTATCAGTAAGTGATTTCCCTTTCCCCTGATGCATGACTGGTGTAAAACAGGACAACAGCAGACCATGGAGAGTTAGAACACTAGTCCTGCTGCCTGAGATCCAATGCATCTGATTCTGTGTTGCAGACAACATGGAATCAGATCATCTCAGATCTTTGCAGAGACCTTTCTTACAGGAATAATTTAGAGGGAGAGATACTGCACAGCATTTTAGTAGCACCTTCCTTTTTCCTCATTGGTTTTGACCAGTGTTAAACCCACCTCATTTCCTAAAACCACCGGCAACATGAGCAACCTGCATTAAAGTTCATTTTGACTTCAAAAGCCAGTGCAGGTGCTTTTCTGTTATTCCATACCCTGTGGTCCAACAAATTTCACAGATAATAGTGCAAGAAATATTGAGGTTGCCTCTGAAAGAGTTTAAAAAAGACTGGAAGAAGACTGAAGAAAAGGGAACAGAAAAATTCAAGCATTAAAAAAACCCCGCATGTCTGAGAGCATCATTGACTGTAACACAGTAAACTTCAGTATAGATGAGCAAATTATGTATTATTCAAAGGCCTCAAAAGAACACACACACATAACCACCTACTGACTGTACAGAACCGTTCAATACCACTATAAATGATATGGTACAAAGCACATTATTCACAGTATAAAAGTGACAGTATTAAAATTATAAATATCTTGTATTCCTATTACATTTTTATAGCGATCATATGAAGTATTAGGATATTATCAGAGCTTTTCTGTTAATATTTACTCAGTAACCCTGTAGACTCACTGGCCTCTCTTCCCACCTTCTTCATGCTGACTATTCGTGACCAGTCCTGTTTACTGATATCCTGGAAGGAATGTGAGCAGCCACTGCAAAGTGCAGCGGAAAGTAAAAGTCTTTATCCTTACAGGGAATGGGAAACTTCCAAATAGCAGAATTTTCACATGCTTTCAACTAGAGTGTAGAAAAGGTGGAGACTCCCACATCCACTCAAACATGTTGTTTATACTGAGTACTAAAATGAACTGCTTAAAAAAACCCAAAACAACAAACCAAAACAAAGAAAAAATAAATGAAGTGGCCACAAGACTGTTTTGCTAATGGAAGCAACCGAAGAAAACTGCAAGTCATCTGTAGACAATCCATAAACAACCAAAATAGAAGACATAAGTGTATTAATTCACTGCTGCCACTTGCTGATTTTTGCTCTCTAGCTCACACAGCCAACTTTATTCATGCCACAGAAGAAAATCTTAGCCTATTCAGAAAGGTGACATCAATTTTGCAGGAAGATCAGGTCAATGAAGAATGAGAGGTGGACATTACAGCCCTGACCCAAATATGACAGTGTTGGTATAACCTTTACATTTGATACTGTCACAACAAAATTATATTGAAGTTATGAAATCCCTTATGATGCCAAAATGTGGTAAAACCACCAAACCTGGAGCAGTCTACAGCCATTTATTTGAAGAAAGTAGCTTGGGTTGTAAGAAAGCAAAAGCAAAAGCTAAATGGCTTTTCAGGGGGCAGTGTGAATGCAAATCCCTCAATAATATTTAAATATTTCAAGAATATGCTGCGTACATCTAGAAAAGGTTCAAATAGCAATGTTAAAGGTATTTAAAAGTCACATTTTTTCATCAGGGTTTCACTATGCTCAGTGTGTTCCATACTGAGAAGGAAGATGGGGCAGTAGAAGAAAGCTCTGACAAAGTGATGAACAAGATTAAGAATATCTCCACATTATGCATGAACAATAGAAGAAATCTTGGTCCCATTTAATGTAAAAGATGTACTGGGAATGGTGAAAAAATTCTAAAAAACCAAATATCTATTTAAAAAAAGAGAATTATATCGTGGGTGTTTTTTGTTTTAGTGGATTCTTTTAATTGTATGTGGAATAACAGAAAATTAACTTAAGAAAAAAATGACTAAAATTTTGGAGCCACTGACTGATATTTATTTACAGAGGTGAACAGATTTTCCAAAGGATGTGGGCTTGACACCTGAAAGGACAACCGTCATGTGCCCACTAACCCTACCAGGAGGATGCAAGAGGCATTGCTGTAAGGAAGCAGAGGACGTTACTGGGAACATCTCTCTTAGATAACCACAGTACCAAAAGAAGAAACAGGTTGACAAAGGAATAAAACCTCAACCCACAGTAGAAATCGTACTAGCCACGCGACAGCTAGCAAGGGGACAAATCCCAGCTATTTGTGCTGACACCTCGCAGGCCCACAGAGCCTACTGCAGAGGGAGGAAAGTTTGTGGGCTTCTGAAATGGGGAAGACAAGCTGTTTGCAAGCATATTGGAGAGGGAAGGTGCAAATTCAGAAGCACGGCTAAGAAACTCTTGCCGAAATAGCCTGCACATCACACAAAAAGTGCCTGCAGTAACGGGAAAAGGAGAGAGAGCAGGTCCATCAAAGTGTGGAGCTAGAGGGGTCTGCATGCTAGTCTGAGCTGCAAGTTCAAGCCTTTTGCTGGTCCTGGACACCTCTGAAGTGTGCGGGCAGGACGGTAGATGAGGAGTTGCTGGGTACGTTCAGCCAGCCAAGGCACACGCTGTGTCCAACGGCTTTGCTGGGGAGTAGGTCAGTAACTCCCTAAACTGCACAGGTCCCCTCTGCTCTGGAGGCAGGGGGCTGGGGATGCCCTGGATGTGCTTGACACTCCTTTCCCCAGAAAAAGGGACCCTGCCAAGCTGCTGTAGCACAAATGAAATAAATCCATTCGGGACTTGCTCTGGAGAGGTATTTGGGCAAATGGAGAAAATAATAACAGGCATGACGGAGAGCTGAACAGACTGATGCCCATGGTATGTGCTACTGCCAAGTGGCATGCAAGATAAATTGTAGAGAGGGAAAGGAGCATTTGAAACCATCCTTCAAAAAAAAAGAAAAAAAGACCTCGAAGTAGTGAAGGGAATCATGGAAGTAAATGTGCAACAGAAGAGGCAAAGAAACAGAAACTGGCATCTCTGTTTCATGACAAGATTTGGCTTTTGTTTTGCTCTCACTGTTGCTACTACATAATTCATTGGTGACTGAGGCAGGTTTTAGGACAGTGTCTACTGAACGAACGGCAAGGAATAATTTATAACTTCTGAGGCTGCCACAGCCTGGCCTCACTATACTGCTTTAAGATGAGGCCCCAAAGAAAAAGTTTGCTGGACTTGGCAGAAAGTGATGCTTGGGAATACACGGCAACCTCCTGCCCCTCATAGAACAGATAACACATACTCAGCCTGAATTTCAGCTCATTCAGGAGGAGGACTGCATACGTGAGTCCTATGTACTATGCTGGTGTGCTACCCATGATGAGCTCTCCCAACAAGAGGACAAAAGGACCATTTATCACCCCTGACACTTATTAAAAAGGTTAAGCTGACTCCTATGTATAATTGTATTCTCTCTTAAACAGAAAACAAAGCTAGCTCTCCACACAGTCCCACCCAGGCAGCCCAGTTGTGTCGTGGAGCAATGGCTGGTAGAAGGCAATGCAATCTCTCCTCTGTAACGTGAACTCAAACTGGCAAAGCATCATCCTTGATGAGGTGTTTTCTGATGAATTTGGACTGAGAAACACCAAAAGCTCGATTCTGATCCCATTAAGTCACAGTTTGGCCAATGCTATAAACAGAACAATGCTGAGGTTCAGTTTGTTTTATACACACTACTAAATAGCCATCAGGTGGGGGTGGGTCGAGGCAGTAACCAGCCACAGATGGGAGTCAAACTGCTTACATGGGATGTCCCAGTCCTTGTCACCTCTCAAAGGTGATCAGTCTGTTCGGGTGTGAATACACTGCTGTACCTGAACACCCATGGATTTTTAACTAATGGACCCAAGCAAGCTTGAAATCGTATACAATGTGAAATTAAAGGGTCTTAATCCCTTCAGTATGGTAGGTAAAGAAGGTAAAAAGTTACAGATGACCTTCTGAAATGTCCTCATGTACAAAAGAAACAGCAAATCCCAAAGCTTTGTGTGAGTTAAAGTATTGACGTCAATGGGACTCCCATGGGAAGTTTGGGGAGTTTGCCTTAGCAAGAACAGAACCACTAAATAGGTCAAAGTTTTGACTTAAAACAGGTCAGTATGTCAAAAGTCACAAAGCAAAGTCTGGGATAAAACAAAGGCCAAAGAAAATGCCCCTTCTATTAATTTTTACGAGCAGCATATTGGGCTTTTGAACCGTTCACCAGCCATCTACAAAAGAAGCTATGGGCTGACTACAACAACTAAACTTGAAAGGGGAAGACATTCCTTTGTAGTTTGCGTTTGCTGACTTTGAAGTCACTGTGAGTCTTACCAGTGACTTCAATAGGACTAGCTTTACACTTTTATATTAGCCATTGTTTTATCCTTACTCCTTTCAAAATTCCAGACAATAACATTTCTTTTTATTGTAATCCTGACAGAGCAATTAGGCTTCAGTCCACACCTGCACCCAACTTTTTTCTTAACACAGCATTCTTTGAGCTCCTCTTCTCTGAACAGAATTATGAGATCTGAATTAATGGTGTCTCTCTGCTCTATCCAGTGCCTCTGTTTTTCACGACCTGCTGAAGAACATGAAATTCTTCAAGGCTTGTACAGCTGATCTTTGGTTAAGACCAGCTGTAGGTTTCACCTACAGTTTTATGAGTGTGCTTAACAGAAAAAGAAAAGCTTCTTTTTATCAAGGTGATTAAGCAATAACAGAATGACAGAATGTGGATTAAAATGTAATCATTCACAGGTGCATTCATAACGTGTTTTGAGTCACGAGTTCAGAAGCTGAGTTCCATTCCCAGTCCAACAAGCTATGAAATACTGCCTCATAATTTAAAAATTTGAAAGTGTTTTTGAAATAACAAAACATTTTCTTTCTATCTTTAATATATAAACCAGATACATACACACCGCAAATACTTGCTGAGAAAACATGAGGTTCTCACCCCTCCAAGGCATCCCCCATCTCTCATCTTTTTGGTGTTGAATGTGCAAGCCTCAGAGCTTTGTCTACACAGTCCTCCAGTCCGCAACACCCACCGATACTCCTGTCTAAATTTGGGCTGCAACTGGACCAGCCCCTGCTCCCTTGCTAGTGCCTTTGCAGCATGTGATTGAGGAAAAGTACCCAGAAGAAACCATTTTTTTGCAGTGTTTGCTTGTATAACTCCTCGCTCTCACTCCCTTGGGGGGAAGCTGAATGCCAAACGACAGACCCAAAGAGAAAACGTTGGGTGCTTCCAAAACCTGCAGCTACTCCGTCAGCCCTGGAAGTCCAGCCATGGGAAGGATGAGGAGACCCCAGGGCAGAGCCCACCTTGACTCTAGCCAAAACAACCCCTGGCTCTTTGAAACACCTTTGGGCTGTGGGGTGGTATAAACAAAGGCACCAGGTGTTTGCCATGAAGAATAGCCAGGAATTTTTATGAGATACTCCGTTTCACAAAGCTGCTGCACAGAGGGATTCTGCAACACGGAGCGGCTTGTTTGGGAAAGGTAACTAATGGGATTAGTAGCACTTACTCCCTGTCTTCTTAGGCGATTTATGTTTTGCTAAGCACTTCCAAGCCACGGTTCTCTCCCCAGTTGCTGCATGGTTTCACCTTGCAACGGTGGCAGGGGAGCCCAGAGAGGAATACACGCTGCGGACCTAGACCCGATGTGAAACCCACACAAATAACATGGTGTTTTTCCTTCAGCAAAAAAATCCCCATGACAAGAAACACCACCAGTGATTTCAAAAGAGAAGGTTTTTTCCTAGCTTTCTGTAATGTTTGTTACAAGACAGGACTACACGATTCATTTATTTATCTTTTTTGCCACTGACTTTTCAAATGGCTAATTAAATCAAAATGAATGGCTGTTGTCCTTTGAAATATTTATGAATCAAAGCTAATGTGGCACCGGGGGGACCTGCGAAGTGACACAAGGGATAATTTTGTCCAGTTATTTATTAAGGGCTTGATCCTGCCACAGAATCTGTTGTTCTTATCTAAGTGCCTCTACCAAATGCTATACTCTCATTTTTGCGAGTAAATCTTAACTTGACACAAGTGCACAGAACCATGCACTAAAGTAGCAGACAAGGTGGTGTAAATGTATACTTAGGCTTATAGATTTTTCCTTTTTGTTAAATAGAGAACACAACAAAGTTCCTATGCATAATCTATAGATTTAAAGCTATTTACTGGATGGTACACAAACAGAGACATATATACAGGAGGAGCTACTTGCCATCAACACAGGAAGGTCTGTTTCTTGTAGTCCCAGCCACTTTCCCAGGTAGACAGGAGCATTTTACTGTTTGTGATCTTTCCTCAATTCGATTCTTATTACAGCATCTGTGTGCTGCTATAACTTCACACGTTCCTCCTTCTGGCAAAAAAGAAAAAAGAAAAAAAAGAAAAAAAGAAAAAGAGAATATTGACACTCTGATTAGGAAGAGCAGCAGCGGCTAATCAAAGCACCCAGGCGTGCTTCTCTCTGCGTCTCTGCACGGCTTCTGTGCAGGTGGGATTACAACGCTATTTCTCCCATTATGCGTGCTCCTGAATAAGCCGGGTGCTGCTATAATTCAGTTTTAATAGGAAATGTAGATAAATGCCCCTTTACAGTACATATAGCTTGCCTGTCTTATATTAGAAGCTTCTCTGACATCAGCAGAATTTTTGGCCTGAAAATGAGTGCGTCAGGGTCTGGGCCTGAAGAAACGTAGGTTATACACTACAGTAAATGTGCAACAACTGTTGGCTGATATTATGCTAGTCATATTGGAGGCTTCTTTCCCCAAATACTCTCTCGTACAAGGACAGGGGCTAAGGAAATCCATCTAGAAATAACCTTTTTTCTCCAAATATTTGATTCTATGACAGTACTCAGCCCTTAGGGAATGACAATCAGCCTCGCCAAGTTACAGGACGGTCCAGCAGCACTCCCCTTTGCTACCCCACTCACTAAATTGGCAGTTTTAAGGCAGGAAACATTCCCGTTGTGTACAGGATCACCAGCCTTAATTTGTCTTCTCCGTAACTGTTCCTTACGAACATTTGCAATAGTTTGATTAGGTGGAGAATGCAAAGGAATGATAGACAGATAGATGGTGGCTTAGGGTTTATGAATACTTGGTGTTTGCCCCATATGCTACACCCAGAAAGAAAGTGTCAAGTGTGTTATTCCCATTCACCTTAGCAGTGCAGTGCGAGGAGATGAGACACCACAGTGGGCTAATGCACTGCCCAAGTGATTTCTCGATTCCTCAGTTCAGATTGTATTTAGCTCATAATCACCAAGTATTTAATAGTGCCAGTCTGCTCCCTACAGATATTTGGCTTCTTTATGAAATTGCGGCATAAATTTGGCAGGATTTGTTTAAACTTAGTATGAAACATCATGCACAGACTACTAAAGAGCAGGATGAGTAAGAAGGTTTTCTAGAAAAGCATTATTATTTTATGCCACTGTGAAACTCTAACTGTACATTGCTTTTACTATAGCATAAAAAGCGTTATTCCTGTCTTTGCCTTTCACTCTTTTTGAAACAACTTTTGAGAGCTTTTGAACACTACAGTAACCCTGCAGCCAGGTTGGAGAATAAGCAGTGTGGTGATGCTGATCCACGTCCGGCTGTGAACAAGGGATTTTGGAAGAGGTCTGGGAGTCCAGTGGCATCTCCCTCTTACCTGGTGATTCTACATACGTGACATTTCTGCAGTGAAGCGCTGGGGTTGGTGGGCAGGGAGGAATCTTCCTTGACTATATGTTGTTAAGGTCGTATGGTGGCGTGCCATAAGGTGTACCTGCAGTTTTAAGTGGTGCGACAGCTATCAATGAACAGGGACTCCACAAAGTGTGGAATTGTTTTGTAATATTAAATTTTCAAACCACTGACCTTCCAGGCTGAGTCAGTGGCTGAAAGCCTGTGAATGTCCATTAGGGTAAATGAGCTTAGGTTGTGTGGTCGTAGGGTTAAGCACTGATGAGTTTGCAGGGATGAGACAAGACTAACTCTGCAGTAAACATTTAACTCATCTGGAGAGAAATGCTGTTTCATGTATTAGTTATTAGGTACATTTGGCCTGCTGACACAAGCTTTTTGAAAGCCAATAGGTGCCACAGAAGAGAGATCCCAACAATTCAGAAAGCCGTCATCTGACAAATGGTCTTTTAAGTGTCTCTTAGGAGTAAGAGGAATTGTGACAATCAACTCAGCCCCAAATGCTTGTATTTTTCTATGAAGTAATTCTTCAGATAAACTCCCTGTTCCCTCATCCAAATCGTATTGAAAGCAATGAAAAGATTCTCACTGGTTTAATTCATCTTATGGTCATGCCCTAAGAGAAGAAAGATTTGTGATTTTATTGATTGCAACCTCAACAATAAAGATAATGTATGCAGTAATAAGCATTTCTAATTTTAGACTACATAGACTGTGTGGTAAATATCTGTGAATAAGCTAAATGCTTAATTTTCTCTATTAATTTGCTGTATGACTACTAATAACCACATGAGCTAGTCTTGCTTATTTGGTTATCTATTTGAAATAATGGGTTGTGGTGGATGAGCTTTATAACACCTTTAATTGTTATGTGGAAGCTCAAGTTGCTGCAGCAATAAAGAATTTAACTCAAAGTGTATAGTTGTTTAGGAGTGGCAAAATATAATGAAACTATAAAAGCAATGAAAAAACACTTTTTTTACCACTAGACAGTTAAGTACATTAATTGGAACTTTTATCTGCATGGTCTATAACTGTCATGCAAATAATAATAATAACAACAGTAATAAAAAGACCCTTCTTAGTGCTGACACAGAAGAAAAAATCCATCTTACATGGAGAAAGTTCTGCATGATACACACCTTCTTTTCCTGGAAAATTTGTTATGTGGGATTAGATTTTTCCATTAAAGCATGACTAGCCTATGAATGACTACTGGATAGCATTGCACACAATGTATTTTGCTGGTATATATTTTGCCAACCATGCATGTACATGTTAGACTTTTTAAAAGCCATATACAAAATAGGAATAGATAGAGGTACCCAGACAAATACAAATGGACACAGTGAGGCTAGGAAAAAAACTCATTGAAAAAGCAAACTCTTCATTATGTTATTCACAGAAATATATAAACCACAAATATACTAGAGGGGGGAGGGCAGAGGTTCAACTTAAATCTCTATTTCAGCTGTACAAATGAGGAAACAAGCTAGAGTGGGGAAAGGAAGATGAATCAGTCTTTGGTTTCCACTGAAAAAAATTTTAACATGATCAGATGTATATGTGAAGTAACTTTTTATTCTGTAATTGTTATTTTTTATTTCCAACTTTAATTTTTTTAGGGGGGGAGGAGGGAGAGCGCTAAGAAAAGCTGTAATACCAATATCTGAGGATTTCTGATCACTGAGCCAGTGATTTTTTTCTCAGTGGTTCTTCGAGATTATGGAAAGACCTGGCAAGATGTTGCAGTGCTGGGAGTCCTGAAAAAATGTGAATTATTAACCTGATAGGCTGTGAGTGCAGCAAAATTTTGAATCCTTGTCAAGAAGAACAGAAAAGTCTTTTTTGGAAGTTTATGGTCTATTGAGCTAAGGTAGCTTCTGGCTTTTTTTCCACAATAACAGCCTCATCTAAGTCATTCAAGTCAATAGGGGATTTGCCATTGATCTTAAAAGGAGAGGAAAGGGCCCTAAAATCCTCTAAGTAAGTGTCTTCTGAATGTTTTGTTGACAGTTACATTTCATGAAGTGGCTGCTTTATCCACCTGGTAAGAAAAACAGCTTATGCTTTTTTAATTCCCTCCTGCCCCAAGAAAAACAGAAAAAGATTAGAAATAGGAATAGGAACGGGAACTCGCAAATCAGGAAAGCTTCAGTGGGGAATGAAAATGTCCTAACATGGCTTACACCCTCGCCACACCAAACATTAGCAGGATTTGATAGTAAAAACAGCTGATCCTTTCTGAACGCTCAGTTCACAGGATGCGCTCAACTTTGCACGAAGGAAATGTGATGCCTACCAAAGCAAGAGGGACAGAACTGGCTGCCAGGAAGGGTTCTGGGCTGTTGAAGATGGCAACTATCTGTGGCATTATGGCTCTGCTCATATTTCCCAGCCTTCTGGAAGTCTTCGTTCTCCATAGGCTTAAAATACAAAACTGTAGAAATTACGTATCATTCTTACTGTAAAAGAGGGGTAAGTGTTTGTCACTCCTGCAAATGGTTTAATTCTAATTGGAGGACACTAAACTGCTGAAATCATATTCATTTTTGTCCCTGTTTTAAAGCCACCTTGAGTTTACACACCGCAGAGTTAAATATTTTATCGTAAGCATGAGCTTACTGTATGTGGCTGTGATTTAAAATATCTAATCACCTATAGGGTCTGAGTGCATGCCTGGCAGAAGCCAAAAAACCATCTTCTAGTCTTCTCTGGGTTTTATATCTCTAGCTGAGAGGTAATAATAACAGCATATTTTGCACTTCAAAATTATAACTTGCCTCTGTATTCTAGCCAAGCCTGAACTTATCAGTAAACAAACATAAAAAAGGCAAACAGCAGTACTGATTTGTGTTATACATTGTGGAAGTCATTAACTATGAGTCAGGTAGCAAAACTTATACGTTCTCTCTTTGACAGTGATGACAATTTAATAGTATTTGACTCTGCTGAGTTACATGGAGCATCCTGCAGCAATGAGAGAGGTTGTTTATCAAAATGATAAACATGTTTTCATTTCCTCCTTGGCTGCATGTATGTGATCAGAAGTCTAAGGCCATCAAGAATTCACTTATTCTGGCCACCAGGCAGACATTAAGCTATTCAGGACCATCTGTGCTTGAAATGAGTTCCACTTAATGGACCTTCCTAGGGCAGGTCAGTCATAATGAATGCATGTGTGCATGAATGCATGAGCAAAGCACCGCTTAGGTGAGACTTCTTGGGTTGTTTGGCGGAGGCACAGACGGTTGATAGATAAGATATGCCTTTCTTTTTGGGGTCATACGCCCAGTGATTTTAGAATTCAGATCCTCTGTTACATTTGCTTCTATCTCATCATTGATGCACCACGCAACCTAATCCAGTTGAAGGTTGTTGTAAGAACTTGTTCGTGTTACTTGCAAAAAAATAAGTGATGCCCAAACAACTTCATAGGCTTTGCTGGTCAAATTCTGCCCTGTGTTACACCATAAGCAATCCACCATGGGAATACGAGCAAAGGAAATCATATGGACCAATTTTATCAACATTTCCAGACAGTTCATTAGGACTGTTACTGGGTTTGATAGTTCTATTTATACAGCTTCAGCTAGACAGTCTATGTTCCAGTGTTATGATCCTGTCTGTGGTCATATACCCATATGTTATTCTGATAAATGCTTAAGTATATGCAGATGTTGCTAGACCTAGGAGATCAGAGAAAACTTCAGACAGAATTAAAGTTCTTTAGACTTCCACCAAATGTTTAACAACATGACAGTAAAAATTCTTCAGACACTTGAACACCTTCTGAAAAAGTGCTTACAGAAACTAATGGGTAAAAAAAATTACACCCTTGCCACCTCATGTCTTTATACTTAAATCCCACAGAAAGAAAAGACAACTCTGTGATAGCCATTTTTACACTTGCTGAAAAGAATTCAGGTTTGGGGGCTGCAGTTTGAAGAGTCTGCAGTTTCAATAAGCTTTGGAAACTTCCCAGGTGTAATTAATACATTCATAAGCTTTAATCAAAATGTTTATGCCAGCTAATGTGCCAGAACTACAGACTACACTGCGCTCAGGGGAAAATACTATACTTTACGTTACTTTAAGAAATAATAAACCACTACTAAGTTACTCGCAAAATAACATTTTTGCTTCTGATGGGAACATGTAACAGATGGAAAAACAAAGTCCCATGCTACTCCATGAGCCATTTCATAAGTGAACAAATAAAACACTCCTCATAGCCACAGTGCAATTACACTCCAATTTTTGTTTTACATATAATCAACTGACATTCTGTATCTGCTCCAGAAGGAAAAGGATCAAGTTTACAGGATGCATTTCTGTGCACAGAGAGAGACAATGGCTGCAGAGCAATCAGACAAGGCTTAGGGTTTTTACTGAGTTTCGTAAGGTCGAGGCTAACTGCACCTCAGCTGCCAGAGTGCCATCAGTTCCAATGAAGTTACAAAAATGCTGAATCTGGCCCATGAACTTTAAGTAACACAAAGGTACCATCAAAAAATGGACCCGAGTATAAAAAGATAGCATTAAGCCCTACTTAATTCTTTCCCATTATGGTGACTGATACAAATGGATTAATGGGCTACTCATTATATATGGAGTTACAGTAACCGTGGGAATTTGTAACGCACTGCACATGCTCTGCAAGCCTCCTGGTTATATACTGGATTTTTTTTTGCCCAGTGGATCAGAATAGACTGCAGTGGTCTGTTTCCTAAATTTATATTTCTATTTCCATTAATATTCAGTATTTTCATTGTTCATTATGTGGGATATATATTATTTTCAGTTTGGGAAGACTCTATGCAACAGCAGCAACATAAGTGATTCCCGCTGTGGGTCATTAAGCTTTAGGTTGGGATATTATTTTCTCGAATGCTGTTGCTGTGAAAGGGTTCTGGAGACACAGGGTACCTCTTCCGAAGAAAACACTATTTGTTTACAAAAGACCAGAACAAGTAGTTCCACGAGGAGTGTGGCTAGCAAAATTTGTTTTCCCGTGGATTTGCACCTTGTGGTTCATTTCAAACTCCTACTGAGCTTCTTCCGATGTCTAGGTCAATTAAAAGAGTACTCATTGAGGTCACAGCTCAGCTGAGAGCCCACGGGACTCTGTCCTGGTGGGTTGTGCAGCATTCCTGTTCGGTTCAGGCCCCGATTCCTGTACCACCAATACAACGACCCTATTCTGAGTAAGACCAATAATATTACTGTCTTGGTTCGTGTTGACCCATTGCACACAGGGTTAGAGTCTGGAGAAGAACTGCTGGACAAAGCAGGTCAGCTACAGCTGGAAATTAATTTCATACTAAGCCAAAGTTTTGACAGATTCTGGAGTCAGAAATCATAAGCTAAGAGGGACTATGTGCATTCAGCACAGGCATCTCTGGTTATTTACGGTGCTATGAGCTAATTTTCTAAGAGTAGTTTTGACAGAAAAGGCCATTTTCACGAAGTCAAACTTTTCTACAAAAATCCATAACAAAAGAATTTTTAGAGGAAAATAATATCTTTAAAATATTTTGTTCAGCAGAATGTTAATATTTCATTTGAATACTAACTCTTTTTTTTTTTTTTTCCCCATTTCTATTTTATTTCCCATTCAATATAATAGGGGAAGCAGGGACATGCAAAGCTCTAATTAGCACCTGGATTTGTAGTCTTTTACAATTTTCTACTAATGCTCTCGGCCATCAGCCACAGGAGGCTTTTTATCTAAGACATTTACAGATCCTTATACTTACGCCTGGAATAGACTCTGATCCTCGAGAACTGGTTTATTCGCAGAAATTAAAAATAAGTATTTTTTGTAAAGGAGAAATGGTACGCATTCTACTCTTGAATTCACAAAGAAAACTCAGAGCACATCAGTGTATGAGACGTGGGTGGATCTAGGGCAGGCTTATGGATTTCCATATCAAACCAATATACACACTAGAGAATAGGTCTTTCTACTAAAGAGCCTTGCAAATTGATCTCCTGAGAAATTTGCACAGGACCTTATTCTTATGCATATTTAAAAAAAAAACCCCTCTTAAAGATGAATCAAAGGAAAAATGGTATCCAGAAAAACAAGGCAAGGCAGTCTTGTAGCAGTTACTGCCTCTGGCACATTGCATCTCAAACGGCAGTGCAATAACCGGCGTCGGCTGAAGTATTCAAGAGGACAACAGGGCAAGAGTGGCTGGAGAGGAATGCTGATGAGGAATTTCCTTGTAGCTGCTATCGAAGCAGAGTTACGGGTAGTTTTAATTATGATTTTGCATTCACGTGTACAGTATACGCATACACAAAAATGTCAGAGTTTATGAGAAAATCCCACCTTTTGGGTGTATATGTTGTCCCTGACAGACAGCAGAGTGAAAGCAATCAGGCAGAGCTGCCTGCAGAGGACCATACGCATACCCCGTATGTTTGATTGCTTTTTTGTCACAGGGAGTATTGAAAGTGAATTGTAATAGGTACTATTAGCATTCTTGTATTGATGAACTACAAAACGCAGATATGTAACCCATGAGGCAGCCAAGAATCCAATGTTCTCTTAGCGGGGTTCTTCAGTCTTTTAATGAGATTTTTTTTACTTCAAAGTAAAGATCAGCTTACAGAAACTTTGAGAAATGGAGGTTAGAAATGAGATATTTTAGTGGGATTTACAGCTCTGGAATGCCATTAAGAGATGTATATGAAGAGGCAGGTCTTTGAAAATTCAGAAAGAGAAGAATGTAATTTTTGAGAGGTAGCTTAAGTTCCATATCAAAAAGTAATAGACATTATGACTCTAAATTTCATTGACTTTCAGTGAGATATGACACTTCTAAAGGTCTATATCACTTGTAAATGGGATTTCTTGGTCTAAATGATGCAGGCCTAGTAAGGTTAGGCATAAAATCTGGAAGTATCTTTAAAAAAATCTTGCCCTTAGTCACTTGGGTGGTTTGGAAAATTTAATATTTGATATATTAGAGAGTATAAAAAAAAAAAAAAAAACAGTTTGGGCAAAATAGATTTAATATGCCTGCATTCAAGCAGTGCTCCTCCTATAACTTAAACTGCAGGCAGCAGTATAAAACTAGAGATTAAAAAGACCCACTGTGCTATTCTGATCATTGCTTTGCAGCTGCACAATTCTTCCCCAGAACAAATTTTCTAGGTAACACAGCTGTGGAGAAATGAACATTTCTGCTGCTGAACAGAAATGAACATTTCCAATATTGGCATCTCCAGTTCCTTGCCAGAGCACAGTGAAAATTCAAAGTGGAATTAGGCTTGAAAATACCCTAACAACAAAATTTTGGTTAACGACAGAATATTGTTCTTGGGGCCTCAAAATGTTATTCTTCTAAATGCTGCCAGCAAAAGGCATCCAGAGAATGGATATTAAGTTAAATGAGTCTTAGAAAAGACACACAATGAAAGAAAGATAGGATAACTCTCTTTTCAGATGGAATAATTAGGCTGATAAGAAATATGTGATTTAGGCACAGCTGCCGATGAGAAATGAATATAGAAGTGTGCATGAGAAGTCATTGCTAAGAAAGGATTTAGAAATTATTCTATGTCAACCATGTGAGCGCTGTTTGGTCCTGCCGGAGTCTCGCTCTCACCCAACAGGCTTTCCCTGATCACCTTGATGTCTCCAGATCTCTAAAACTGCCTAATCCTTTTATTACATGACTTTATCTTCAGCCTACTCTCCAGATTGGGAAACTATATTACACTTTTCCCACCAACCTCAAAAGAGACCCAAAATTGCTTATTAAACTCATAACATATCCTTTGTTGTTTCATGTTATACACAAAAAATCTGACACTTTTAGGATTTCTGTTAAATATTCATAAATAAATCTACTGATTACAAAGAAGATCAGCAATAACCAACTTTAAAATCCCGTCTTTCAGTCAAGACAAAATGATGCAGGGATCTTAAACTCTTGTGGAAAAGCAGAACAATGCTGTTCTATACAGTTTGTCTTTTGATATGATCACTGCAGATAAATTCATCCCCAGATAATTTTATCCACTAAGGTGATTAGTCTATGGAGAGCCTATGATGTGTTTACTGAACAGAGTAACATAGTTTATGGTAATGCTCTTGTCATGCTTTATAAATGTGTGAGGTGGTTTTTATGAAGTAGTTAGATAAGGGGTGGTGAAAGTAATGTGATCCATAAAAAATGTACAGTGATGAAGAGGTAGGATTGCAGAGATACTATAGACAGGCTGATATAGAGAATTATAACCAGTGGAGAAGCTGCATTAATCTTCCAAAGAATAGCAATAAATAAAATAACAAGGAGGAATGGGACTAAAAGAATTTGGCCAATATATAAAACTGAGATGTTAGGGTGGGATCAAAGTGTAGATGTTTTAAATGGGACCTCTTACAGATGGGTTGTCTTGCTATAGTGGCAGTAACGTTTTCGCCAATGGAGTTGACCACGTGTTGCAAAATCCATGAAAAGGAAAACAAAGGACCATAAGTTACAGCATATGTAATGAAAATGTCACTGTATAGGTGCTGTGTGCCATGAGCAGCAGCAGTAAATTCTATACTCTACTGCAGCTAAGCAATGTCAAGCAATCATTTCTCAGTCATTTTTCAGTGGACAAGTGTGCACATTATCCCACCCCATATATTCCTCGAGTCATTCACACGGTGACCACCAGCAGCTGGTCCTATATTTGAGTAGAAAACGATACCTTTGCCAGGAACTGACTGTACAATGGCACAGAAAGACAGAGGATGGAACCAAAGGAACAGAAGCAATCAGTTGGTTTTGCATGGAAAGCGTTTTACACCGCATACATTATCCATAGCAGAAGAACCTGGTAGTCTCCAGCCTAAGGAATTTATAGCACACACATTACTGAACCTTATTTAGCTTCAAGCACAGTCAAACACTTGAGTAAATGTTACAGACTGCGTATGTGAACAGCAATATTTTAATTTGCAGACTACCATAACTGTATTGTTATAAATCAATGAGTTAAATTTCTCTCTCAAAATAACCTATTTCATCCAGACCTAAGCAGGATTAAGCTGGTTTACTACTGGTCAGGACCAAACTACATCTGAGGAAGAGGGAGGGAAGCAGAGGATGTCATGGGATTCAGACCCTACTGTTCTCAAAATGTAACTCTTCACTGCGGCCACTTCTACAGGAAGCCTTAGTGGAAGGGTGGTTGCCTCCTCCTCACCAAAGTTTCAAGGGAGAGGACAGTGGCAATAATTTATTTCATGCTAACTTTTGGTTCCTCTTATTTTCTTCTTTTTGTTTTGTTTCGGTGACATTCATGTCACACAAAACAAGTCTGACTGATTTTCTCTTTTTCCAAACGATTTTAAACCATTTTCCCACAGTCACTATACTGAGCTGCCTTTTTTTTGCATGAGTCTCCATGTTTTGATGTCTCTCTCCTCCCTGTTTCTGTTGATGAGCAATATTTTATTTCCTGTCACCTTGATTTGCTCTGTCTTTCCGCTCCAGCTCTCATCATACAATTCTAAACCTGATATATTCTAGTCCCCCCCCGCCTTTTCTCTCTCTTTTTACCTTATGTAACTGCATTGAATGTTTCTGTCTTTGACAATTTCTTTCTTTTCTCTCTTGAAGCTCCTGGTGAACAACACAATGCAGTACTACCTCCCAATAATTGATCATCTGGCTCCTGTTCAGATTTGTACTGCTTCTTTGAATACATGTGCAATTCAGTTCACTCTGTTCCCTTATAATATGAATAAAAAGGGCTGCATACTTGAGTGGAAATACATGAAGTCTAGTGAGCAAATAATTTCCTACTTTGAAAGCAATGTGTGATACATTACAGCATTGGCTTGAAATTCATATTAATTTATTTTTTATTAGTTAAACAGTAGCAGTGTGCAGGGAGTTCTGCAGTTAGGAGAAGCAAAGAGGCCAGGCAGAAAATGCATTTTTCTCTCTCCTGTTTACCCTTGGTAATGATCAGTATTCATCCAAATAGTATATCTGAGTATTTGGAATTGTCTTTTTTTAATTAAAAATTGCTTTTTAAACAATTTTTTTTTTTTTAACTAAAACCTTTTTGGTGAAAAACATTGACATTTCATTGGCAAACATCAATACATTTCAGTTCAAGATAAAATTCCTATGTGTCGGGGGAGTTATAATTCATATAACTCAACCACTTTTAGCTAATGATTTCCAGTTTCTTTCCTACATAGTACTACAGCCAAGAAACTTTATGCCATACTCACATCCTTATCAAAAAGGGGAAAGTATCTTGAAAGCTGAAGTCCAGTCAGAGAAAGAAATAGGAAATTATTTGAAGTATGTCTCTTATGGTCACAAAGGAGCCATTTTACATTAAAAAAAACAAAAACAAAAACAAAACCAACTTAACTTTTAGTCCAAAATAAACCAAGCAACGTATTTCAAGGCAATCATGCAAAACAAAAAAAAGATATATGCATGTGTCCTTATGCATGTACTGCAGCTTCCTAAGGAAAAGCAGCTAGTCTGCTTATGCTGCAGACGCCGTGCTAATTGCAGCACTGCACACAAATGGTTCTCCTGCCCGCGATTCTTCTTAGACTTGTCCTGATGCACGTCCAACTTTGCCCACTTCTGAGCTAGTTGGAAAAAAAACATTACATTCAACCCCAAATGTTTTGCTTCAGATAGCTCAGGCTTAACTGCGATCCCATGGGGTTCATGTGCATCTAGGGTATGCAGCTCCAGGTCAGCCCCACCAGAGAAACCACCCTAATACTCTGAACCCTTAGTTCAGTTACTTGAATTTCCAATATTGAAAGTTTTGGAAAACACTGAATATAAACTGGGGTCTCATTACAAATAAAAAAAAATGAGAACTGCCTGCAAACTAGAAATAGGGCATCTCTGCCAAGTCTTTCTAATAGAGTGTTAGAAATTAGAAGCAGAAGAGGTCATCTTGCCCAGTCCTTTCCCAGTATCAAAATGTTTCCCTCCACACACTCATGAGCATCTTGCTCAATTTATTTTCACATTATTTAAGCAATTGGGCTTCTGCTGGTGCAACAGGGGATCCTTTGAAGATACCATTCTAGCGTTTAATGTGATCTACCATTGGGCTGAACAGCAAAAAAATGTTCTGTGTTTTCTTTTGCTCAGTTTTCCTCATTAACCCTAATTGTAATGCTATGACCAACTGAACACAACTATTCCCTGTTCTATGTTTACAGATGTCAGATAGGTTTTAGATGGTCATCACATCCCCCATCATCATTATCACCACTTAGACAAGCTGTGCATTTGCTGCTTCTCTTCATCTTTCTTCATAAGCTTGCCTCCATCACCTTAATCATGTCTACAGCTCTTCTCTGCATCGACATCACTAGTACCCATGTTTCCAAAATTCCACTATATAACAATAACATCATTATTAACAGTGATAAAAATTTTGTGCTCTTAAGTTGCTGAGTATTATTATATCCATTTCGGAGAGGAAATCTGCCCTATTTTCCCAACCCAGCATTTATCTCTAGTCTGCTCTTCAGTACTGTTAACTAAAACATAAACAACCAACACAAGTTAATCAAGTTTCAAGAATATTTGAGCATCAGTGTATAAACTACCAGATACACAGGCATTTATCTATTAATGCTTAGGCACGTAGGCATTATGGAGATAGACAAGGAATGAAAAACAAGGGATAGATAGAAACAGAGACAGATGCTATGTAATAGAAAATCTAGCCAACAGTCTGAGAGTGGAAGAGGAATGCCATATCTAATTGAAATGGCGCTCTGTGCTTTCCAGCAGTGTTCTCAACAAGGAAAGAGACTATTACCTCCTGCTCTTTGAGAAAATGCCATCACTTTCCTATTTTTTTTTCATCCCCACTGTAGCAGCTAGCAATTTTCCAGCATTAATACTTGAATACTTCTTTTCCCCAGATATATTAGTTCCCATTTTTCTAGTTCCACTCACATTATTTCCTGGGCCTTCAATTTTTTCTGATCCTTTTTATTATGAGTCTTGGACTTTGGTGACATCTGTCATAACACATATTTTAATATCACTGGAAAATGGGCAGAGTCCCTGTTTCCTATAAGCCACAACCTGGATAGAGCAGTCCCCAAATATTTATTTTAAAACTTGAAAGATGAAAGTGATTTCTTGGTTGGCAGAAAACTAAACTAGCACTTGCAAGATCTCTGTGGCCCGAAATGGAGTAAGGGAAACAGAGTTTTAAGGCCAACCTGCTAAGATATCCAGCACTGCAAAGATGTGGGTTTCCTTCTTTTGCCAAAGGGACTCTTCTCCTTCCCGCTATCAAACTGCACACTAACAAAGAGGGAATTTAACCCTGCAGCCAGGGAAACTACTGACTTTCCACTGAACAAACAAAAATGTGATATGAGAAATACCTTTAAGGCAGGCTTGGTTGACAAACAGGTGTTCTCTCTGTAAGACAGTTTTCTTATTGATCTGTGCTAACATCTTGCAGAAGTGAACAATCTCATTGCCATGTCAAAGGCTAACCATCTGTGAACAAGTAATGCAGCCAGAAAATCCATGTTGCTACAATAATAGCTTTAGGACGTGGGTCTTACTTCAATCATCACAAAAAGAAATCCACAGACAATATCTAAAAAATTCTTTTTCTGATAAATTAGTGTATCTAGAGAAATACTTTTGCTTACACAAATTTCATCTAGATAGATTAGAATAATTTACACGCTCTATCAAGCAGGTAAGTTACTGCAATAATTGGAGAGTTCATTTATTCCATTTCCTCCTTTGATATTGCAATCACCTTCTCAGAGTCTCATGCATCATAGCCCTTCTCTTATTTAGAAAGCATAATTCTCTCTGTGGGACAAATCACCTCTTCAATATCTGAATATGTGTGTTAAGACTTTCAGGAGCAGCTACTTCTTTTCACAACAATAAACACTATTCAGCCATACTGGCACCTGAATTTTAGACTTAAAGACCATTGTGAGGGGTTGATATGCAAGCACAGGATCATACTGAGAGGCAGACTAGTGAATTAATGGTACTGGAACAGAAATCTAATGGCAGAACTTTCTCAGACCAGGAGATGGTCTTGTGAGAAATTTTCTAGCTCAGTGAGATAGCACTAGGTCCTAAATAATTGTCATGTCAGAAGATGCTGGGGCTGCTAGGCACAAGTTTTGAGTGAGGGATTTAATAATCTGACTGCTCTCTTGAAAACATGAACCACGAGCTTCCTTACATCAAGGTCATGAATTATTATTATTATTATTATTACTACTACTACTACTACTACTACCACCACCACCACCAGCCTTTGAGAAGTTACTAGACATTGTCCATTCCATATTTAAGTGTTACATGTATAGTTTTATCATTGAAAATCTAAGGCTCTGGCTAGATCTGGAAGGCTTAAACTTTGTCCTCCTGCTCACTGGTTATGCTCAGGGAACAGCCTCAAGGAGTACCACCAGTGTGGCACCCAGAAGCAACTGGGGTTCCCATCCTCCTGATGATGACCTGCAAGGAGCAAAGATAAGCTCATGGTCTCTTCCACCCAGGCAAGGCTGGTGAGAGCACTTGAGCACAGATGTTTCACTGGCACAGTTGAATACTAAGAAGTTTGGGGTAACTAGCAACTACTGAAGTGCAAATTTCTGTACCTTCTCGTTTACATCTAAGATAATGGTGTCAGTGCAGAGGGCATAGAGCAGAAAGCACATTGGCTTGTAACACTTGAGCTCCTGGTCCTGAGCTGCAGCAGAAACAGAGTCAGGGAGGGAATCGTTAACCCCAAGACTTTTCAGCTCAGTGCGCAGCAGAAGAGAAAGCTGGGCTGGGAAGAGGCACAATGGGACACAGCTGCCCCAAATTTCCCATTCTCCTTTCCTGCTTTGTTTGTTCATGTTTTCAGTGCAGCAATCAAAAACCTATCATCCCCAGCCAATGTATGTAAGCTATCTGTGAGGTCTATTCAATTTGTGCATAAATATTCCACTGCTTGCCGCTTTCCAAACAGACCAAGTCTCCTGGGCATTTGTGGTCTCCTCCCCACTATGACTATTTTGTTGACTTGTTTCAGCTGAAAATTTGCCCGATCTTGAAGCATTGATTCCAATTCTTTTTAAACTAGGTTGGATAAAGAAAGTATTGTAGAGACTGACAATAGAAAAAACTACTGCAGAGAGCTACAAAAGAAAATAGAAAATACAGCACTGTCAGTAATTCAGCGAACTCATGGTTCTCTCTTCTTGGGTTCTTTCAACCCAAAACCTCAAAAACAACCAATTGGCACTTCTTGATGTATATTTGCATACTTGTTTACTTTTCAAAGTAATTAGCTTTTAAAGTATTACCAGGGAGCCGAACAAATGTACCGTATAGTTCCAAAAACAATACAAGAGAAACTGTTTGCATTTGAATGAATTTACTTTGCTGGTACCATGCATGTATCAGCCGAGTGAACACTTAATGTTGAACATTAATTATACAAACAAAAGAAATGGCACAAAGCTGTTGTCTCTGTTAGTTTTCTTCCAAGATTAATCCTTGTTTATGTTAGAGGTTTTGTGTCCTAAATAAATTACTAACTGTGACTGCTTCAAAAGGGATGATATTTAAGATGATTGAAAATATGCACTGGTCAATGCCCTAGACAAACAAACTCTTAGCTGTTGATGCTCACTCACTGACCCTCACTCAGTGAGAAATTCTTTTTATCATGCTGTGAATTTCATCAGATGGTCATCAGCATGATGGCCTGATGATAGCTCTGCTCCCTTCTGGCCAGTTATCTAACATATGGGCTTTCCAGTCAACTGCTCTTGGTTTTATGGCTTTGTTTCTGATCCTCGAGAGAGAGAGTAAGCAAGCACTTGGACACCAGAACAAAGCAAAAAAGAAAAGTGTAAAACTGCCCTGAAACTTCTTGAAGAAATACAGGTTTAGTTAAAGTGAATGTTTAAGCTAAACTCCCCAGATACTTTCTGCTGTTGATTTAAAAAAAAAAAAAAAAAGAGAGAGAGAGAAAAAAAAGTCATTTTGGCAAAAGACTATGATGGCAATCATCTTTGCAAAAGATACAAGATTGCAAAAGTCGACAGCAAGAGATGAAATAAAATCTCCTGCTTCAGCCAAATTCCCTTGGATAAGAATGAAACAGTGTCCTAAGAAAACTCCAGGTACTTCACAACTAGCAGACACCATGTCATCAAGATTATTTTCTGAGAAGTATCATCCATTGCTCTTTGTACCAGTCCCATAAGATAGCAAGGTCTAGGTACTGGCTGCCACCCTGCAGATTTTTGAAAGCCCTCCATAGAACTAGGCTTCACTAACCTGCTTATCAAGCCATGACATCCATTATAGCCTCACTCATTGCTTCCTGATAGGTGGCTTTGGTGTGTGTGCAACAGCAAACACGAACTTTGAAGAGCTTAATCAGACTGTAAAATTCATTGCCAGATGATTTAGGAACATTCACAGTGACAAAAGAGTCAGCCTCTCTACCCAGTTTCCCAACATTAAGCCAAACCAGACACCACTCACACTCTTCTGTATGCTATAAGAATTGAAATGAAGAAAATCACAATACAAGTAGCCTGTTTCCACCAGGCAAAGAAGACAGCAGTATTAATGTTCCTCATGGAGCATTATGGAATGTTCCCTCATGGAAGATGCTCAACTATGATGGTGAATGCCAATATAAGCCATTAGAAAAGGGACAGGATTCTGACTTGGATAATTGCATTGCACCTAAATTCTTACTGCAGATGAATATACTCATCTCTTCACTCCTGGAACTGCACGCATGTTGGCTGTGTGTCGCCATGTCCCACACCAGAGAAGACTGCACTGCAGTGTGATTCACAATAGCTTTGTGCATTTCTTACTCCTTTGCATGAGGTGGAACAGCTTTTATAAAGCTAACTGGCAAAAGGACCTAACATATCCTGGTGTGATTTCTCTTAAATTAATGCAGTTAAATAAAGAAAATGCCTTTTCTCTTATTTGTAGACATCTGAGATTTTTAGTATGGAAGCTACTGCTAGAGAAGTGTAAAAATAAGGGCTTACACTTCATTCAAAATTCACAAAGAAAAAATATAAGCTGAAAGAAACTACACATATATCTTCAAGGGAATGTTCATAATTCTGTGTTTAAAAAAACTTTGGAACATACATTTAGTCCCTCAGGAACAGTAAATGACAATTATAAGGACATCTGGTACACATGACAGTCCTCTGAACAGCTGATCTGACATATAACAGCAATTCTGCAGCTCTCAGCCTGCACAGAATGTTAGCACTTAACTCCTATGAACAAGACAGTTCTCCACTGACCCTGCTAGCTAAAATAACTGAATCCAGTTTTTCCACGGTAGCTGCTGATTTTGAGTGTCTAGTTGGAGATGTGCTAAGAGACCTGAGTCCTAGAAAAGCTTAAAGATAAATATGCTGAAAACCAGGCACCTTTCAGAAACTTCAATTTTGGCCCCAAAACAGAGTCCTCTAAAATCACTTGCTATTCTTGAAGGTGCTTGCCTTAGGTCTGACTTTATTCATAATGAAGTCAATAAATATTTGTTAACAAAACTCAGTAAAATAGCAATATAAAGTGAATAGAAGAGGGCAAAAAAAGTCAACCCCAACTCTTTGAAGCAACCCCCAAAGCCCCATATGAGATTAAGTTTGCCCAACTGTAAAAAGTAAATACTAAACTGGTGGTGGCTAATATTAAAGTACAAAATCTGAATGTTTCTGACCAAAATAAGAGTGAATTTCTGGAAAAGACTATTATTAGGTGTTCTGAACAGGAGGTACAGTTTGAAATAACATGTAATCAGGATACTCCTAAATGTCAGGGAAATATGAATTTTCACTGTGTCTTCCAGTAGCAAACCCAGGAGTTATGACAGACTATGCAGTTGAAGCTTCAAACAAATAACAGAGACTTTCTCACACAAGGCACATGAACTGGAAGTTTTCCATGAGTTCACAAAGTGGTTGGACAAGCAATTGGGAGAAAACTCTTTTAAGGGTTACTAAATACAATCCCTGAGTCACAAGCTACAAAAACCTAGGAAGGTCTAGGGGGAAACTCTCCGTATTTATTTATCACTCCTGTACTCTGCCTTAGCATGTGCTGTGACTGCTACTGGAGACAAGATACTGGATTCCTTGCCTGACCCAGTATGGTTGGTTTTATATTCCCAGAGATGGTCCCAATATCCCACAAGTCATTCTTCTAGTCATCTGAAAATAATAACCCACTGCAAAGTATCACCAAGTTATTTAGGACACGTATTCCTAACATAAATCATATATTGGGAATTTCATATCCCTCTGCAGGGCTTGCATTTCCATTATTTTTGTTCTTATCCAGAGACAAACTCCTTCATGCTTCCATCTCCTGTATTCTCCTTCTACTCAAACCCCATCAGTTTTGACATGCTCTCTCAAAAGAAGACTTGTGCTATGAAATGCCATCAGAAGTACACACTCAAAGTTTTATTTATTTCATTCATCATCTGACAGCCTGCCTTGCGGAGCCTTGTCCAGAGTCACTGCTACAGGACAGAACAAGGAAGAAAATGTCAAAGTTGTCATGCACATTCCCTAATTCTTTGATTTCTGTTACTAGCCATGCCTTCTCCAAAACTTCTTTGTGCTTAGGCTTCGAGCTAAAGATGAATCTCCCATGCATCTGAGAAATCCTCAGAGTGCCCCAGGTTCACTGCTAAATGGCCCTTAAATGTATACAAACTGGGAACTTAAGTACTGCCAAACTAGATCAGAACAATTGTCTATCACCTGTTCTGCACTCGTTCTGACAGATGAAACACAAAGGGCTTCAAAGGAACATTAAAGAAGCCCATAAACAGGACAACTACGATACAGCCTGCTTACATACTTATATTCTGGGGAATAAGAGCTCCATTTCTTCAGAAGCATTTTTAATTCTAGGCAAATTCATGATGCACAAATGATCTAGCAAAATATCCGTATTATTTTATGTCCCTTGTACTACTTATACACCGTGCATTTCACATACATTACACATGGTATTAATAAATAGTTTAGACCTGGTTCCCTACATCAGTTTCATAAATCACTTGAGAACCTGCACCCGTTCATTAAGAGAGCTGCAAATATAACAGTTATTCTGTGTTCCATTTCATGCATCTTCATGAGTTTTTCTCTACTGTATGTGGTCACCAACACATCAATTTTTGCCAATATAAAGTTATTTCCTTGTCTCTCAAACCTATTATGAGGCTCCTCTTCTAGTTTTCACTGGTGCTTTGGATTTGATGATAGAAGGGATGTCAATCCACACACCTTAAATCCTCATAATGACGTTCAAGGATTCAGTATTCAATCCAGTATTTCCCACCTCATTTTTAGCTTAGTGTGCCGGAGCAAGCATTTTAGTAGTCACCAGTTTGGGCACACCTATTTCACTTTGACACTGTTTTTCCCAATAATCGATGCTTTCGTAATGAATCATCCTCTGCAATTTCACCAGATAGGTGATTTTTCCCTCAGCACTACAAGAGCAGTAGGTGGCCCCAGGTGACTCACCCATGGGACTACTCTAGCTCTGCCTTCTAATAATTCTTGGCCTTTTTCCCTATTTTCTTCCTATCCTCTTGGGCTTGAACTCTTGTTATGCTATTCTGCAGTGTCTGCTAGCCCCCACAAAAAATTCACCACACATTCCCCTGGGTGCTCTTGTCTCCGTGCAGTTTACATCTTGACAACATCACCTTCCCTAGTTCTTCACTTATATGATCCTTCATGGATCCATTATTCATTTTCAGAGCACAATGTTGCTAACCAGATCACACATTGGATCATGTTAACTACAGAGCAGATGTTCTGCTCAGGAGATGAATCAGGTCTTTGAATTGAGTAGTTAGGATTTAATTAGAGCCCGGTACTGTGAGGGACATCCACAAGGACTAGCTTTAGCCCAAAGATGATCGTTTAAGTGGCATTTTAAATGCCCATCTCCCTCCATTGATTATAAAGGCAGAATAATGCCCCAAGGTTAAAATTAGCCTTTTTGATTTTCCTTCTGTCTGCACAGTTTTTTGTTTTATTTTTCCTGCTTTTATCAACACTGAAAATCATCTGCCCTTATACTACCCATTCCTCTAGTTTTCTTAGTCCCTGTGAAACTCTTTGTCTAGTTCTCCATTACCCAAGACTGTCAACTGTATCAGTCTTTCTAAGTCAAGTCTCTCCACGTGCTTCATAATATTATTTTTTTATGCCATGCTTTTCCAGATTTGACAGATCATTGCCCAAACCTTTAGTAAATTTAATTTATGGTAAATACATCTTTTAGTGCTAATTAATTAATATTAAAAATAATATATAACTGTAACAAATATTTCTCTGTACCTCTGGAAATACTTGAAAGTAGGGTTAGTACATTAAAGGCATTACTGAAGATAATTCCATTCTTTGCACGTATGCACCCCCACATGTACACACGCTGTTACATGAGCATTATTTCACTTTATTTTGTCTTGGCTACACGAAGATAAGGTGGCCTTAGTTTTAAGACTGGTCTGCACGCGGTGTGAAGGAATTTCATATTACAGCAGGGACCACAAACTACACACACTTTTTAGTGGTGATTGTGCATGTCAGCCTGTAAAAACTCTGGATGTGCATGCACGGGTGGGCAATTGTGCACATCAGCACCCAGCCAGGTCTGCAACCGTCAGTGCTGAGCACGTCTGACTGTGTTCTCTGTGCAGATATAAAGGGTTTTCCATGTTTTACTCATAGGGTCTATTACAGAAAATCTGTGTTCATTAGCGATGAGCAGTAGATTTTTCTATATTTTTCAGAGTTTTAAAATATGTTCCATAATATATTTTTAGCTCACTTCATTAAATACATGCACAAACATGCTCACATATCTATAATTCCACTAGGCTACTCTTACAGTTTTGCTAAGCAATATTAAACACTCTGTACTGCATATTTTGTGTTTTAGTATTACTGCCATGAGCTTCACAAACTTAACTGTCAGAGTGACAATATTTCAGGCAGAGTTGTGAATTGAGGCTGTTTTTGGAAGGCTATGTATTACATCCAAAGTGGTGGAGGGCAGATATTTGATGGGGGGTGTGGGGGGGTGTGGAAGTGTTAGAATTTTATTCAAGGGAAGCCAATTCTGCTGAATACCATCCATGCCTACAAGGTATTGTATGTCACTAAGGGATATGTCAAGGTCTTTCTACCATACTGCTTGGTTCTTGATACCAGTCATCAAACAGCAATCGAAGAAAAGGCAAAACGCTATCACCCTTGCATATGGTTTTTAAAACATACTTTAGACTGTGGACAGATGTTGATTCCCTCTCAAATATGGTAACACGTTAATGTCCTTATGCTTGGGCCTTTTCACAAACTAGCTCCTGTCCACTTTGATTTTTCCTTTGATTGCAGCAGGTCACACGCGTATCAGTTTAACTGAACAGCAACACCCGATAAATATCTGTAGCACTCAACTCACCTTCAACTTCTCAATCTCAAGCTAGGTGTTGCATACGGACTAAGGAGGTATTTCTTCATTCCTATACCTAGCTACTGAAGTAATTATTGGGCGCCTAAACATAATTCACAGGTAAAAGAGAAGGGAAAAGCTGTCTCTGATAATACAGTAGAATCAATAGCAATAATTAACTAATCAGATGGTAATAACATACAGAAGAATTGGACTGGAGAAAGAAAAAAAGCTGAAGTTCAGATTCAGCAGCATCAGGAATTTGAAGAAAATAGATGTTTCCATCTCTGACTCAGCTCTCACTCACTCTGAATTTCCCCAGCTATTCTGAGCATATGTAGCAAAATCTACTAAAATACCTTTCTAAGATGTTTCTCAGGAATTAATGTAGCTGAAAAGAAACCTAACTCATCAAGACAGCTCATAGTGGTAAAGTTGACAGGAGATTTGGTCCCTGTGTGCCACACGAAATCTCAAGGTGAAATCCTGGTCCCGCTGAAGAAATTGGCAAATGTGGACAGGATTCACTCTATCTGCTCAATTATTTAAACTGAAAACTGTCTTATTTATGGAGTGTGGACTACATGAAATTAATCTGCCTTCATTTTATCTGTGCAGGCTTTTTCCAGACACTGGTGAAGGACTCCAACCTCTAAATGCAAGAGGGTAAGTGGAATTTGACAGTTCATTTTGTGGAGTTGTTCCTTTCTCCCCTGTTCTGGGCTGTAAATGATTCCATTACTAGGACATCATCAAAAAGTCCCTGAAGTTTAACCACCACACTCCCAGGAATCCAGGTCTTTCCTCAGTTAATTTTGTCATACAGAAGTATCTTTCCATATGTGTTAAACCTCCAAGATTGGATGGGTTTATTGTTTTCATTTTCTAGCAAAATAGTTCAAGGAAGAGAAAAGAAGGGTGAAATAAAGCGTTCAAAAGAACATGCAACATCAGATCACTGTGTCTGGCTGTTGAAGCTGAAGAGATCCAGCCAAAAAAACTACTCTAATAAAAGCAGCATTACATCCCTTCACTGCTTCTAAAGCACCCCCCAAAGTGATGTGAATCAGTGCTTCCTGAAAACTTCAGTAAACCCACAGTATTCTTATGACCTTTGCAGAAGCTTCCATTTTAATATGAAGTGTTAACTGCAATATAAAATATCAATTGAATTATGCCCTCATAGTTTTTCTTGAGTAAAATATACCATGAGGCTTTACTCTTAGTTACATTAATATTTAATCTGGAGTAAATTTGGTGCCTACTCTAACTATAAGCAAGGGTAAAATGAATAAATCATTGCTATATTTCCATTAAGGGATGACTCCTCCCACTACTTGTGGATTCCTTTTACGTGATGGATTTCTACTCTCCATCAGTAAAATGTTACACAGGAACAATGGAAACAGCACCACAGTTGATTTATGAACCTCTAATAATTTGATTTCAAAAGTATAAAGTATTGTCCAAACCTATGGAAACAATTATGGAAGTAAATACATTCTTTTCATTGAAGTATGATAAAACTTTTTTCTCCCTTTCATTATATTGTCCACATACCAATGTGTAGTACAGTGGTTTGTTTTTCAGCACAAACCAGTAAGATTTCCACATAAATCACTCTTTTAAACATCTTTGTCTCTTAGTATGATGCCAAACTGTGAATTTAAATAGTTTCCTATGTCGTATTTTTTTGTACAGAATGTATTTCAAGTAACTAACTAGAACAATATTAGTAATACAAATTTAGCAAATACTCAAGCTGCTGAGCAAACCATTGTATCACAGGACAAATCTACCAAGTAACTAACGAAGAAAGTTTTGCCCTATTTCTTCCATCCGCAGACCCTTTTGCCTCTCCACATTTATCGGGTGACTATGCAAGTTGGCATCTTGTTATTGAAGGAAGTTTTGAATTAGTCATGACAATAATACCACTGAGATCCAATAACTAATGAGTCATATCACTTACAGCTGGAACAAAGTAAAAATCAGGAGTTAACCAGGCAGCAATCCGTTCAGTCCCTGATGAGGTACCTGTTCTCAGAAAAGGCATTTTAGGTGTTCAGGTGACCACTTAATATACTTGAATGTTTTCTTTCCAGTCCTCCAGCTTTACTATGGAATAGCTTAAACATTACAGACAATTATGTACAAAACACGGTCAAAGAGTGTCCTAAGTCCATCCATACAGCATCCAAACTCCTTCACAACTTCCTTCAACAGCCCTTACGAAACTACTGAAAGCATGAGTGAAAATAGTGAACACTATCTGTATATCACAACATTTGCTTTTTTGACTCTGCTGAAAATATTGCAGAAAATTGAAATACTTCCAAAAGGAACATGGTTTTCCTAAGAAAATTTATAGGCATCAGGTATAAAATGTTGAAACCACTTGGTCGTGCATGATGTATTTACATATTTGGACAAAATTACACAACCATAATTCCCAAAGCTTTTTGAGTAACACATCATGAACAACCAGGAAACTTTCTCATTTGACCCCTAACATCTAATTTTCATCAGAAATAATGTTATGTAATCGTCTCATTTTGACATTGTACACTCCTACTCATCCCTACCTGAAGAGCTCCATCACATCTCTAACGACTACAAGTGGTGACCACTGCTAGGGAAAAGCATTTTTAGCAGCGCGTATCCCACGCTAACCCAGCACTAACTGCTTTATGAACAACTGTATCACCTCTTCCTAGTGATCTACTGAGGCCATCATAGTGCCAAGTAACTCCCTGCTATATGCTTACGTTTATTGTATTTTCTTAAAGGAGCGGTTGTTTGGCTGGCTGGAGACAGTTTTCTACCTGGATGAGTTAATAAAGTAACAGTGCATCGATTTATTTGAGAAAGGTTATTGCCACAGCAAGATTGACTGGAAGTTATTTGGCAGCTTGTTTTATTTTGGAAAGAAAACAGAGTTTCAGAAAGGACTTGGTTCTTGGATTCCTGCACTTAGCTTGTATGGCTGAAATTTTCCCTTTTTTACTACAAGCGTTGGGCAGTAGTGCAAAATGTTAAAAAGGTGAATGTTTTTTCAGTTGGTTTCACTGCTTTCCAGCTCAAGCAAATGACTATTAAAGCTCATCAAGAACATATGCAAAAAATAGTCTTTATTATAATAAAATAATAATTATATCTTAACTAAGAGAAACAAGAACCTTGATAATAGGTTCTATAGGGCTCACCCCATTTATTTTTTTAAGTCCCGATAAAGAGCCCTGTCTCACTAAAGGTGACTGATGCCCTGCATCACCTGGAAGGTTTCCTACAAACTTCAAATCTCCCTGCAAGACCTCCTCCTGCCTGGGCTGGGACCCTCTTTAGCTCTTAGTGTTTCCCAGTATGGGCGAGCTGCTTCTCTAGCCCCGTAAACTCCCTTAAGAGTAGCTTCTGAAATGGTCCAGGGGGTCAAGAGATGTTGCCTCTTCCCCAAAATATAAAGATGTTTAATGGCAACATGCACACAACTAATACAATCCCATACCCAGGAACTTCTTGAGATTATTCTGTAATTTCATTAATTAGATATTTTAGATTCATCAACACAATTTTCATGGTGTCAGCCACTGTAGAGTCTATTCATCAAATAAAATCAGAATGAGCCCTTTTGTTTGTGGGGTTGGGTCTTTTTTGCAGATGGAGCACGTTTAGTCATCATTCTTCCCATCACAGGTGGCAATCCCATTTTCTTAGTGACTATGCCTCTTATTATTTATCTGCTGCTTTCTTGCTGTTCCTCTAATTCTTTTTTAATCTTTGCACTATCCTACAATTGTTCCCAAGTACTGATGTCTCCTAGAGTCCTTGTCCCTTGAAAAACCTGCTATAAATGCAAAATAAAATACTTAACTACATAACCATTTGAGAAATACCAGCTCTGCTAAAGCTGAGGAAACTCATTTCAAGTCACCAAATAGCAATTATTATTATGACTTTCATGCAACAGTAGGCTCTATTATGTTTGTTCAAAAGACCGAGCAATAGAAGATAATGAAAGGGTCATCAATTAATGCTAAATGATATTATCTATTTTCACCTATAAAATCAGAGACTGAGTGTAACTTCACTCCTACAGTCTTCTTTGAAAAAAAAAACAAATAAAGGGGAATGAGAGATATGTTAAGTGTTGACTTTGAAGCAGGGCATATTCTGTACTTAAGTGGAGATTGTAATGCCATTTAAGGATGTATTTGCACATACTCAGAGTGAATATCTCTAAAATCTGTGTACATGTGTATAAATGCATACCAATTTTTAAACATATATATGCATAAAGGTTCAGCTAGCTTAGAATTTAAAATTCAATTGTATTTTCCTCAGGAGTCCCTGACTATCTTGAAGGATATGTGCAGTTAGCAGATAGCTTGAGGTACATTCGAACAACTGCTCTGCCTTTACCTGCTGTTGTTATCAGAAAACAAGAGGAAACTGAGTGATGTCTTCTACACTCCATCTAAAAACACCACAGGCACGGGTAAGTGTTTTAAACCATCTTTGCTTGAATAACTTTCTTAATGTCATCTGGTATATTCTGACATTCACTAGCTATTTGCAAGTTAGGTAAAAAATTGAATATATAGATCATTTTCTACAATAAAATATTACATTTTGATGATAATCCTGGTTCACCCAATGAATGCTAATTTCACATACATCCAGATAGTAGAAATGGTGATCTAACATGTTAATTAACTTTATAAGCGTTAATAACTCATTGGATTATTTTTCTGGTCTCTACCATACGAAAATAGCCAGATCAGAATCCTGAAATGGACCCATAACTAATGTGGATCACCACAGCTATTGTTGCTTGATATGTCTACTTGATACAGCTTCAATGACTTAAAATCTGGTCCACAAAGCTAACATCACCATGAACTAGTTGTAACATCTCCTGCAAAATGATTCCCTTTTCTAACACAGTTCGGTGTTTCTCTTCTTTATTAGTGTCTTTTAGGTCTTCATTCTAGCATGTGAATATATATAAAACTTAGGCAGCTTATTTGGTTGTCATGTATTATCTACATGACATTATCCACATTGTCAGGCATCTGCTGCCTGGCAGTAGCATTTTGCGCATTAGAACATGCAAAGCTTTTGACTGCAAGAGGACCTTGGAGCTCAGGTGTAAACATTTGTATTGTAACCATTCAAACCATTGTGAAATGCATCCCTCTTTCTGTGCCATAACAGAGAAGGGAACTTTTTTTTTTTTTTTTTTTTTTTTATGCAACTGTTTAGCATCTGGCCTGAATTCTTCTCATTTTCCTGGTTTGGACTGCTATGGAAAATTCAGATTCAGCACACATTAGTGCTCTCATTCTTTGGCACAGGTTGTGATTTCTCTTTTCTCAGTCTGTTGCACAGTCCTGAGTCATGATTCTTTACCCTTGGTCTTCAATTCCCTTGTTTCTTTGTTTGATCAAAGCCCAACTGTGTCATCTACAAATTAGTTGTGACAATTATATGCAGCAAATAAAGTTTTTCAAAGGTATTTTGGATACAGAAAGCAACAAGATTTAGTGATGCAAAGACTTTGTCTACTTCAATGTTTCAGTCTAATCTTTGATCTCGCTGTTCCATGTACATACCATTATACAGTTATCACCCATGTGTCCCTGAATTCTCATGTATTTATTCTAGCCCTCATTCCTTCACTCATGCAAACACTTATTTGCACAGGTTCCTTTTGTAGATGCAGTAACTGCTTTGTGTAACTGCGGTAAGCAATCTTCCATACCATCTCATTTTATGTTTAGAAATGATCGATAGTAGAGAAATTGTATCCATCTCCTGCCTGCATGTCTGTGGCTAATGCACAGACACACACATCTCATAGCCGTACAGACCTCATTACGCATAATTACAAAGCATATTCCCTTGTATTATAATAAATATAGAAAGCAATCCATATTCATGTTGTTATGGTATCAGGCAGGGTGGATATAATCCTGCAGCCCCACCAAGGTCATAAAGTCAATGGGATTTCTACGCAGTAAGAACTGAAAAAAGACATGAGGAATTTGTCTGATATCATTAAGAGGTCCTTTCTGTATTACAAGTAAGGTGCATTATATTACCCGCTGTTTTCAATCGCAGAATATTTTACAGTTTGTCATATTACACTGCATGCTGTTTAGAAGTTCTTATTTAGCAGCTCTTACCACTTTCAGATAGAAGCAGTTGGACTCAGATCATGTGAAAATCTTTGAGGTGTGTTAAGGAGATAAAGAATTTGAGGGGTTATTGGAAAAAATGAATCTGACATCTTTGCTTACCACATAGGCAAATGCTTACTTTTATTCCTGTTTCCAGAGGCAGAGCTCCAGAAGTGTATGAACTACTCAAGAGTAAGCTATTACTTATCACGGCCTTTGCGTATGTTGGACCAGTAAAATCAGAGTGGTGCCAAAGAAAGTCCATGCACACCCATGTGGAGACGTACACAGATCACATACACAGACGCATACTACTACTTAAACTCTTCAGTTAGCAGGAAAATTCATCCTGCAGTCCTAACTAGCCCCTGAAATTTGGATACATCAGATTTCAGATGAATATTTTATATTACATCTTAAAGGCTTTTGACTACAAGAAGTAAAATAATTGTTATTAAATTCTCAGCAGATTACAAGGCATCTCCAGAACACAGTGCAAAGGAGAGACTGGGCCTTTGTGGTGTGCAACTTACTGAGCACTGGGGAAGTGGATTTTGCTTTTTGAAGGATATTTGCCTCCAGCATAATACCAATAATGGAAATAATATCAGATCATATAAAGCTGAAGCTTTTATTCTCTATAGAACTAAGGAATGATGAGAGAAGTACTCTGGGAATTTTACCCTTTAGATTAAATATTTGAGTCGTGAATGTCTGAGACAATCAGTTTCAGTTCTGAAATTACCTTGCTATCTCAAGCATAGGAAAAATAAAAGACACTTTCTGTATTACAATTAAGACATGGAAAATCTTATTTTCAACAAGATTTTATGCTTAACACAAGAGAAGAAATTTTTTTAAATAGTGCTTAGCCTTGACGTCAGCTTTCCCAGCATTAGCTAAACTTCAGCCTGCGTGTCCAAGGAACGATCTGGTTCCCCCCTTGCCCACTGCAGCCAGTTAAATAGAGAACCGCACCATTACATTGGAAAGCCGTTCGGGAAACCCGCTCCCGCCTGCGCTGGATCGCTATGCAGAGCACGCCGCCAGCCTTTGCAACGCGCTTTCAGTTCAGCGGCACAAATATGGCTCTTTTAAACTGACACCGCACCTGCTCGCTGTGGCAACCAGCCCTATTTCCAGGAGGAGCCGCCACAGCAGACACGTAGCAGGGAGGCAGTTTCAACCTTTGGAGCACATCGGAGGGACAACACATCTCCCAAATGTACATATAGCGCTATAGCGTAATACGGTGTAAAAATATGCTTGAGAAATGTATGGTACCTATTTATTTATGGACAAAATCACTTACAAGCTTTCAAGCTTTTCAGGTACCTGAACCTGTACTGACATTTTCCTGAGTATTAGACTGACTGAAAATGAGAGTTTTATCAGGAGTTTCTACAGCCATAGGTTCAGGGCCTAAATTTCCTCTTTTCTCTTCTTTTTTTTTCCTAAGGTTCTCCATGCACAACTGGTATATTTGGCAGTGTAGCTGATACATTGCATTTTTTCAAGTTATCTGTGATCCCTTCTGCATCAGAACTAAACAGAGCTCCTTCGCATGCTTTTCTGTAGCAGCACGTGTGCGCGGTACTGGTCACAGGACGGTCACATTTGAGTTTCTTCTCTGTTTGCTTACAGAAAAGGCTCCTCACCTGACACCATTCAACCCCCAGCCTAGCCGGGATGGGCTGGGAAGGACTCCACCTGGGGTCCAAAGCTTTCCTCGCCCTCTTGGAAAGCATCAGGTTGGCCACTGGTGTCCTGGGCAGCTCTCGGAGCCAGCAGGCACGCAGGGGATGTGTGTCCATCCGTGGCGCCTGGGGAACCATGGTGAGGCTTCCTCAGGGCACAGGATTAGTAATAAGCAGAGCACCTTTGGTAAGGTTTCAGCTGGGATAGAGTTAATTTTCTTCCTAGTAGCTGGTACAGTGCCGTATTTTGGATTTAGTATAGAGTAACATTGATAACACACTGATGTTTTAGTTGTTGCCAAGTAGTGCTTATCCTAGGTCAAGGATTTTTCAGTTTCCCATGCTCTGCCAGCGTGGAGGTGTACAAGAAGCTGGGAGGGAGCATGGCCAGGACAGCTGACCCGAACTAGCCAAAGGGATATTCCATACCACAGAACATCATGCTCGGTATATAAACTGGGGGAGTTGTCCGGGAGGTGCCGATCGCTGCTCGGGGACTGGATGGGCATCGGTCAGCGAGTGGTGAGCAACTGCATTGTGCATCACTTGTTTTTCTTGGGTTTTATTGCTCTCCCTTTTAATCTCCATTATTATTATTATAATTATAATAATAATATTTCAATTATTAAACTGTTCTTATCTCAACCCACAAGTTTTACTTTTTTTCTGATTCTCCTCCCCATCCCACCAGCAGCAGGGAGGGGAGTGAGCAAGCGGCTGCATGGTGCTTAGCTGCTGGCTGGGGTTAAACCATGACAGGGACATGTTTTTTCTGCCGTGTTGGAAGCTCAACATAATTAGAGAGTAAAATCTTTCTCTTTGTATTTTATACCAGTGTTTCAGGCTAGCAGGCAGATGAGCTGCAGATGTCCTAAACAGTTTACCAAAGGCTTGTTCCCAGAAAATTATACAAATAAGCACAGTCCACATACACTTTTTCTTTGTTCTAGCAGTGTTAATCCTGTAAGTTAGAATTTTCTCCACCTTGTAAATTTGATCTATAAAGCTTTTATGAAGTTTCTGAAGAGTTTCCATTGCCTAAACCAAATGGATTATAGATGTAGAAATGATCATGACAGAGGGATTACAAATGTTTGCAAAACTAATACTATTTATTCTCAGGGACGCTTTACCAAGTAGATAAAGTAGCGTGAGACTAGTGTGTGTGTGCGCATGTGTATTCAGAGGAGTGCAACATACGTATTTTCTTCACTATAAAGAACATGTTAGATGCTAGTTCTAAAGTGACATGGTCTCTATGTATGTAAATAATTTTTTTATAAAACGATTGTCATTTTGAGTAAAAATGGAATAGGACAGAGGGGATTTGCCAGGTTAAGAGGGGAGAACTCAGTTCATTTCTCCAGTTCATTGACTTCTGCCTCAGTAAATATGCTTATTCAACAGAGTTTACAAGGCTCAGCACTGAAACAGCTGGATGAAATCCTGTGACCTATATTACACAAGAGAATGGAATAGATAATTCTAGTGACACTTTCTGACCTTAAAAATCTTTGAGTCAATGGAATAACTGTAAAAAAAGGAGAAGTTTCATATATCTTTGAAATGCTGAGCCCATGAACCTTGAAAGGATTAATTCCATGTATTCCCTTTTTTAGCTTATTTCCTTTTTTCCATTGTTCAGATGTTAAAGACGTTCATCTATATAGGAGATAAAGTCTAGAATCTGATGTAATTATATCTCTGCCTAATTCACTGGGGTCAATATATAATACAACCCCCCCCTTCAAAATATCATAAATTGCACTCATTAAAATGATAAAGCAGTGGGCATTTATTATGAAAAAGGGAAAGGTGTATTATGAAATTTTTTGGCAGTAATTGGGAAAAAACTTTTCCACAGTCACGCCTGAGTTACACGTATGAAATGTTGGTGTTGGCACATATTGGTGCCGACGGGAGACAGTTTCATAGCTCAGCTCCAAGTACAATGGACTGAGTTTCTCTTGGCCTAAAACAGGCCAACAAAAATACTCCAGTGGCCTTCAGAGCTAGAAGGAGATGACATGGGCTTGTGAGGTGAAAGGCACTCTGTACATGGAGCTACCCAAGCTGCTTTCTTCAGGGTTGCAAGGGAAAATCCATGACTGTGAAGAAACTACAGAAAAATAAACATGAACATTACTTGTATAAATTATTCTTCTTCTAAAGAACTGTTTGCCTCACACCAGAGGTATGGGTGGGCTCAACAATGAAAGATGAAAGGTTGCAAAATAGGAAGAGCAGAGAATTACAGTCAAAGAAGCAATAAAATATGTATCAGCTGAGGACAACTGAGCTATTTTATGCTGAGGCTGAAGGTGTGGAGTTTTCTCCAAAGGCTGTGCAAGGGAAAAGAAATCCCATTCATACAATTAAGCAAACTCCAAGAAAGAGAACCTTAAATCTAGTGGAACCTGAAGAGAGACTAATATGGCTTGACAGAAAACTTCTAAGTGATTAGAGGACTAACCAAGTGCTCTTTAGAGGCATAAAGATCTTTGGTAGGAAGGCCAAAGACCTTCATACAGCACTTCGTCTCTACTATTAGTCTATTAGAAATATGTAAATAGAGTAAAACATAAACTTGACATATATAGACCTCAAGTCCTGAGTAAATAAATAAACTGGACCAATCCTAGTACAGCTAGTGGAAATAAAATAAGCTTTCTGGCTTTAAGTTGAGCATTTATTTATTTATTCATTTATTCATTTAAGAGAAAGCAAGCTGCAGGTAACAATTTTACCACTTCTAGGTTTCAGCATATGGTTAAATTATTTCCCAGAACTGGGGCACAGTCTAAGTTGGGTTTTGGGTAATTAGTTGTGTACCAAGGGAGTAGCTGCAAAATTTGATCCAAATCTGTACTGTTAGGTGCTGCCAGGACTTTTAAGAGATCTCTGATTTGGAGTTCTGCCATTTTGCTAATAAAAGCTAATTACCGAGAACTATACTGCGTTTACTGCTGGCGAGCAACGCATACGTACAGGTTCAAAAACTTCATATGAGAAGTTTCTAGAACAGGACAAGTACTGGTGGAGTGAGGGGGAAACAGCCCCCCAGAATATTTCAGCTTTTTCCTCATTCCTTCTGAGTTAGCTTTCCATATACATTTATTACTTACAGATTTACTTGCACAACTTTGAGCTGAAAGCTCCTGATACCTTACAGAACTGTCCCTTATTATCCTATGTTTTCTTGATTCTTGCAGAGGTGCTGTGTGACAGAGCCAATTGTTCAATACAACATGAAGTCTGTTTTTCTGGACCACCTTCCTCCTATATACTCCCATGTATATGCTACTGTAGATGCAGTTAAAAGAAAAGGGAGGCAGGAGTAGCAGTGCTTTTGGTTTTCTCAACATTTAATTATATTTCTAAACTGGATGAAAAGCCAGTGAATATTTCCCCAGATATTTTCCTTCCAGTTTTAGGATCAGATCTTCTCAAAGGCATGCCACAGGAAAAAAAAAAAAAAAGAAAAAAAAAAAGAAAAAAAGAGGTTTGTCCTGTTTTCATCTGGCATAGAGTTAATTTTCATTCCAGTAGCTGGTATAGTGTTATGTTTTGGATTCAGTATGAGAAGAATGTTGATAACACATCGATGTTTTCAGTTGGTACTAAGTAGTATTTATACCAGATCAAGGATTTTTCAGCTTCTCAAGCCCAGCCAGCAAGAAGGCTGGAGGGGCACAGAAGTTGGGAGGGGACACAGCCAGGACAGCTGACCCAAACTGGCCAAAGGGATATTCCAAACCATGGGACATCATGACCAGTATGTAAACTGGGGGAGCTCGCCTGGGGGGGGGCGCAGATTGCTGCTCGGGAACTAACGGGGTGTCAGTCGGCAAGTGGTGAGCAATTGCATTGTACATCACTTCTTTTGTATATTCCAATCCTTTTATTACTGTTATTGTCATTTTATTATTGTTAATTATCATTATTAGTTTCTTCCTTTCTGTCCTATTAAACTGTTCTTATCTCAACCCACGAGTTTTACCTTTTTCCTTCTGATTCTCTCCCCCATCCCACTGGGTGGGGGAGAAGCGAGCGAGCGGCTGCGTGGTGCTTAGTTGCTGGCTGGGGTTAAACCGCGACAAGGTTGGATGCTTTGCCTAAGTACAAACTGTGCAGGTGACTTACAGATGATTACAAATTAATAAGAAATTGAGATTTGTAATGTTGTTGAAAGGTTTGGGTATCTGAATTAGCCTCACTGAGGCCAATTCTTGCTTATGCAGGCACCAAACATCAATTAGTTCTATGACAGTGGGAAGTGCTGCATTTAGCAGGCAAATGGAGGAGAGTATATATGCATAATATATGAAGACAGTGGAAATTCCACATCTCATTTGGCATGTGAACAGTTTAATCGAAATCTTCAGTACAAATGCAAAAAAAAAAAAACAAAAAACGTGAGCTATGCCTGTTAGATCTGATCTCCCACCTACCAGATAAAGGGAGACGCTGTTGGCAAACACTGTATAAAATAGCCCCATGGCGGGTCCCTGACAAGCCCAAGAAAGCCATCAGCTCTCCATGCACAGGACCTCTGCAGCTGTGCTGAAGAGATCCACCTCTCTGTGAAAAGCTATCAAGTTTTGGAAACAAAGATCAAACAGCCCAAAGGCAAGATTCATAAAATCATGTCAACCATGTTAGCAGCCCTTGATATATCTAGATGGGGAAAGCTCTGTAAAATGAAAATATACTGTACGTTAACACATAATGACATTTGGGTCTGATATATGTATGATGGCTGTTTGAATAGCTATCTTTTTGTCTGGATAATTGTAGCTTAATGTTGAGCCAAATATTCACGAAGACACCAGGGGACTCACATTAACAACTAGTTAGCTTCCAAGTTTTCAAGTGAAAGCAAAAGATGCATTTTAACTGTTTGTCTACAAATACTCAGCAATTATACAGATATGAAGACATTCAATAACACTCAGTAGTCATGGCAACCTGCTTTCACTTCATTTGAAATTGAAATTCAAAGAGCTATTTGACTGGAGTAAAGTATGCCATTTTTTATTCTTTATTGATTTAGGAACAAGATTTTAAACTTTTGTCCTATGTTGTGAACATGTCATTATGAATATTATATCCCAGCTGTACTGTTGCCTACTTTTCTATTTTCAATTCTCTTTCTATTTATATAAGTCATTTACATCTTCACTCACTGTCTCAGTTTTACTTCAGATCTGATGGAAATACACTAATGAACTGGGCCCTTCCACCTGTCAGCCCTTAGCTTTCCCTCCACGTACCCACGCTTTCTTTCTCTCCTTTCTCTTCATCCACGTACAATGAAACGCATTAAACTTTTAGATGTAAAGAACATAGCATCTGACAGCTCTGTGCTGTTCATTTGAAATTATGTTCTTGTTTTCAGCTATAACAAAATGCAGCTAATTTCAAGCTGCTTTATATTGCTTTTTATTTCAAAGTCACAGAGACAACGTGGACACGGCTTCTTGGCGCAGATAATGCCGCCTTGCATCAGGGGATGTCGGCGGCCAAGGCGGCAGTAAATGGGTACCACAACAGCCAGACCAGGAAGATGGGTAAGGTACCAGCTACCACGACCTTACATGCTAGCCCACTATAGAAACTGTTTTAACCATACAGGTTGACCACAAACTGCTAAAAATCTGTGCTAACCCACAATATAGGTGCTTGATTTTAAACTTTCATGTACATATTTTATACCCTAACGTTTCCTCCACATACTAGTGAATAGGAACTCAACCTTTCGGGACAACGGGATACACACACATGAATCTGACAGTAGTCGTTAATGATGTAATATTATAACAACTGGGTCTTGCAAAAAACACAGTGTGCTTTAAGTTTGGCTGGAACAAACACTGGTTCAGAATAATTCTGAACCCTGAGAATCTTTGGTCAGTATTGTATTGGTATTTCCAGGCTTGAAACCACTCATCTCGGATAAACCTGGTCATACTTATTTTGCTTTCTTTCTGTAAAGCAAACAACTGCCTAGATAAAATCTGAGGGTTTTCTGCTATCTTGCTCTGAAGGATCAGTGGAGGGCCACAGCTGCTGAAGAGGGGCAGCCATGGACTAATGAAGGAGGTGGCACAGAGAACATACATTCGCAGACTCTGCCTGTTGTGCTTTTCTCACTTACTAGCTTTGGGGCTGGGAATGATTTTTTTTTTTTCTTTGTGTCAGATCTGCAGGGCTTGCAGGGTGGTTGGGCCTTTCTCCTTAGCAGAGGTGAGGCTTTCTTGCTGGGATCATCCAGGTATCTCCCACTTCAGAAGGTTCCTGGACTCCCACCTCTCTCCTGTCCTCTGCCCACCAAGGACTGTTAGTGTCCTGAATGCTTTGTAGTCTCAGTGCGGGATATTTGGGCAAAACTAAACCCACAGTGTTTACGAGCAGTCAAAATAGAGAAAACAGTCATCTTTTGCACCCTGACATTCCCTGAAATTATCAAGCTACAAAGCTAGATATAGGCCAATGCTGACTTTTCTGCATACAAGAAGAATTGAAACAACTATGAAGAAGTAGTTGCATAAACTTGCAAGGCAATAAGCCACATAGTGTTGCTAAGATCATTTCCAGGCAATGTTCTACTCCCAATGGAGGTTTCTATTGATCAGTAGTTATTTTTGCTTGCAATCAACCATAGACTTGAAAAAAGCCCCACCTCTCTTTAACAGAGCATCATCACAAAGTCTATCAGAACTAGAGAGGACTTTTTGATTACAGTGTACATGCACTCGTTATTTTATTTCCTCTATCTGCCTTCTGTTTGTTTTTTACTATTTTTTTTCCATCGCTTAGAATCAATAACAGCTCTGTCAGAGTCAAACACCTGATTTTTTATATTTATAGCAGTATGAAGATGCAGGAGTTGCCGCAGTTTCGAGAGCATCAGTCCCACACCATCCTGCTGAAGTCAGTGATGCTCTGTGCAGAATGGGACCTCCGCCAATGGATACTATTGTGGATGAGGGCTTAGAGAACTGGGTTTTCAGCTGACTTTGTGCTGAAATAACACTTTGAATGACTGTCTTCTGACATGCTTGGAGCAGCCTGGGAGCGTGCATACCATTAGCAAAGGCAGAGTTTACTTTACAGGAAACTCCACACCTAACTAACGTTTGCATCCATAGGTCTTTTTGCTGTTGCGTTCTATTACAAGAATGATATTGTCTATGTGAAACAAATACGTATTAGGCTTTAACCACCACTAAATGTAGATCTTTATGAATGCAGGTTACTATAGTTACACTGGCATTGTGGGTAATTCTTTCATTATAACTGCTGCATGTTTGTATATAAACAGCTGAGCTGCATTTTTTTTACTTTAATCTAAGAAGCCACAGGAAATGCTTTGATTTAAAATTTGCTGATCAAGCCTGCAACATTAAAAATGTGAGATCAGGGTGAAATCAGCATAATTCACTGCATTATTATTTTAAAACTTAAGGAAAAATGTGCTTCAGAAAGCTGAAAAAATGTTAGAATGCTATACATGAGTGGGTCAACAATCCATTATGATTAAACATGTGCTTAACCATTTCACAGATTCAGATTTTAATGCCAAATGATAGGCTTCTGTTAAGCAGACCATGAATATAAAGGCTTGCTGTATGCTAGTGCTTCTGTGATACATCCAAATCTATTAAAAAGGAAATCTTCCTGCTCAAATCCAACTGTTCAGGGGTTTTTTGGGTTTTGTTTTGTGGTTGTTTTTTTTTTTATGGTGTGACCGATCACCTCAATAAAATGCTTCCTATGTTAATACGCTTTAAAAAGAGTCAATAGCAAACTAGTATTTTAATATTAATTTCAAAGACCAATGGAAGACCCAACATAATTCTTCATCTACTTCTTTTGGTAAGAGTCCCTAATTCACTATGAAAATTTACTACCAGAAGTCACCCTGATTTCTTAATGAAGTAATCCAAGCATTTGATAAGAAGAAAACCCCAAAATAACATTCTGCACTTCTTACAAATATCTTAGGAGCATCTCTAATTTACCTGACCTGCAGCCATAACCACAAAGCACCTGTGGAACAGCTTTGAGTTTCTGGAAAACACTGCACAGGAGATGAGCAAGAGAACTTGAAAAAGAGGAAGATAAAGAGCATCGTTGTCCCCAGCTGGTGTCTCATGCAGCAAGGCACACAGGGAAGAGCGAGGGGGCAGAGAGGAAATCACAGCCTGGGAAAGGGATGGCTCCAAGATCAGCTGGAGGACAAGGGTGGGATTACTGAGCTCCTTCGGGTGCTGCTCTCTCAAGGACTCCTAACAGATCAGAACGAAGCAACAACAGAAATACCGGAGTCATTTGCTATGGCTACTTTTCCCTGCATGTTTTCAGCCAACAGAGAGAGAGAAAGGCAATAAACAGTTTCTTATGAAGGCAGACCAAGACCAGTCTATCACCAGCACATCTCTCTCGAAATAACATGACCCCGATTTCATAGTCTTCCCTTTCAAAACTCAGCATGAAGTGCAGTAGAGAGCATGAAAGTTGAAGCCAGCTTTCCCTTGGGAACAAGCAGAGTGTTTCAGAAACCAGACAGACCTTCTTAATGACCAGTCCAGCCCACTGCAAATGTGGTTTACAAAGCCCCTGTATTAAAAGCAAGGTAGGATAGTGAGGGTTGTAATATCTCTTGTAGCATTAACTATAAATGAACATACTGACTCCTTCCAAAGTGAAGTTTACTAAATAGGGGGACAAGGCTCATTGTCCTTAAGCTCTTCCTTTTGGGTTAATTAAGAATTAAAGCACTGGGGTTTTGTACCTGAGATTCCAGCACCTCAGTAATTATTATTAAGGAATAGAGTTAAATGGAAAATAATTGCAATCTGAAGGTCCATCCCCATGCAACCCAGAACAGCTCCTACTTACCTGCTCTAAGATTTCAGCTAAAGGAGTAGCTCTGCTAATGTGGAGATCCACAAATAGTTTAAGATACTTTTTGAACTGGAATAACCAGTGGAAGAGGAGAAACCGTGTTCTTTATGATCCATGCTTGATTTTGCTGAATACCTATGAACTAGTTTACACTCTCAAGTCTTCTCAGGATTTTTGTCTAAATCAACCTGCCAGCCACTCAAGACCTGAACAGAAACCCGTGTTGCTTCTGATAGAGCCACCGAACTCATTGACAGCAAGTATGTAAGACCTAAATGGGCATCTTCAAAACAAGGGATGTGGAATAAGAAGTAGAGAAGAATTTTGGAGGGTTTCACCCTTATCTTCCAGCAATAGCTGTTCCTACTATTTCTGTTCCTTGCATCTTACACATTGTAATTCCTATCTCAAAATCTCCTTTAATTTTCTTTTAATTTAGCTCTTTTACTCTCAGTTCTGTCTTTTGCATTTAATGCCTCTGACTTTATTCATGCCAGGTAGGATTGCTTATTTAAAATAACACATTTTTAATATATGCATTAGTGCTGTTTTAGGAACAGAATAGTCTCTACTTGGTCAGATTAGTGTATCTCTCATTTAATTACAACTCGAAAGGTTAGAAAGTTTTATCATGCACACATATTCTCTGGGAATTATCTGACTCTAAAATATAATTAATCATCCTCTGTCATGCTTTTATTATACCCACTGCTCTCTGGAGTCATTCCTTTATTTCTTCTTCATTCATATTCCTCTGACCTTCCTCTTCACTCTGTTACCACAGACCTCAGGTGAATTTTAGCCAACTGCTCAGAAATGAGTGGATATTGTTAAACCCATTTGTCAACCACATTATCAACTCACAAACATGAGATCTCTGCATATGTTTAGCATTTTCCATATATAGCAGTCCAAGTATTAACATGGATGGCATCTGTCAATGTTGACTAAAATTAAATTTTGGAACTACTGTAAATAATAAAGCAGTCATATAAAGATTATTTCTCTGGAGCATAAGCTACCAGTAAACATGATTTGCATATTGTGCTTACAGCTGTTTCAACATGAACTGTTTGCTGTGGTTCATTAAAACGATTTGATTTGTCAGATTCCAGGATAGTTGCAAGTCTACGTATACCAGCCTGGATGAATGTGGTGACAATTCAGGTTTTCAGAACTATGCACATGTGTACTGGATTAGTGAGCTGAATTGAATAATAAAGCTTACAAAGAGATCATTAATCACATGTTTCTGACGAGAGAAATGAAAGAGGGAGTACCTCTGAGAGACGTTCCTAAGAAACAAAGAGTACAAATAGCAAAGCAATGTCCCCTGTGAAAAGAAAACCTCTTTTATAGACCTACATCTCCCTTCCATTCAACACATTGCAATCTTTTCTATTGACTTAGTGGAAGTTAAACTGGGACTTGGGCATGAAACTTAAATGATATTTCCATATAATACTCTTGATCTAGGTAATAACATCCATACATCTAGGAAATGTTTTACTCTAACTTACAGTAAATCCGCACAAATAATTTTTTTTCCTCATGAACACTTTCTCTATTTCCTTCCCCCATAACATCACAAGACTCAGATTTTCTCTCCTCTCTTTTCCTCCTTATACACACAAGCACAGCAAAGCAGCAAAGAGCAGGCAGAAATATGGTTTCAGCTATGGAGCTGTCTCTTCCCAAACAGAAAAATGGTAAGACAGTGCAAAGACTGACCTAAAAGGAACCCTGTGCTGTGAAGGCATGTGAACGCACAGGTGAGACTCACCGAAGAGCCCCAGCACTCATCTGTATGATTAGGGCTGCATTTTCTTGTTCAGCTATGCCAGAGAAGAGCAACAGAGAGAGCGTCATTGACATCCCTTAGAGTTTTGGGGCTAATTCCTCTTTATGCAGGACCCTCTGGGTGTGAGCCTGAGCCTGGTGGGGCTGGCTGTGAGCTTGGTCCTGGACCCCAGGTGACTTCAGCTTCCCAGCATCACATCCCCCAGGACGCTCAGTCCCAGGTCGTATGGGAAATTTAAAAGGCAAATATTGTGAGTAACTAGGACAATAGCAGCTGCCCTCTTTTTGGTTATTTAGCCTTCCTTTCCACCACCTTGCTACCTCCTCTTGCTCTCAGCCATCATAAGAAGAGGACTTTAAGAAGGATTCTAGATACCCGCTGTTTTTAATTGATTTGCAGAGTGTGCAAGTTACATAGAGCAGAACAGAGAACAGGCACTGCCTGGCTTCTCACTCTATTGCAGACAAAGCAATAGATGTGACACCCACTTGAACAGCTGCGTCCTGAGCAAAAACATTCAATTTTTGCCTTCTCTCCCTATGCAACCCCTTGCTCTTCACAGTCCTGAAGTATTTTTCAACATTATTGCAAGAGATAAGGATACTATAGTGTGGCACTGAACTTTTATAGCGTTTGGACATCATTGAAAGAGTCAGTGCAACTTTTAAAGGTGTATTTTCCAGCCAGGAGCTAACTTAGCTGGAAAAGATATGGATGTGATTGCAGGGGTTCTGCAGTAATCCCGATTAACCGGTGCTAACGTGATCTTTGGTGGTTAGCAAACGCACATCGTTTGACTCCTAAGTCTGCAGTCCAAAGGCAACGGAGATGTTTCCACTGCTCACAGAACTTTACAGGAATTTAAGTCCTATATTTGCTGTAATAATCAAAGCTTTAACAAAAATACACATGGAATAACTGCTCATTAAGTGCATATTCAAGGAAAGTGCTCTGCAAAGTATTTTGCAGCAACAGTCTGTCTCAGAAAGAGCACACATGCAAAATACTTCAGCAGAAGAAGTTCTCTTGCTAGTCACAGATAGATAGATTTGCTTCCAGAAAAGCCTGCTAAGGAAATGTAGTGCTTCAGGAATGCTGTAACAGGGAGAAGGAGAGAGAAAAAATAGCTTCTTCAGGTTCCCAGCCAATCCTGAGATTGAGGAGGAAATTGGTTTAGGTCAAAATATATATGCTCTTTCAACAATAACAAAACCTCCGCATTTAGCATAGGCACCATCTGAAATGCTTCATTTAACCTAAAATATTTTATTATGTTTTTGGTTTATTTAACTCCTGAACAAAGGATTGTTTCCTTTTTTAGTATGAAGAGCTTTTATTTAAACTAAAAAATGCTGATGTGAAGCAAAAAGCTAAGAAGTTGGATCATTAAAGCGCTGAAATAAAACATTTTGGCATTTCCCATGAAATGGTTTTGAATTCTCTCTTGTTCCTATATTTTTCATCTGTAGCTATTTATAGGATTTGACCCAAATTCTTTTCTCCCCAGCTAGCTCTTATTTTTCAACTAATTTATTAGTTGT